>NC_139525.1:11476361-11758861 GCF_947247035.1 Vipera ursinii
CTTGGCCATAAATACTGGAAACTCAAAGTCAACACAAACTGCTCTTGAATAGGATTTGGTACTAGATGGAGTTGATTTTTATTGCAACATTCTCTGGCCTAAAGGCCACGGTAAAGGCTTAGATTTGGATTTAGGCAGGGGAATTCAATGGATAAGGATATGGATCCTTTGTGGGAGACATCGTGTTCCGTCACCTCTCAATTTGTAAACAGGGTTCCTCTCCTCGTATGTTTGGATTTGGGCGATAAGAAGGAGAAGGTGCTTGTACTTAACAATGAGCCAAATACAAACAGAGATCCAGCCTAGAACTAAGGGGAAATTTCTGGACAGTGAGAACAGTAGAACAGCTTGCCTCCAGAGTTATGGGTGCTCCATCACTGGTGGTTTTCAACAAAAGACTGGATAGCCATTGGTCTGGTTGGTATAAGGACTCCTGGACCTCAAGGTCCCTTCCAACTCTTTGAGTCTCTGATTCTGAGTCACCCCCTCTGGGGAAAAAAGTGAAAGGATAGATTTACATCTGCAGACCATGGACAACAGGTATTTACCCTCTTAAGACTTGAACCCTAACCCACATTCAGTTATATTTAAGTACCTATCCATGCAGCTTTCTTGGTAACGGTAGAGAAGTACATTGCAACTGCCTTCTTCTAACTTTCTTTTTTGACTTTCTATCTGGCCTACGGGTCTGGAAACAAAATCTAGTCCTGCTTAGCTTCCCCAAGTACGGATGAGATTGGAAAGATGTTAGCACCTACAGAGAGGATTTCAGTTAGGCTGAAGTCAGTGGTGGGATTCAAATATGGGAACAACCGGTTCTCTGCGTGGATGTCGCTTCCGGAGGTCTGTTCTGGGCCTGGGCAACAAAAAATTAGTTCCCGGTTCTGCCGAAGTGGTGCGAACCGGCTGAATCCCACCACTGGCTGAAGTGTATTTAAAGCAATACTTCAGTAGTTTGCAATGCTTGTTTGTTTTATAAAATAGTTTTGTTTTGCATTGCATTTGGTGTGCTCTGAGCTAGGAAGTATTGCAAAGCTCAGGGAGATATGAAAATGGAAAGACGAATGCAATTTGAGATAGCAGGAATATCCCAAATCAGATTATGCCACTTTAAGTAAAGGTAAAGGTTCCCCCGCACATGCGTGCTAGTCGTTTCCGACTCTAGGGGCCGGTGCTCATCTCCGTTTCAAAGCCGAAGAGCCAGCGCTTGTCCGAGGACGTCTCCGTGGTTATGTGGCCGGCGTGACTAGACGGCAAAGGTGCACGGAAGGCTGTTAGCTTCCCACCGTAGTGGTCCCTATTTTTCTACTTGCATTTTTACGTGCTTTCGAACTGCTAGGTTGGCAGAAGCTGGGATGAGCAACCGGCGCTCACTCTGCTACGCGGCACTCGGGATTCGACCCACCAAACTGCCAACCTTCTGATCGACAAGCTCAGCGTCCTAACCCACCGAGCCACCGCCAAAAGCAGAATTCTTGAACATTTCTAAACTGAGATGCAGTGATCGAAATAAGGATTTCCCCCCTTTTTCCCTTACTGTTTAAAAAAAAAGTTACTTTTCTCTCTTTTCCTTTCAGCTTTTCATTCAATTCCCTTTCTTCGTATTTTACATTCTATGAACTTCAGCATCGTTCCACAAATGGACTAATGGATTTACTTTCATTTCCCAATGGGGGCAGGAAATCTCAAAGCTTAGAATTTTTTATGAATAACAAATGCACATGGACCACGATTGTGTTTTGTGCTTTTCTTTCAAACCAGGGACCTGAGGGATCTGCTCGCTGGAAATTAAAGAGGCCTGCAGTTGTACTATATTATCCCAGAACTGAGTACAGAGAACAGTTTAGTGACTAAATATGTACAAATTGGTCATGCTTTTTTGACTGACATTCATAGAAGGAATCATTTAACCCATTATGTTTACTCTACAGAATTCAGGGTCACACAGGAAGCAATCTACTGCTAGACAATTCTGAAAGTAATTGTGTGATTTAGAGAGTTTAGCCTAGTTATAGTATCAAGGTTTGGGGGTTTTGTTCCCCCCCCAGCAAGTTTCAGACAATCTACCCTCCTTTTTTTCTTTTAATGCTGAAAGTATGACTCCAATGTTTTCCTCTAATCTCCTCGAACTCAGAGGAATGCTTTCAAATTGGAAACAATTGAGCGCTTGAACAATTTTTTTTATTTTTTATTTATTTATTTATTTATTTTAAAAGGCCTCTTCTCCACCTACAAAGACTAGTTCCAACCTGGTGAGATGGTTGCAATATCTTGTAGAATCGAGGGGTGGGGAAATGTCCTATGTTGCCTGATCCGGGAAGATTAAAAAAAAAAAAAAGAAGGTGCATGAAATTTGGAGAGTGTTGTGGGTGTAAGAGGAGTCTGTCTGTAATTGGTTTTGCCGCACGTGATAAAAAATCATTGGCACGGATGATCGGTGTAACCTGATCTATAGATTTCACTCTATGGTGGTGTGACACTCCGGGCCTCACCCTATTGCTCACGTTGGGTCCTTCAGCTCCCTGTTTTAAATGCTGTTCTACCAAACTTTCCTTGAGGCAAACAGGGAACAGAGAAAGGTGGCTTTGTCTGACTTTTAATCAGAATAGAGCTGAAAGGGACCCTGGAGATCTTCTAGTCCAACCCCCTGCTCAACTAAACTAAATGGGTTCAGTTCCCATTGATTTCCATGAAGCGTCCACAGAAAAAGGACTACATGATTCGCCTCTGGGCCGCACGAAGACTGTCACTATCAGGACTTGGGTAGAAAACATTATGTGACTGGGGAAAAAAGTGTCGTGTAGATTCTACTTCTATTTCAACACAGAAGAAACAGTTTGTTTTTTAAAATCATGATGGTCCCAATTCCCTTTTTTAAAAAAAGTGCTGCATACGAAGGTTTAAAGAAACAATGACCAAGTTGAACGTTTTAAAATGATCAGGTTACACACAGCATAATCCAGTCCTTCTAAATTAAATTATATCTGACTGCTTACCAGTATCCCTTCTAAATTGAGTTTACCAATCTGCCTGTGCTTTTGTTTTTAGAAAGAAAAATAAATCAAATGCGCACAATAAAGCTTACATTATCTGTAAGCAACATGAGAAGAGTTTTACGAGGTCAGAGCAATAAGAGTTCAGTCCAAGATCCCACCCTGGGTGCTGATCTGTGCATGATTACAACTTGCAGGACATTTACAAGAAATCATGCAACTCTCCTGGACAGCTTCCACTCTCCTTGCTTTGCTCTGGCATTTATTTACTTGGTCTGCTTTTTTCCTTTCAGCTTGCCTGGAGAATTCAAGTCATCTGCTCAACCTGTTGAACAGGACTTGACATCTCAGCCTATTGTATTTACAGGCAGTCCTCAATTTACAACAGATCATTAAGTGACCGTTCAAAGGTACAACGGCACTCAAAAAAGGGACCGATGACCATTTATTCACATGACTGTTTCACGTGATCAAAATTCAGAGGCTTAGCCACTGTCTCGTATTTATGACGGTTGCAGTGTCCCGGGGTCATGTGACCCCCTTTTGCAACCTTCTGACAAGCAAAGTCAATGGGAGGGGGGGGAAAAAGCAGATTCACGTTACAAGAATGTTACTAATCTAACAACTGAAGTGATTCACTTAACAACAAGAGAGGTTGTAAAATGGGCCAACACCCACCTAACAAATGTTTCACTTTGCAACATAAATTTTGGGCTCAGTTGTGGTCACAGGTTGAGGACTGCCTGTATCAGGTTTATCTGCTTGTCCGGATGCCTGTTCGGCACCACACACAGCCCAGAGTGACAAAGGATTGTATGAAATGGAGGGCTGTGGCCCTCAAATTCGCTAATCAACATCTTCGTAGGTTTTACACAACACATCTAATCGGGCCAGGTTGGATCCATAGGCATCCTCAAGTAGGCGAGTCTGAATTTTGGTTAGGGTTAGGGTTTGTGCTTTCATTTATTGTAGCAGTCTTCTAGCTCACTTCCTTAGCTAGTGATTTAACATAGTCTCTGAGCCTCAAAACTGGTTAATAAAGTTTTAATAAAGTAATAAAGATTGGTTGTAAGTTTCCTGATTCATGACTCCATATAAAGCCCTGATGTTGTTTGAATTATTGTCTGTCTGTCTGCCTATCTGTCTATCTATCTATCTATCTATCTATCTATCTATCTATCTATCTATCTATCTATCTATCTATCTATCTAATCTTGAATCAGAATAGAGCTGGAAGGGACCTTGGAGGTCTTCTAGTCCAGCCCCCTGCTCAAACAGGAGACTCTATACCATTCCAGACAAATGGCTGTCCAGTCTCTTCTTAAAAACCTCCAGTGATGGAGCACTCACAATGTCAGGTGGCAAGCTGTTCCATGGTTAATTGTCCTCCGCTAATTGATCTCTCCACCGATTCAGCATCCCCAAGTCCCAGATAGCCTCATCTATCTATCTATCTATCTATCTTTCTATCTTTCTATCTATCTATCTATCTATCTATCTATCTATCTATCTATCTATCTATCTATCTATCTATCTATCTATCTATCTATCTATCTCTATCTATCTATCTATCTAGCTATCTATCTATCCATCCATCTCTACTGTATCTATCTATCTCCATCTCTTTCTCTTTCTTTCTCTCTCTCTACCCCCCCCCCCATCTCAAGGTAGTAAACATCCTTAATATCCTTGCTTCCTCTTTTATTTAATGGTAACATTCCCTTGGATTTCAAAGGGATGACGCCAAAGAGGAGAACAGATGAAGAACAGGGACTGTTCCTAAGACAGGGCCATCCTGTTTGCCCACTTGTCTCCCGCCAGGTGAACCATTAAGCTGTAGGAAAAGCCATCAGATGTGGAGCAGGATGGCTGGAATGACTCAGCCACCCCTGAAGGTAGCCCAAGGCATTGTTGAAGTGGAAATAAACAGGCCCGACAGCCCTTGAAGTTGCCACTGAAAGTTATTCAGGATCTGGGAGGTTAGAATGCCTCTCATTAAAATTTGACACACTGAGGTAGGCAGCTGCCCTGCTTTTTCTTTATTTATTTGTTGATTTGTGAGTTGACAATATATTGAATCTCTCTTTTCTTTCCTCCCCCCAAGCTAGAAGAGTTAAGCATCTGGCTCTGAAGAAAAAAAAATGTGTGTGTGTGTGGGGGGGGGGTTGTTTGTTTTAAAGTGACCGCCTCTAGGGACTCTGAAGCCTGGAAATGATTTCATTGAACTGCTATGCAGATGGATTAATTCCAGTATTGTAAAGTCAACATGGCCGAACGCTCGCTACATCACAGCCTGAGTTACTGTGGTCTGGATCAGGTTTTGATGAAGTAATTTCCCTTGGGTTTAGCACTTTAGGAAGCCTAGAGGACGTCCTTCTCGAATTTGATTTGAGACTTGTCCTCTCCTCCTGCCCCCCCTTTCCCTCCCCTCCCCACCTTTCCAGCTAAATTGGGCTTTATCATTTGCACATGGACCTCTATGAGTTGGAGAAGTTTCAAACGAGGGCCATATGTTTTGGGGCATAGAATGCCCAAACAATTGGGTGTATGAAACAAGATTCTTTTCTCGCTCTCTTTCTTTTGCAAAGATGATAGAATTAATAGCAAATGATATGACGCTCGGCTGGAGCGTGTTGGAGGGGAGAGAGAGAGCCAGGCCTGTGATCCTTTGTTCTTTGAGGGGGTTCCCACCTTCACACAAGAGAGGAAGGAAAGATTTAGATCCCAAAGCCCTAAAACAAAGATGATGTGGCTTCTAATCCATCTGGCCTTTGAGTCCTATATTTGGCTCCTCCCCTCCTCAATGCTAGATCTTCTTTCTCCTTTCATTGTGTAGGGCCTAGATAACAGAATAATGGAGTTGGGAAGAATCTTGGAGGTCTTGTAGTCAGAGCCCCCACCCCTGCTCAAGCATGGAAACCCTATACCAGGGGCCTGCAACCTTGACAACTTTAAGACTTGTGGACTTCAGCTCCCAGAATTCCTTAGCCAGCTATGCTGGCTGAGGAATTCTGGGAGCTGAAGTCCACAAGTCTTAAAGTTGTCAAGGTTGCAGACCCCTGCCCTATACCATTCCAGACAAATGGTTGTCCAATCTCTTCTTTTAAAACTCCAGTGTTGGAGCACCCACAGTGTCTTGAGGCAAGATTAATTGTCCCCACTGTCAGGAATTTTCTCCTTAGTTGTAGTTTGGTTCACTCCTTGATTAGTTTCCATCCATTGTTCTTGTTCTGCCTTCAGATGCTTTGGAGAATAGGTTGACTCCCTCTTCTTTGTGGCAGCCCTTCCAATATTGGAAGATTGCTAATTTCTATAACCCTTTATCATGTGTTTTAGTCTCCATTCCTCTAATTGTCTTTGTCGTTCTTCTCTGCACAATTTTAACAATTTTTTTTTATATTGTGATGACCAAAACTAGATGTGAGGTTTCACTGTGGAAGTTCTGTCACTTTATCTTCTGGGGAAAATGTCCCTTGAAGAACCTTTTGGATGTTCTCCACTGATGCCAGCCTTGGAGTCTGACTGGTGACATTTTGATCCATAATGCTCACTGCTTCAATATTGGAAAGAAATGTAGTATATGAAAAAGAGCCATAGATGCAAACCTTTTTACAGGTGAAATACTTTGACTGGTGGGATCCAACCAGACAAATTATATTTTCACAAAAAGCCATGATCGCATCCCTAGCTTTTCATGAAGAGTCACCTGAAGGTCAAGAGCCTCAGAAGAAGATCCAAATCAACAACTGAAGGTGGGCTATTTTTATTGCTATTTTGTGGCTTTAGGCTGGATAGTCTGGGTTGCATTGAACTGAAGGCATTGTTTTCAACTATCTTCATAACCTGTAGTTTGAAAGGGCTGTAAGGATTAGTGTGCTAGGAATGTGTTGTAGGAACCCATATTCAGATATAGACTCAGCAACGATTAAGGAAATATTAGAATTTTGATTGTTTCTCAGCCTAGCCACAAGGTTATTATGAGGCTCAAAGGAACACTGGGGAAAGAGGTATGGGAAACCATCTAGAATTCTTTGAAAACCTAAATGCCCAATACAAGCCACGGTGCCATTGTATGTCTCGTGATGTCCTTGCACAAATAACTCCAATTATGTATATGTTATGTATCTTATGTATCTCCTCCACCGATAGACCCTATGAAGGAAATTACTCCAGGTTTCTTTCAAGGTAAATCACGCTAAGGAGTCAGAGTTACAAATGCTCATACTGCATTTATCATAAGGTTACAATAGCACAATCTTGCAAGCCTGAATATGCTTCTCCCTTCCCTTCCCTTTGTCTTCATGACAACTGACACTTTCTCGGGTCACACCTCAGCCTCGATTCAAATTTCTTTTATCTTGACTATTGCCTCAGTTATAGCTCTTCCTCCTGTTCCTCACGGTTATTCCTACATTCCAATGCTTGTAATAAGAATTCAATAGGGAAAACATAATCAAGTAACAAAAAGTTCAGGCATAACCGTCTATTACTTACTGCATAAAGGGAAAGGTTAAGGCTACCGCTGTCCAGTTGTGTCTGCCTCTAGGGCAGGGGTCAGCAACCTGAAACAGTGAAAGAGCCACTCAGAACCGGTTCCCTCACAAAAGGAAAAACTGGGAGCCGCAAAAAATGTGTGCGCATAGGTGTACATGCGCACATGCGCAGAACAGGGTTTGACTGAAGAGTGGAGCCAAGGCGAGATATCCACCTACCCTGCATATTTGAATTGATGGGTTGAATCTCGGTTTCTTCGCCAAGGGAGACAGCATTGTCTGAAGACACTTCCCTGTCCATGTGGCTGACATGACTCTATGCCCAGGCGCACAGAACGCTGTTACCTTCCCACCAAAGTGGTACCTATTTATCTATTTGCAATCGCATACTTTCTAACTGCTAGGTGGGCAGGAGACTCACTGCCTAGAAAGTATTAAATCTTTATTGTCATCATGGTTTGTTGATATGATAAATTATGTCTAATAATAGATTATAAGCATATGAATGAAAAATCATGTTACCTTGCAGGGGAGATGGGCTGCGTCAAAATTTAACAAACAAACATACAAATAAAGCAAGTGCAGGTTGATTTTCTAGTCTCATTCTTTTCTTTCCAATATTATTCAGATTATTGTCCTATTTCAGACTTAGTTCCCATGGAAGTCAATGTGACTTTTTTCTGAGATGCGTAGCCCAGGGAATGGGGTTATTTTTTTTTTTAGTACAAAGGTGTAGGATCTCACTGTGAGTAACAGGCAGCACATTGTCAGTGCTATCACTGTACATTTAGCCGAAACCTAACCCATCTTTTAGGTCTGTAACCTAAAAATAAGTGCCCATTGATATTTTTTAAGTATCTGCTTCAAAACCTTTCTGGAAAAGATTCCAAAAATGTTCTTACTGTGTTTTAGTGCCACATGCACACAAATAAAAACTGTGGCAGCTTCATAAAATTTCATATGGGACTGTGCGTTGATCTATCAACATCTCATGCAACGTCTTGAAACAAATTTTATTGTCCTCTCCAAAAATTCTGTCATTAACAAAGCTATTCCGAGAGGACATTGGGATTGACAGTTAGAACAATTAATCAGTGGAACAGCCTGCCTCCAGAAGTGGTGAATGCTCCAACACTGGAAGTTTTTAAGAAGAGTTTGGACAGCCATTTGTCTGAAGTGGTATGGGGTTTCCTGCCTGAGCAGGAGTTGGACTAGATGACCTTCAAGGTGCCTTCAAACTTATTATTATTATATAAAACTTTTATTCATAAAACATGAAACTCAGTCAACTGAACACTCAAATTGACTGGCACTAATGGTTGACACGGGCTGCTGCCAGCATCCTAGGCATCAACCAGGTATCTCCTTAAAATGTAAGATGTTCCAAGTAGCACAGATTTTTGTAGCTTTGCTGGAGTTATTGAAGGAAGCTGAAATTTCTTGATGTATTTTGCAAAGTTTTTGGACATAGTTCCCAGTGCCCCGATGACAGTGGGTATCACTGTTACACGTTTCATCCATAATCGCGCAGATGATGATGATGATGATGATGATTTCCAGATGTTGTTGAACCGCAATTCCTAAGAGCCCCAAGAGTGATGGGAATTGTAGTTCTGCAACATCTGGAAAGTCAGTGTAAAAGCAGGCAGCTCTTCAATCATCCCAGAGAGGAATCATCTAACTTCTAACATTAACATTTTCACCATTGGTGGAAACTCTGCCTGATTTGGGAAATTTCTTCATCATTGCAACCACAAATTGCTGTGAATTTGTTTGGATAGGGGTTGTTCACCCTAGGAGCTGGGGGAAAGGAGGCATGGTGAAATTTCTGCCTGCTCACAAGGATGAATTTATAAATCTCCACATCTGTAGAAATTCCCAGAAACACCAGCCAGCATGGCTAGCATTGGGGGATTGGGGGGACACTAAATTCTATTTTGGCGAGACCAATTTTTTTTTAAAATCCCATTTATATCCCGCCCTTCTCCGAAGACTCAGGGCGGCTTACAATCTAAAGCACAATGTGCTTAGCAATAACCTTATTGCAGCTGTAAGGCCAGAAAACATTATAAAAATCTAAAAAATTAAGTGGATGTAAATACTCTCTACATTGATATCAAATTACAAGCAGTATGTGGGAACTGTTCTGTACCAGCCTGCTACCGGCCCTGCAGATAAGGCAGGGACGACCCCTTTTACAAGAAGGCAAGAGGCTGGAACTAAGCCTGCCAAATTTATTAACATAAAAACATAAACAGAGCAAAGAGAGCAAACACGAACCATGAAACAGGAACTATTCAAACGGTTGCCTTCAGCAAACCAGCCCTCCCACACATTCCCCTTTTATACAGTTCAGGGCGTGGCTTCTCTCTGCCTCCTTCCAAGGTGCCCCATTGCCTTCCTCTGTTTACTCCTGATTGACTGCCTCCTGCATCGGGCGTCCTTGAACAGGGCCAGCTGTGGGTCATCTTCATCCATGCTGTCAGGCTCACAGCTGGGTCTGCGTTGTGACCAGGTGGGCGGGGCCTGGCTGAGGGCTCTCATCAGCAAGCTCTCCAACCCCCTCAGCAAGCTCTTCAACACCCTCCTCCTCCTCCTCCTCTGAATCATCCGACCCAAATGCCAAACCCACAGGCTGAGCCTGAATCACAACAGGAATATAAGATATATAACAAGGAATAAGAATGAAATAGAATACGAAAGCTTAAGGATAAAAGTACAATAATAATAGAATAAAATCGCATGAAGTGCAAGTTAGTAAATAAGTCTGAGTCTGCAACAACAGGGTGTCCTTGACTTACAACGATTTGTTTAGTAACCATTCAAAATTATAATAACACTGAAAAAAAGTGAGTTATGATTCTTTCACACTTGCAACCATTGCAGCATCCTCCATGGTCAAAATTCAGATGCTTGGCAACTGACTCGTACTTATGACCGTTGCAGAGTCATGTGATCCCCTTTTATGACCTTCTGACAAACAAAGTCAATGGGGGAAGCCAGATTCACTTAACAACCATGTCACTAACTGAACAGCTGCAGGGATTCACTTAACAACTGTGGCAAGTCATAAAATGGAACCAAACTCATGTAACAACTCTCTCGCTTAGCAACAGAAATTTTGGGCTCGATTGTGGTCATAAGTCGAGGACAACCTGTACAATTAGGACAAATAGTATACACAGGGATGCAAAACTGGACTATACTTGATCAACATTTGGAAGCCAGAGTTTCTCCATGCCAACTCTTCAAAATGTCACCAGTCCTTAAGAAATATCCTGCCTCTTGAACTGAGTCCGTTTGTTTTCTTTTTCATTCTCTTTGCCAAACCTCTGAGAATGAGTTGGAGAATGAAGGAGCCCTGGATACGGACAGACCCTCCTTTTGCCAATGTTGCAAATGAGCGAAACGCAAAATGGATATTTTGCAAAGCAGGAACCGCTGTCCGGTGAGCTGGCGTGGGACGTGCTGGTGGAAGGGCTTGCCTTTTCTTTCCAATTCCCTTTGCCCAAACTCTGAGAAGACAATTGAGCAGAGCAAGGACCCCTGCATAAAACTCACCCTTCCCGCCAATGCTGCTGGTGAACGAAACGGAAAATGGATTTCTTGCAAGCGGGAATAGCCAGTCGGATGGGCTGACTCAGAACGTAGGATTGATTGGAAGTGGGCATCTGTAATTTATTAGCTGCACAGAAAATGCGTCTTTCCTGCACCAATTATTTTGCTTTCATCACTAATGAGAAAGAGGCCCAAGGAGCTGATGCTCATGGCAAATTTAAACAGCCTCCCACGCATACTATACATGCACATTTCTCATGCACTGTTGCCCATTACATTAAACAACAAATAATACATACAAGGACAATTCATTAGGACAGCAGTACAAATGTTCGAAAATAGAGCTGGAACTAATTTGAAGGACGGAGGTGGGGGCAAAATCCCGATGTAGATTTTTTTTTCTCTATTCAGATTCATCTACCCGAATTCTCTCACTTTCCCTCCAATGTTCCCATTCCTCGTTGCTGTTGAGGAAAGGGCTTTCAAGAATCTGAAAAGTGCAGAAAACCATTTATTCAGAAGTCACATTTATAAAGTTGTCAGACTCCCAATGATTTCTTAAATGGAAAGCCTGTTCGGAGGATTATTGCTGTACAACTTAAACACTAGCGTGTATCTATCTATCTATCTATCTATCTATCTATCTATCTATCTATCTATCTATCTATCTATCCATACACAAAAAAAAACATAAAAACTAAGACAAATTTTAAAAGAAAGAAAAAAGAAAGAAAAAGGTTGCATTTGGTTTTATATGCACCCTGATTTTCAGTTGGGTTTTTCCTGAGTCGTTCTTTTTCTATGCCATCTGGAGACCCAATTTTAAAAATCTGAATTTATTTTTGAGGGTGGGGAGACTGAAAAGTGGAACCTCAGGATGTCTTTAAAGTGTTTAACAGAGCAGAGTGAAAAAAAATTCAAATGTTAGGGATGGAATTGGGCTTCAGGCAATGGTTTTGTTTCTTTAATCAGCTTCATCCACCAGCATTGATTCATTTGCAGTACAGTGATTAATTTCTTTTGAATAACAAAACCTGGAAAAGGGATGCCCATTCTCACTTATCATAATTACTGTAAATTTAGCACAGGATGTAACTCCATTGTTTGTGGAAAATCCCATTTTTAAAAAAATCTAATAGAACTATTAGTTATTACATCAGCTATATGTAGAATTGAATCCATTTTATATTCCACAGCAAGATAAAAATCAGCTGTATCCCATCGTTTGCTGCCTCCAAGGATATTAATAGACACATAAACTATTTTCAGCACTAAATTTATTTTTCTTTGAGCTTTGATTTTTTTTTTTTTGGAGTTGGAATGAAAGGGGTTTATTTGCCCCCTTTTCAGACCAGCTTTAAAAATGTGGGGAAATTTGGTCATTACGTTTAAAGAATCTACTACATTATATTTAAAGAATCTGTTTGAAAACAGGTTGTTAAAATGCACCAGAGGCCTGATATACCTCTTTTGCCTCTTTCATTTATTCTTTTGAAACCTTCAAAAATAATTCACTGCTGCTTTTTGATCTTCTGTGCAGCTGATGTTTAGAGACAATATTTGACAGAGGAGGGGGCAAAAGAGATTGCAGGGTGTCACAACAGTTTGTTCACTTCTTCATTCATTCTTTTATTCACTTAATTTCTATAACCGCCTAACTCAACCAAGTGACACTTGCTGGCTTACTATTATTATTATTATTATTATTATTATTATTATTATTATTATTATTATTATTATTATTATTATTGTTATTATTATTATTATTATTAAACTTTTATTCATAAAACATGAAACTCAGTCAACTGAACATTCAAATTGACTGGCATTAATGGTTGACACGGGTTGCTGCCAGCATCCTAGATGGTATGATGATGATGATGATGATGTAACCAGACTCCTTTAACTATTCTATCTAGCCTAGATGTGGGAAGAAGGAACACACCATTTTGTGCAATTTGACCCCAATTTTAGATTTGAATCATTATGCAAAGCTTAAAAAATCAAAAATTCTCTAAACATCACATTACAGTTCTGCAAACTGAAACATAAAAAGCATGAAGCAATGTCAGGGATGGGAGGAAGTCCACTGGTGAGAAATAATGTTTTTACAAACCACTTGTAAAATGCATACATTTTAAAAAGTGTACCAACCCCTCCCTTCGCCTCCCCGCCCCCAAAAAAACCCCACATGGAGGGAGAAATATAAATAAATATGCAAGCTTGCCAAATATTGATATGATTAGGTATTTTTGCTTTTGGTTTAAGTTGTATTTATTGTTCTTGAAACATAAACATTAGTAAAGTGCCCAACATCGTGTTTCTGTTCTGTAGGCTGTTTCTTTTAACCTGATCAAAATAGTTTGATTTTGGTTGCCTTGAGAGGTAGAGGATCATGGGGAATTTTTCTTCCCTCCTTTGTTTTAATGAACACCTTTTATTTTTTACTGACAATTTTGAACTGTTAATTTTATTTTAAAAAAATAAAAATCAATCATTTTTTTTATTAAAAGAAGATTTGACAAGGATTTTAAAAATCTACGGAAACAAAAGAAATTGGAAAAAAGGTAAAAAGGTAAAAGAAAAAAAGAAAGCAGAAAAAAGACGTCACTTAAAGAAGTGGCTTGCGATGTTTGCAGCAGTTACAAACAGAGTTAATTGTCAACTCTGCAAAAGTCTATGAGGGGTTTCAGTCTTTGATAAAGCTATAGTTAAACTGTAGTTCTTTCCTTAAGGCAGTTTGGTCTAGGCCAGAAGTCCCCAACCTTTTGGGCACCAGGGACCGGTTCCGCGGAGAGAGGTTTTTCCGCGGACCGGAGGGGGCATGGTTTTGGGTGCTGCCTGCATCCCACGGATGGGGCTTTGCTTATTTGTGTGGACCAGTTGCTGGCATGCCGGTCCACGGACCGGGGTTTGGGACCCCTGATCTAGTGCAGGGGTAGGCAACCTTGGCTCTTTTATGACTCGTGGACTTCAACTCTGCCGGCTCGGGAATTCTGGGAGTTGAAGTCCACGAGTCATAAAAGAGCCAAGGTTGCCTACCCCTGGTCTAGTGGTTAAGGCACCAGGCTAGAAAAAGGGACACTGTGAGTTTAAGTCCTGGTTTAGCAATGCAAGCCAGTTGGGTGACTTTGGGCTAGTCATCCTCTCTTAACCCAACCCACCTCACAGGATTGTTGTTGTGGGGAAAACAGGAGGAGAAAAGCGTATTGGATATGCTCGCCACCTTGAGTTATTTGTAAAAAATAATAAAGGCAGAATACCAAATTCATCAATTAAATTTTTAAAAAGTCAATTTAGCCGCTTCTGCCAACTTAGCCATCTTTACCACCCACTCCTCCATCATCGGTCTTTCTGTAACCTTCTGTCCTTGTGCATATAATAGCTTCACTACAGTTAACCAAATATGAAACCAATTGTCCATAGATCAACCGGAAATTCTGCAGAATTTTTCACAGTTGAATATGGTGACATTTGCACAGTGATTTTGACCTCCATTCTGACTTTCTACTTTCCAGTAGTATTTTTCACAAGGAACGTCAAGGTGGATGCAGCAGAGTGACCGATGCCCTGCCCCTTTGTATAGGCTGCCAACTGTAGGAAAGAGCCTATAGAATAGCAGACTTGGGTGGGTTCTTGAAGGCCTTCTAGTCCAACCCCCTGTTTGACCACGTACATTCCGGACAAATGGCTGTCTACGTTCTTCTTACAAATCTCCAGTGATGGAGCACTCACAACTCCCAGGCAGTAAGTTGTTCCACTGATTTGATTTACATTTAATGAAATCTATCCTTAATTCTGGGTAGGAACTCTCTTTGATAAGCTTCCACCTGTCACTTCTTATCTGGATGGAAGCTTATCAGAGAGAGATCCAGCCTAGAATTAAGAAGTGAAGTGGCAACCAGGATTTCCCTTCCTTCCTCCCTTCTTCTTCAGAAGAACTTCATTAAGGATGTTTTGCTCGGATTCCCAACTGCTACATATAAAGGAGGCTTTAGAAAAAATGGAGAGATGTAGAAAAGAAACATAGAGTGAGAAAACCAGCCACTTCAGCCATTCTATAACAGAAAATTAGTCAAAAACTGCGACAACCCCCCTCCCCCACAAGACATTATAAAGCACCCTGAGAACGAGGGAGGTGTTTTTATCAAAAAGAATTTTTTTTAATGTAATATTTAAAAAGTCACATTTTTTAAAAAAAAAATCGGTCTAACGCTGTTTTAAACATATTCACAAAGCTAAGACGGCACCAGAGCAACAGTTTTTTTTCCCTTTGTGATATTTTATATGTTCACATCAGATCAAATCAAATCATTACGATGTTTTACCCATTTTTACAAATAGCCCAGCCACACATGTTAATTTTGATCTTATTTTATTTAAGAAGCGCATTCTCCAGGAGCCATATTCAAAATAGAAACGACAAGTCTCAAAAACATCATCAGGTTTGATACACTGACCAAAAAAAACCACAAAAAAACCAGGAAACACAACAGGTCCAGGTTCACAGGCGCTGTCATTTTCATGAATTATAAACGCCTTCTTGAAAAGTTCAGCAATTCTACACCTAGAATAGTCTATCCCTGTATATATTTATTTATTCTGATTAGGACCTCGCTCCCTCCCCTCATTTCTAAAAACTTTTACTATACAAAATCCAACAATATAAACATTAAAGCCCGCGGCAGAGACTCGCATAATATTCAAGATAAAAATCAATAGTAAAAATAATAACAACACAAAATCAAACTCATAACAAAATAAATGTTATAAATAACAATCTTAAAATTTTGGAAGATTGCAAGGCAGACTTCCAGAAAATAATAAACATACTAATTGGTTTTTTTTTTTTAAAAAAAATCTTGTTAAGATTCAACTTTGCCTTTTACCTTATTTTTGCTTTAATCAGTGTAACGTTCCTTTTAGCTCTTACACAATTTTTTTTTGCGTTACGTTCTATATTTTTGTTTAACTTTTTTGCTTACGTTGTTCAGAAGTGACCTTTTATGAGGGTTCATGGACAAAACTTTGGGGAAATTACATGGTATGTTATTTTTATGCATGGTAACAACGGCAAGACTCCTATTTTTCATCTTTGGAAAGATATTATGCTACTTACAGTTGAGTGGTTAGTAAAGGTGATAAAAATGGCATGGATGGCAAAATTGACAGCATTCATCACCAAAAAAATGTTTTGGCAAAATTTAACACTAACTAGAAGTGCTCTGTGGGTGTTTTTTTTTCTTGTTTGCTTTTATAAGAAACAAAAAAAAACAAATTATGACATGGATTTGATTGGAAAAATGGAAGCTACAGTTTAATGCTCAAGTAAGGATTGAATATGAGTTTTTAATTACGTCTTCTGTAAAAGAAGCTAGAAGTTACTTTTTTTCTTTTAGATTTCTGTTTCTATCATTTTTATCTTTTTGTATTTCTACCTCTAATCTCTTTCTATCTCCCCCTTTTCTATCTATTTTTCTCTTTGACCACTTGATTTTGTTGATTTTCATCTGGGTGTTTTGTAAAAAGAGCTGATAAAGCTACATCAAAACTGTTGCTCTATGAAGTAGGAGTAAACAAATTACATTTTTTCTTCCTTTTGCTTCCAGACATATTTTGTAGCCATGCAGTGCTACTTCTGTTTTGCACAAACACGGAGAGGTTGCCAAAGAAATTTCTCAGTGCTGGTTGTCATTAGAAGGGCATGGAATTGCTATCATTTCCTACAGATTAACATTACAATTTGCTAAAGATTTAGTTCATTTTCGTAAGGTGTTTTTCCATTCTCCAAGGATAGCATTTTTTTTTCCCATTCACCTCTTCCCATAATTCTTGTAACTGTTAATCTACATTACTCGAGAAACATTTTTAATAAAAAACACTTTCTGCTTTCTCATTGTAAATCCTTCTTCTGCACGCACCTATCGTTATTTATAAAAAACTACAGAAGTCTAGGGGTTTTTTTTTCCAGGTAGGATTTTTTTGTGTCTCTTTTGGTTTAACCCTAGTGGTTTGTGCTGCTAATGTTTGAGAAATCTATAGCAGCTGAAGACTCAAATTTTCTTGGAGCAGATTTCATCTTAGAATACCTTAATTTCCCTAGAGCTCATATTCTCTCTCTCTCTCTCTCTCTCTCTCTCTCTCTCTCTCTCTCTCTCTCTCTCACACACACACACACACACACACACAGAGACACACAAACAAACACTGAACCTGCTTTGTTTGGTTCTGTGGTCTACCTAAATGACTTTCCTTCATGAGCAGGTAGAGATAGATGACAGTTGACAAGGTCCATTGATATCTACTGAATATGGTGGAGAACATGTCTCTTACAGCACCTCATGACTTCTATAACCATTCGTAAATTTGGCTGAATGTAACACAGTCCAAACAGGAAACACAACCCACTTCTTCCATTTCTTCTTCTTTTTGGTTTTCAAAATCCTTTAATTCCATAATTCATTTGCCACCATCATCTCTCAGGGAACCTTTATACTTTATCTTGACAAAAGAAGAAGTTGGACATTCACACCCAACAAACGTCAAGAGTGGTAGGGAGCTATAAGTAAGAGGAGAGAGTTCAGCGCAGGCTTTCTCTGCAAAGGTTTTCTGTTTTTTCAATTAAAATTCCCTGAATTTCCCAGTTGCATTGATTCACTTACCCTTGCACTTCCAATTTCAGTACTTATTGCTACTCCAACTACTGGTAGAGAAAATAGGAGATTGACTCGGGTGAGATGGTGACATGAAATAAAGTAACATAACTTGCCTATAATTGCAATGCAAAAAAATAATAACACACTGCTATATTTTCATGGCCAAATATTCTAAAATGGCGCCTTATCCAAAGCATTGGGGGAAAAATAAGTCTGAAGTGTGAAGATGCAACATGAACATGTCAATTTCTGTTTCTACTGATGTTCAGGGAAGATGAGGTCCCTGTTTTTCAACTAGTTAACATTTGCTAATGGACAAAACGTAAAACTGCTAACTGCTGTGTACCCATGGCATTGATTTCAGAGCAAATGGAAATTATAACAGTTATAACAATGGACTCTCTATGGCTCACTTCATCACAAGTGCTCAAAGAAAGGCACATTCAGAATACTATTTATTGCATAAACACAAAAGTGAGATGAAGTGAAAGGTGACGACCATGTATCTTAAAGGAACAACCATTTATCTGTCATGGTGTAGGATCTCTTGCTCATGCAGAGAGTTGGACTACAAGACATCCAAGGTCCCCTCCAATTCTGTTATTCTGTGTTTATGTGAGAGTAAGACCCATCCTTGGTATCACAACTGGTGCTCTGTCAAAAATTCATTTCTTTTTCAATTCTTCTTCAACATAGTGGAAAGGAAATGGCTTCTGCAGCCATTCTGGTTTCAGAGGAGAATAAACATTCAGCGAAATGTTCAGGTGGGAGAACAAGATACTGTTTTAAGCAAAGTAACGATGCTATCCGGTCAATATCAAATTTAATGAAATATTTAATTCAATTAAGACAAGGACAAGGGATGACATGATAGCAGTGTTCCAATATCTCAGGGGCTGCCCCAAAGAAGAGGGGGTCAACCTATCCTCCAAAGCACCTGAAGGCAGGACAAGAAGCAACAGATGGAAACTAATCAAGCAGAGAAGCAACTAAGAAGATATTTCCTGACAGAACAATTAACCAGTGGAACAACCTGCCTCCAGAAGCTGTGAATGCTCCAACACTGGAAGTCTTCTTAGACTGGACAGCCATTTGCCTCAAATGGTATAGGGTTTCTTGCCTCAGCAGGGGGTTGGGCTAGAAGACCTCCAAGGTCCCTTCCAACTCTTGTTATTCTGTTAGGTAAATCTATATATCTATCTACTTTTTGGCAATGTTATGCCCCAGTCAATGGGAGTGTGTCTGTCTGTATATATGTGCATGTGCATGTGCATGTGCATATGTATATATTTGTGGTTCTCAGCCTAGCCCTCAGCCTTCTAGCCGATCATGCCCCTCCAAGGAATCACCACTTCCAACCCTGCTTAGCTTCTGAGATCAGCCAAGGTCAGCTACATTACCTAAGTCAGATGCAACCAAGAGACGTGTGAATTTCCTGTCTTTCACTGCCTAAGCTCTTCTCTGAACTCTACAACCTTCTAAGATTCCCTTCATCGACAGAATCCTATGGTAAACAAGATAAAGGAAGAGATCATTAGACTTTTTGCAAGTCAGCAAGCAGAGACCACCAGGCAGCTGCAGAGTGAAGGGAAAACCCACTACAGACACTTCAGCAGCTTTGCTATTTTACAGCCACAAAATAAAATAACTGCCAAAACAAAAACACAACTTGCTAAAGCCCCAGAGGATCCAATAAAATAAAAAACAACAACAACCAACCAGAAGTGTTCCCCACCCCCTCAGGGAAAGTATTTTTTTTTTCAAGAACTGGAGACAGATCTCAGCACTTTTAATATATGCAAATGCATGGAAATAGGATTGCCATTGCCATTTGTTGTGAGACAGATTAGCCTCCACCGTTTACTGCTTTAAAGACCCTCTGGTTAGGATTCTCAGGCTGTTATTTCCTGGTCTTACAAAGTTGTTTTTAAATACATTCAGGCTGATCTTCCTAGAGCTATCACTTCAGTTTTCTAAAATGTTAGCAACCACTGAATTAAAATGTAATTTTACTATTTTGGGTAGTCAATTGTGCCATTATTATTGGTAATTTTAGTAATTTAGTCAATTCAGTCTATGTGTTTTACACACACACACACACACACACTATATATATACACACACGCACACACACAAAGTATATATATACAGTATATATATATATATATGGTTTTTTGTTTTTGCCGGCTCCGAAGATGGCGGACGCGCTGGGGAGAGCTCCGTAGCCCCCAACAGTAAGGCGTCCCCCCAGGAGCCCCCCAGGGACGTCAATGGACCCCTGGGGTGGGGCAAAAATTTCGGGCAAATGAGCTGGGTAATTATGCCGCCCGCTGCCTCCCGAAACAACTGCAGGGGTGCCAGGACATCCCTGCCCCGCCGCCTGGGCCGCTGGCGACCGTTATAAACGGAGCCAGCACCCTCCGCCCTGCCTCTGCCGCTTTTCAACTGCTGAGCAAGGGCGGCGCCTCCGCCGATCAGCTGTGCGGCGGAGGCCCCGGCGGAAGGATGGCAGCGGCTGCGGCGACGATTTTCAAGCCCCCAGGCTGGTCGTTGATCCAGGGAGCCTGGCAACGGCGATGGCGGTGGCGGCGGGGCGGCTCCAGGCCCCCCCTGGCCATCCAGGAGGGGCCGGAGGCTCTGCTCTGCCCCGGCCCCCCCATCGGCTCCCGGGTGACGGCGGCGTCTCCAGGTTATCAGCGGAGACGCCGCGGACCAGCTGGACCAGCTGGGTGGCGGAGGCGGAGGCGGAGGCGCCGCCGGAGGTGAGAGACCCGCCCCTGGACCACGACAGCCGTCGCAGCCATCCTGGAGGGGCCGGAGGCTCTGCTCTGCCCCGGCCCCCTGACCGGCTCCCGGGGACGGCGGCGTCACCGGACTATCCACGGAGACGCCGCGGACCAGCTGGACCAGCTGGGTGGCGGAGGCGGCGGCATCAGCGTCGAGAGGCCCGCCCCTGGACCACGACAGCCCTGGACCACGGCAGCCCTCGCAGCCATACAGGAGGGGCCGAAGGCTCTGCTCTGCCCGTGACCGGCTCCCGGGTGGCGGCGGCATCTTCGGCGGTGAGAGCCCAGCGAGCCCTGGTCTGCGGTCTCCTCCGATGCCGATCACCGGGCAAGGGCGGCATCTCCACAGATCAGCTGTGCGGCGGAGGCGCCGCCAACGAAACCAACAGCAGCAGCAACGGGCAGCGGCGGCGTCTCCGAGGATCAGAGGAGGCGCCGCGGATCAGCTGGGCGGTGGAAGAGGCGGCAGCGAAGACGACCGCGGCCGGGACTGCTTCTCCAGGCCTAGTCGTTCGCCACCCAGGGGCCTTGACAGCGGCGGTAGCACGGAGGGCGTGGCATCTTCGACCCGCCCCCTGTACCGCTACGGCCGTTGCAACAATCCTCAAGGAGACGCCGCAGACCAGCTTTACAACGGTAGCGGCAGCAACGAAGACATGGGCGGTGAGGCAGCTGCTCTGGGCCCTGGTCGACCGCCCTCCGAGGGGCCTTGACAGAGGCCCTGACAGAGACGCCAGTAACAGCGGTGCGGCGTCTCGAACACCGTGGGCTGCCCCTGGACGGCGGTGCCTCCGAAAGATTCACACCAAAGGAGACGCTGGACAATGGAGGCGACGGCCCGAGCCACCTCCTCGAGACACCTTGATCGGAGACGGCAACACCAGGGGCATGACACCAGGGACTCCCGTACCTCTGGGAGGCCACGCTCTGGACGGTCCTCAACCAATAGGGGCCATGGAACTGCGGCCGGGAACAACGCCCAGAGGATCAGGGAGGGAACTGTTTGGGGTGGCTGAACCACCGGAGCTGACGCCAATTAATGGATCCCTCCATCCTGCCTTCTGCCCACTCTCACCCATCTTTGCCCATTCTCTCCCCACAGGACATAACGGGCCTGGGTGCTAGCCACAGTGGCAGAGTGGCTGGGCCTTACACCTGCTACCCCATAGAGGTGAGAGCTCTATGGGGTATGCCTCACCCAGAGTACGTTCTGGACCACCTCCGGAAGCAGAGACACAACCCATCGTGAGAGGATGAGGAGTGGCCTGCTTCTGGGGGTTCGCCCGGCCAAGTGGCAGTGGCAGGGCGACGATCCAGATACGCACCTACCCGACTCGACCCTCCTGCAAATTCACCATCCAGGGGACAGCCTTCCCGGAACCACCTGTGACTATGCTCGTTCAATACTCTAGCATAGCACTGCACGCCCTCAGGGGTTCCCCACTCTCCTGGGTGCGACCCGCCTGCATCACATCCAATCTTGATGACGGGCCCAACCACTGGGCCTCTGAGAGATGGCCAGGCAGGGTCAGGGGCCTCCAGCATAAGCCCAACAAGAGGCCCCTGATTAAGTTCTTAGTTAAGTTTTTTGTGGGGTTAGGGAGGGGGGAGGGAGAAGACTATGGTTGCGCGGGAAAGGCACGCCTTCCAGCCACCATAACGCATGCCAGGCCCACGGCCGTTCGCGACGGCGTACAACGAGGACCAGTCGCCGATAACACCCAGTGGCGTACTGACAAACGTCCCATCCCTAGGATGGTGGGGAATGGCAGAAGGTCCACAGACAGAGGGCCGTATCGTCACTGGGAGTGTCATCTCCGCCCTGTACAGGCGGTGAGACGCTCCGACCCTCTGTTCTCCCCCGGAGGACCCGGGAGCAAAGGTGCGCACCCTCCCATGCTAAGGCTGGTCTACCTGAATGCAAGGTCCGCAGCTAACAAAGCTCACCTCATTCGTGACCTAGTGGAGAGTGAGCATGCGGACCTGGCCTGCATCACGGAAACCTGGCTGGGCCCAGAGGGGGGTGTTCCTCTGGTTGACCTCTGTCCGCCAGGTTTCCAGGTACTGCACCAGCCCCGGGCTCATGGGAGGGGCGGGGGAGTGGCAGTTATCATCAGGGAATCCCTTAGCCCGCGAGAGACCACCGTCCCTCAGATGGTCGGGTGTGAGTCTCTCCTACTGAGATTCGGCCCAGGGGCGCAGTTGGGTCTGCTGCTGGCGTACCTACCACCTAATCGTGCAGCGGCGGCCCTGCCCGAGCTACTCGATGTCCTCTCAGGGTTGGTGGTTGAATTCCCAAGACTCATGGTCTTGGGCGACTTTAATCTACCGTCCCTGGGAGGATCGTCCGAACTGGCTCGGGAGTTCATGGCTTCCATGACGGCCATGGACCTGTTGCAAATAATTTCTGGGCCGACTCATGAGAGAGGCCACAACCCAGACTTGATGTTCTTGTCTGGACGGTGGCGTGATGATGTCGGTGGGGGTGCCACAACTATTACGCCCCTGTCATGGACCGATCACCACCTCCTGCGGCTAGACTTCCCCCTTGCCACCCCCCACCGTGGGTGCACGGTGCCAGTCAGATGGTACCGCCCTAGGCGCCTAATGGACCCTGATAAGTTCCAGGCAGCGCTTAGGGACTCGCATGCACCCCCTGCTCACAGCTCGGCGGAAGCCTTAGTGGAAGCCTGGGAAAAGGCAGCCACGGAGGCTCTGGACCGAGTTGTACCCTTGCGGCCTCTGACCCGGCGCAGATCCCAGCGAGCCCCATGGTTCACCGAGGAGCTCCGGGAGATGAAGCGTCGGAGACGGGGCCTAGAGAGCCGTTGGAGGGACAGTCGATCCGAATCCGACCGATTGCGACTAAGAATCCTCACCAGGTCTTATCTCGCTGCGATAAGGGTGGCAAAATCCAACTACTTTTCCACCCTCATCGCGTCCGCAGATAATCGCCCGGCTGCCTTGTTCAGGGTGACTCGCTCCCTATTAAACCAAGAGGTGAGGGAGGAACCCTTGCAGGGTCGAGCCGAGGAATTTGGTCAATATCTGCTGGATAAAATCGCTCGGATTCGAACTGGTCTGGACTCCAACTGGGCTGAGATGGAAGAACAAGACATGGACAGTCTTGTCGACGTCATCTGGGAAGAATTTGATCCTGTAACTCCTAAGGAAGTGGACAGGATTATGAGAAGGTTGAGCTCCTCCACATGCTTACTGGACCCGTGCCCTTCCTGGCTGGCCTATGCAGCTCGAGAGGCGACACGAGGCTGGTTCCTAGCGGTCATCTCTGCTTCTCTGAGTGAGGGTCACTTCCCCACCGCCTTGAAGGAGGCGGTGGTGAGACCTCTCCTCAAGAAGCCCACCTTGGACCCATCCTCTTTGAATAACTTTCGTCCAGTCTCCAATCTTCACTTCCTTGCGAAGGTTGTTGAGAGCGTGGTGGCGCACCAACTTCCTCAGATCCTGGATGAAGCGGTTTATCTAGACCCGTACCAATCGGGTTTCAGGCCGGGCTACAGCACGGAGACGGCATTGGTCGCTCTGATGAATGATCTCTGGAGAGCCCGGGACAGGGGCCATTCCTCTGTCCTAGTCTTATTAGACCTCTCGGCGGCTTTCGATACCATCGACCATGGTATCTTGCTGCGACGCCTCAGGGGACTGGGAGTGGGAGGCACGGTTCTGCGTTGGTTCTCCTCCTTTCTCCAGGGTCGCTCGCAGTCGGTGCTGACAGGGGGACAGAGGTCGACCCCGAGGCCTCTCGCTTGCGGAGTCCCTCAGGGGTCGGTCCTCTCGCCTCTCCTGTTCAACATCTACATGAAACCGCTGGGTGAGATCATTCGCAGTTTTGGAGTAGGGTACCATCAGTATGCTGATGACACCCAGCTTTTTATCTCAACTCCTAACAATATCAGTGATGCCCTAGACGTGATGTCCCGCCGCCTGAAAGCGGTCCGGGAATGGATGGGGAGAAACAGGCTTCAACTGAACCCGGACAAGACTGAATGGCTGTACGTACCGGCAAGCCAGGAGATTCAGAACGTCCCACTGCTTAACATTGGGGACAAGTTACTTCCCCCTGCTGATAGGGCCCGCAACCTGGGTGTCCTCCTAGACTCGCAGCTCTCCCTGGAAGACCACATTGGAGCTGTGACCAAGGGGGCCTTCTCCCGGGTTCGACTAGTTCGCCAACTACGGCCTTATCTAGACCTGGATTCCTTACGTACAGTCACCCATGCCCTTGTGACATCTCGCCTGGACTATTGTAACGCTCTCTACATGGGGCTGCCCTTGAGATCCACTCGGAAGCTTCAACTGGTGCAAAGTGCGGCGGCACGGACACTCTTGGGAGCCTCCCGATACTCCCATATCACACCTCTCCTCCGTGCGCTGCACTGGCTTCCGGTTGCCTTCCGTGTGAAGTTCAAGGTGCTAACAATGACATTCAAAGCCCTACATGGCATGGGTCCGGACTACCTACGGGAGCACCTTCTGCCGATGTCAGCACCCCACCGTCCTGTGCGCTCCCACAGAGAGGGCCTCCTCAGGGTGCCACCGCTCAAGGAATGTCGGCTGGTGGCCCCCAGGGGGAGGGCATTCTCAGTGGGTGCGCCAGCCCTCTGGAACACCTTACCTACCGAAATCCGGATGGCCCCTGACCTCCGTACCTTCCGTCGCGACTTAAAAACTTTTTTGTTCCAGCAGGCTGGCCTGGCATGATAGCGTTAATTGGGGTCCCAGTTTGTGTTCATTAGTGTTTCTTATTATTTTATTGTTCGGTCTGTATACTTCGTCCTTCCTCTGTACACCGCCCCGAGTCCCTCGGGAGAAGGGCGGTTTATAAAAACTAATAAATAAATAAATAAATAAATATATATATATATATATATATATATATATATATATATATATATATATATATAGAGAGAGAGAGAGAGAGAGAGAGAGAGAGAGAGAGAGAGAGAGAGAGAGATTGCTGAAAAGGAATTAAAGGGAGGCTGATATAGCTATTTCAAAACACTCAAGACACATATATACACACACAAACACACACACAGAGTATATATATATATATATATATATGTTTTCTGAGGTTTTTGCGGGTGTTTGTATGTAGATCTTTGGTCATTCGGGTTTTTCCCCACGTAGAATTGGAGGTATCAGGGCAACGTTTCGACGAAATCTCATCCGTCATCCTCAGGCTGGTGACTTCAGCTTCGTTCTTCTGGGAGATATACACACACACACACACAGTATATATATATACAGTATATATACTCTCTCTCTCTCTCTGTGTGTGTGTGTGTGTGTATAATCTTTTTTAAAATAATGTTTGAAGTAGAAAAATAGAGTTTTTTATGGAAAGAAAGCTTTCTAGAACTTAGATCTTAGCTCAGTCGTACCTTGAATGTATGCAGACACTTGGTAATGCTATATGGTGCATTCTTGCTCTGGCAGCCCAAGTTACTTTGCTGAAAAATTGCATTTTTTAAAAAAAAACATCTGTACCATTTCTTTGCTGTCAGAAGCAATAAAGCTTTCATGTGGTGAACATGTGCTAAGACTGGTGGGCGTTTAGCCTCTCCTTGTTAGAACAATAACATCGGAACCCATGCACATTTTAAGCTTCCCTGGACCACTTGTCGTTCCCAGACTCCTAAAATTTAAAAACTTTGCTGTTGCATTGCTCTAGGGAACAATAAAGTTTTATGATTTCTCTTGGCTGGTTTTTCTCTCTCCTGCTTGATCAGGGCAGGCTACGCTGGGGATGTGGAGATGACTTGGTAGTTTGTTCTGAGGAGATCTTCCTGTCATCACTTAATATATCTCTTGGAGATTGCTTCTGGTTAAAAGACAATTGTTTCACTTCCCAAAAGTCTTGTCCAAAGTTCTATGCTCCCTGCCTGTCTTGGTCAGAATATTTGATCAGAAACCATGTTGCAGCATTTCTAGCTGATGATCATTCAAGATCCTTTAAATTATGTATATTTGGGGAAGTTAAAAAAATGTCTTTAGCATTCCCTGGAATTAACCGTATTGTTTTATTGTTGATTCATTGTGGAACTCAAAACATTTGTGGGGGTTTTTTCCCCCAAATGAGAATGATCTCCCCCCCCAAGGCATATGCTTTCTTTAATTTGAATTGCTTTCTACCAACTGCAGATAGATCCTTGCTTCGAGCAAAAAATATGACCGCTATTCAGTTAATTCTTAACTTCATCTTGAGCATTGAAACAAATCTTTAAAACAATTCTTGATAGTCAAATTTCACAAAGAAAATCTGAAGGGTTTTCCTTCTTTATGTCACTTGAGCTTTAATAAAAGCCCCCAAAGGACCAGCCTTCCATGTAAAAACATTGGCATTAATAATAAAATGAAATAAATTTTTTAAAAAATCTTTGTATTTTGTACTTTGAATACATAAAAAATTATGGCTGTACAAGTTAAAAGACTTTGTCTCGATTTATCATCAACCTTTCAACAAATCGACTAGGACATCAATTTAAAATGTAGATGAATCTGCATATTATCAAATTCAGAAATATTTCTATATACCTTTAATGTTTTTTCTAGTTTGATCAGGTGATCCGTGTCTCCTGCAATCTACTTTAAAAAGGGAATGTTTTAAATTAACTTCTTAGCCAATGCATGAACAATTTTGTGTTCACTAACAGATTTTTTTTTGCCATTTGCATGAACATGACACACACTTGAAAAGAAACAACTTGAAATGCTAAGCAAGCATATCAAGGTGCACGCACGCACACACACACACAGAGAAAACATATTCTTGCACACTGGAAAAATTGTCACATGAAAGAATATAGGTGCTAATATGCACAACGCATCAAATCTGCTTTCAGCCATTGTCTCTGATTACTATAGTAAAATCTGCATTTGTGGTTGATTTTGACTTGGTGAAATTTAGAGCTTGCTTTTATATCCAGAAATACATTGGATAGGATAATTGTAGGTTAAATTTATGAGGATGGGGAGGATAATAGAAATGGCATTGGTTGGAGACAAATTATTTGGCCTTACAGTTTGATATATATGCAGATTTTCTTGCTATATGTGATGGGGGGAGTTGTCTCCCAGTATGAATTCAGGAGAACTCTTCCAACATCTACAGTTGAATGACTGACTGTTTGATACATGAAGGTCCAACAGAATCTTTGCTATGCTTCATGAAATGTTTTGTTCACTCCAGAGATCATTGTGACTAGTTTTGCACCTCAATTCCTTTAGGAATCTTTTCTAGGTCTTTCTTCACATTCCAGTTGGTAATATGGATATGCTAATCATCACTTATTTGTAGTTCAGGACTGATAGAACATGTACCAACTGCAAGTGGCTTTTCGTTTGCAATAAAATATTTTAAAAGCATATAACAATAACATATGCAATTACTTTGCACAAATTGAGCAGTTGGCTTCAGCAATCCAGTTCGAGTCAGGAGCAATAAATTCTCTTTAATTTATTCCTTTTTATGCCAAACATCCAAGTTCATTGTCAAAGAAGTTTAAGTAAAGCGAGGAGACGTCATGAAGAGCAGGGCAGATGTCAGCAGGATCTACATAAAATGTTTGCAAATGAGCAGAAATTATCAGCTTTTCTGACATGCCTCCAGATAAAAATAGATGATTTCCTTGTACAGACTGTGCAGTTTGTCTCATTGTTCGCCATGTGGTTGTGTGCGTGCTTGTGTGTGCACGTGCACGAATGGCAATGGATGAAAACGCAAAGTTGAACACTGTTTTGGAAAATATAAATGGGATGAGAAATGCAAGGTCTTAAATTGCAATGTTGATAAACTTCATTTGTTCTGGTTGCAAAAAAAAGGTGATTTCATTTCCCAAACAGGAAAAAGCCACCACCTCTGGCAAGCACAAAAAAACTCCAACTAGTATTATCTGGAATAGAGTGGAAGAACTTCCTGGTAGTTAGGGGAAAGCTTTGAGACTGGGGAAGACAAAGTGGATTGGGCTGTAGCAGACATGCAAGTTTTTTATGGTTGTGGATGGGTGGGTGGATGGTGTCCCCTTTGCTCTTAAAATTAATGTATGCTTTGTTTTAGTAAACACAGTAGAGGAGATCTATAGATGGCAAAAAGGGAATATGGACCACATCCTTCTAATAGATGAGGGAGATCGATCTTAGGCCAGTAACTTGAGCCAGTTTTGGTCACCACGATGTAAAAAAGATGCTGAGACTCTAGAAAGAGTGCAGAGAAGAGCAACAAAGATGATTAGAGGTCTGGAGGCTAAAACATATAAGGAACGCTTGCTGGAATTGGGTATGTCTAGTTTAATGAAGAGAAGGGCGAGGGGTGACATGACAGAAGTGTTCCAGTATTTTAGGGGCTGTCCCAAACAAGAGGGAGTCAAGCTATTCTCCAAAGCGCCTGGAAGCAGAACAAGAAGCAACAGATGGAAACTAACCAAAGAGAGAAGCAACCTAGAACTAAGGAGAAATTTTCTGACGGTTAGGACAATTAATCAGTGAAACAACTTTCCTCCAGAAGTGATGAATGCTCCAACACTGGATGTTTTTAAGAAGAGACTGGACAGCCATTTGTCTGAAATGGTACAGGGTTTCCTGCCTGAGCAGGGGGTTGGACACTAGATGATCTCCAAGGTCCCTTCCAACTATTGTTGTTATTGTTACTGTTATTGTTGTGTTGTTATCATCATCATTATTATCTCCAAAATGTCATTCCAGATATATATAATACAACTTTAAGGTCCCCTTATTGCAGAGGTCAGTTTCATGTTATCCCCCAAATATTGTTTAGCCACAGCTGCCATCATCACCAACTCTACTGACTGCTCCTGATGGTCACTGGAGTCCAATAACGTCTTGAGAACCACCGTTTCTTCCCCCCTTTCTTTATATTGCATTACCACAGAAGGAAAGAGATTGACCAGTTGAGCAAGCCAAATGTATGTGGGAGTTTTTTGAGTGTGTGTCTTGGAAATATAAGGAAAACCATGATATTCCAGATTAGAAGCTCACTTAGTGCAGCATTTAAGTGCATGGTGGGCAGAAAAAGGAGCATGGATTCAGCAGTGGCTTATCGGTTGTGTTTTTCAGACACTGTTATGGACTCTTCTCTGGATACAATTTAGAGCCATCATGAATATCAGACTTGAGTAGTCTTCTCCACAATATTGTCTATTTGTCTAGGCCAGGGGTAGGCAACCTTGGCTCTTTTATGACTCATGGACTTCAACTCCCAGAATTCCTGAGCCAGCCATGCTGAGGGGAAAGGGAGAGGTTTCCAAGCTGAGCCCTGCTGGCTCAGGAATTCTGGGAGTTGAAGTCCACCAGTCATAAAGCGGCCTAGGTCTAGGCCAGAGGTAGGCAACCTTGGCTCTTTTATGACTCGTGGACTTCAACTCCCAGAATTCCTGAGCCAGCCATGCTGAGGGGAAAGGGAGAGGTTTCCAAGCTGAGCCCTGCTGGCTCAGGAATTCTGGGAGCTGAAGTCCACGAGTCATAAAAGAGCCAAGGTTGCCTACCCCTGGTCTAGACTATCTCTAAATCTGTCCATGTCGGGTTGTGTGTGTGTGTGCATGCGCACGTGTGTGCCATCCCCAGATCAGAAATGCCCACCCACCCGCCCCAATGATCTCATGCTTTCATTGGCCTTGGCAGCTGGGTCTGCTTTCTTCCAACTCAGTCGCGATGCAGTTTGACTTACAAAACTTCTGTTTGTGATTCATGACACTGAAACTCTGCAGAGCTTGAGGCTGGGAGGGGGAGGCTGCTTACTCATTGGTTGGAATTCTCACCAGCTTCTAAGTTCTCTCCTCTTCCTACAGCTGCTAAGCCACCATAGTGCCTTAGCAGTTCAGACCAAGCTTTGGAGCAACTGCGCAGTGAATAAGGATCTGAATCTTTAAGACTTCCTTTCAGTGGAAACACCCTTGCCATGAGGCAAGGCACCATGGGAAGTGAGGTTCTTACTCTGCTATGGGCAGGTGGAGGGAAAACCTGCAAGTTCTAGCAGTTCATTCGAAGGTCTTCAAAATCTGTAGAAGTTGCAAGTGGAGACCACTATCCTACTGTCATTAATGAATTGGGAAGTGGTGTTTCTGGCCATGCTAAAATGCTCTGAACTTTATTAGAAGAACCTAAGTTCTAATAACTATCATCTTAAACTATCAAACACGTTAAACTATTATCTATCTATCTATCTATCTATCTATCTATCTATCTATCTATCTATCATCTATCTATCTATCTATCTATCTATCTATCTATCTATCTATCTATCTATCTATCTATCTATCCAGTGCTTTTTTTGTAAAAGAAAAAGGTGCCAGAACTCACACGTGTCATACAACCTGCCTTGCCTACCCTACAAGGTTCCATCCAAAAAAGGTGCCGGAACTCCGTTCTGAGCATTCTATGAGAAAAAAAAGCCCTGTATCTATCTATCTATCTATCTATCTATCTATCTATCTATCTATCTATCTATCTATCTATCTATCTATCTATCTATCAATCTATCATCTATCTATCTATCTATCTATCTATCTATCATCTATCTATCTATCTATCTATCTATCTATCTATCCATCCATCCATCCATCCATCCATCCATCCATCCATCCATCCATTTATCTACTCCTCCTCCTCCTCCTCCTCCTCCACCTCCTCCTCCTCCTCCTCCTCCTCCTCCTTCTTCTCACCTATCTTCTATTTGTCTATCATCTTATCTTCCTCCTCCTCCTCCTCCTTCTTCCCATCATCTATATTCTATCTATCTATCTATCATCTATCTATCTATCTATCTATCTATCTATCTATCTATCTATCTATCTATCTATCTATCTATCTATCTATCTATCTGTCTGTCTGTCTGTCTGTTTATCTATCTATCTATCTATCTATCTATCTATCTATCTATCTATCTATCTATCTATCTATCTATCTATCTATCTACCTACCTACCTACCTACCTACCTATCTATCTATCTATCTATCTATCTATCTATCTATCTATCTATCTATCTATCTATCTATCTATCATCGGTCTATCCATCCAAACGTTTGTATACTGCTGATTCCATAGTGACTCTCAGGGTTTATAGAAAATCAAATGATAAGCCATACAATTCCACAACTTCTCATTAATGATCTAATGATGTCCTTCATCTCATGACTACGTGTCCTGTTATGAAAACAGTTTTTTTTAAAAGCCAACAGAGCAAAGCAAAAATGAGGACAATCCATTTTCCAAACACTCTTACAAGAAGCCCTAATACTACGTTTTCCTGGCTTGAAGACCTCCATGAAAGCATCACCACCTGGGCACTTATTATTATTATTATTTGGGGGGGAGCACAAATCCCTCCCTGCAAGGACATCTTGTTTGGCGGACATCTCCCTCTCCCCAAAAAGGAATTTAATTTCAGCCAGGGGCTGCAGACTAATATCCCTGGTGCTATTTCCCCAACACACTGGTATGAGTACTTCATTACCTGTTTTGCATACCAGGAACCCTCCCAACAAATTGTTTCCACACTATACCCTTAATTTTTTTCAGGGGAGAGGGAATATTCAAAGTCAAAGGGTTAAGAAATTTAAACATTTAAAGAGTCATGAAATGGACCGTTTCCGTTTCCCATCTGGCTTTTATCAATTTTAAGTCAGTTTCAGAAGGACTGCAACACAATCAAAACATACAATCTCCCTTAGTCGGATAATTCAATTTTATAAATGAATTACTTATGCGCCTATAAGTAAATGCATTCCTATGCAAGGAGATATTGACTGCTGTCAATGAAATAATCAAGTCCATTCATTGGCACCTTTTTCATTTCTTTCTTTCTTTCTTTCTTTCTTTCTTTCTTTCTTTCTTTCTTTCTTTCTTTCTTTCTTTCTTTTTCTTTCTTTCTTTCTTTCTTTCTTTCTTTCTTTCTTTCTTTCTTTCTTTCTTTCTTTCTCTCTTTCTCTCTCTCTCTCTCTCTCTCTCTCTCTCTCTCTCCCTACTTACCTGTTTTCCTTTTTTCACTGTTTTCCTTCCTTCCTTCCTTCCTTCCTTCCTTCCTTCCTTCCTTCCTTCCTTCCTTCCTTCCTTCCTTCCTCCCCCATTCCCTCCCTCCCTCCCTCCCTGCCATCTTTTCTCTTGTTTATGGTATTGCTTCAAGATACAACTACACAGTCACACATACACACACACGTATGTTTCCGTGTTTGTAAGGATAAATATATATTCTTTTTTTCATTTTATTTAAAGAACTAGTTTATCTTCAAAAGCAAAAAGACCCATCAACCAGCAGTAGAAATTTGAAGCCTGATGGATCCAAATGATTTTCATGCCAGCCGGAGTTGTGAGCAGTGGCAATCTTGCTTCCTAATCACCGATTTGGGCAATGTTAAACAGTTTCAATGAATTTCTTGACAGCTCGGGGGCTTCTGTTGCACCATTTTTAGGGGCATGTCCTGGATAACCCACCCCAGTCTTAACCCACTCTGGGGGAGGAGGGGTATGGCAAAATCATGAGCAAGAAAAGTAAACAAAATTAGAACTTAATAGCAACAGTTATTACTTTAAAGGTAAAGGTAAAGGTTCCCCTGCACACGCGTGCTAGTCGTTTCCGACTCTAGGGGCCGGTGCTCATCTCCGTTTCAAAGCCGTAGAGCCAGCGCTTGTCCGAGGACATATCCGTGGTCATGTGGCTGGCATGACTAGACACCAAAGGCGCACAGAACGCTGTTACCTTCCCACCGTAGTGGTCCCTATTTTTCTACTTGCATTTTTTACGTGCTTTCGAACTGCTAGGTTGGCAGAAGCTGGGACAAGTAACAGGCACTCACTCTGTTACGTGGCACTCGGGATTCGACCCGCCAAACTGCTGAACTTCTGATCGACAAGCTCAGCGTCCTAACCCACTGAGCCACCACGTCCTTAGTTATTACTTTAGTCTTTCCTAAATTAAATTTATTGTTGTTTTTTTTTGAATAGTCATTCAAAGCGATTCATAAACATAATAGCGCCCTTAGGGCTAATCCGATCTAAGGGCTGAATGCATACTGGAACAAAACTGGCTTAGTTAGGAGGATCGGGGTGGGGGGGGTGGGCAGGAGAATTCCATAACATAATAAGGACTTTTGCTTTCAATAGTGGTGAATATTTGTAGCTCGGGGGTAGGATGAGGGTGAAGGCTCATTCTCCAAGCAAGCGTGTCAAGGGAGGGTGTCTGATGGGTCTTGGGATGGGTCAAAGAGTGAGTCATTTGAGTCGTCAGTGAGTCTTGTGATGGGTCTAACCTCCCCATTACAAGACCCTCACTTGACATACCCATCTCTGAAGCCCTTATAAGCAGAAGAAAACTGACATTGATATCCCCTAAACCAGAGGCCCCCAACCATTTGGGCACCAGGGACCAGTTCCGTGGAGAGAGGTTTTTCCGCGGACCGGAGGGGGGCTGGTTTTGTGAGCTGCCTGTATCCCACAGATGGGGCTTTGCTTGTTTGTGCAGACCGGTTGTTGGCATGCCGTGGCCCGATACCGGTCCACAGACTGAGGGTTGGGGACCCCTGCCGTAAACCCATCCTAGCCTGGTAACGAAATGATTGGGAAACCAACCCACAAGCTTGGAGAACTAATCTTCACCCTCACCTACTGCTTGCTCCATGCATTCATGTGCCATGCATGGAGGGGGAAACATCTGCCTGTTTCTGTCCATCTATCTGTTGCACTCCCTTGCGTTCCATTGCACTGAAGGTAGTCCTTGACTTACGACGGTTCATTTAGCGACTGTTCAAAGTTATAAGCTGTAAGCTGCTGAAAAAAGTAACTTATGACCATTTTTTTCCCCTCACACTTAAACGACCTTCGTAGCGTCTCCATGGTCGCGGCATCGAAATTCAGATGCTTGGCAACTGAGCGGAACTTATGACCGTTGCTGTGTTCCAAGGTTTCGCAATCTTTTGACAAACAAAATCAGTGGGGAAGCCAGATTCACTTCACAACCGTGCTATTAACTTAACAGTTGACAGGAGTGGCGAGAGAGGTCTTAAAATGGGGCAAAACGCACAATGTAAGGCTGCATGACTCAAAAATACGAGTGGCTAGGAGGTAACCATGGAGGAAGACAACCATGGATGAGGATGCTCTCTGCTTGTGAGCTTCCTGAAAGCAGCTGATCAGCTCTTGAATGACAGAAGGGCTGGTTTTAGAAAGCTGGGTGGCCTGATCCAGCCCCAAAGGCTCATCTTATCTCCTTCCATCAATGGGAAGATGAATGGAATGCCAGGAAAGAAAAAAAAGAATGGAAAAGTTAGGATTAGGCCCCAGTGGGATCCCAAGCAAAGGTTGCAAGCAACTTTGGAATCCCTCTGATGTGAAAAAATACCAAAATTCTTTCATCTTAGAATACGTGAAGGTTCCTCCTCCTCTTATATTCTTACACAAAGGATCCCCAGGACAGGATGGAGTGAAGTGAGGGAAAGACGGAATATGGACTTATACACCCCTTAAGAAAGGGGGGAAAGAAAAAAAGAAAAAAAGGCTTTTCAACAGTCATCTCTCCGCAGAGTTCAGGAGGTCCCTATTTTCATGGGGGAAGTGCTTTAATCAAGATTACTCCCCCCCCCACTCCCTCTAGTAATTGGAGCTCTTCCTGAGTTTTCCCCTCCACTTTCCTTTCGGATGAAATTATCAAATTTCCATGGCAATTAAATGGGAGGAGAGAGAGAGAGAAAAAAGTCTGAACATATGCATCACACTGTAGAACTGACAGCATGAAACAAGTGAAATTGAGTTGGAGGACCAGGGGGGGAGAGAGATTCCGGGGAAAGATTTCTTTCCCCCCCCCCACCCCTTGAAACATCAACCTGCTCTAAATTGGTAGTTATCAAAACCGCTTCAGCACTTTTCCGTCTATCGTTTCAAACCCTTTGTCGCTGGGCTAAACAAACTCCGCGTGAAATGTTGGGGAGGGGAGGGGGGGTCTAACACACAATGAATGAACCAAGCGAGGAAGAGGGAAGCAAAAACACAAAACAAAAAACCAGCAAATAATGTTTTGCCGGTCCCAAAATTATATTCTGCCCTTCCAGGATGACTGCGCAAGTAGTCACCGATTTCCCACAGTTCGTTTAGCGACCGTGCGAAGTTACAACAGCACCGGGGAAAAAAAAAAGACTTATGACTGTTTTTCACACGTGCGACCACTGCAGCATCCCCAGGGTCACGTGACCAAATCCAGATCCTTGCCAACTGACTGGTATTTACAACGGTTGCATTTCTTGGGGGTCAGGTGATCCCCTTTTACGACCACCTGACAAGCGAAGTCCACGGGGAAAGCCAGATTCGCTTAACAACCGTGCACCTGACTTAACGACTGCAGTGACCCCCCTTAGCAGCTTCGGCCAGGAAAGTTGCAAAATGGGGCGAAACTCACGTAGGTGACAGAAATCTGGGGTTCAGTTGTGTTCGCACGGCATGGGTTACCTGTACTGTGACTCTAAATGAGTAAAACGAATAGTTTGGGGCCTCCTGTTTCCAAACTTCCCTTCCTTCGTAAACTCATTTAATAATGCTTAGAGGGCAGAAATCTGGGGCTCCATTATGGTCCTAAGTTAAGGACTTCCTGTATTTCAAGGACAGCCAGGAGATGGGCCCAGCGGGGAGAACAACATCTGAAACGTCTCCATGGTTGCGTTGATCCGCCTATCTTTCTGAAGCAAGCGAGGCTCCTCAGGGACACCACAGTTTCGTTCTTCTCCTTGGTGCGCTGGATTATTGCGTCGGTACAGCCGTCCTTCCAACCCTCTTTTGTGGCTTCCCTCAAGAAGCGTTGGAGTCAACTGAATGGAAGCTGGACCTCCGAACAGAATGCAAGCCACCTCCGAACAGTCCTTTCATGGGTCAGATCGATCCCAGACAGGTTACCAGGATTACAAGGGAAAAAGGATAACCAGTGCGTTTCCCAGTCAGTTGAGGCCAAACACTCCGGTGTAGCAATTAGCAAAAGATTTCCCACAGGTAACTAGATGCGGTTGCCTCCCTTGGCGTCCATCAAGTCTGCCACCCCTTCAAGCGTCTATGTGGGTCTGTGTGCACGTGCACGCTTGCGCACGGGTGTTCACGTGTGCATTTAAATCACACTTTCTCCCGTGTTTCTCCCGTTCAGAGAGGAACCTTGTTCCTCTCTTAACAACTGCAGCGTTTCACTGACCAGCGGTGGCTAAAAGGTCCTAAAATGGCGGAAAACTCACTTGACAAATGTCTCACTTAGCAACAGAATCAAAATGAGTAAAGCAAACCCTTTGGGCCTCTGGCTTCCAAAGTCCTTCCCTTCGTAAATATGTCCTGAGAAGGCAGCTGAGGAGGATGAGAGTTGAACCCCATCACATCTGGAAGGCAGGAAATCTCTCTCTCTCTCTCTAAAAAAAAATAAAAAAGTGAAACTGAACTAATTATCTCCGTATCGGATTCGGCTGGAATTCCTCCAGTGTCATTAGGAGTAAGTGTGAACATACCCAATGCCACTTCAGTTCTTTTTCCTGCCTGTCGGTTATCCTCTTTCTCATCTACGTTCTCCTTCTCTGTATGATGACTATCGTCAGAGGGATCCCAGTATTCCAACTCTTTTATCCCGTCTCACTGACTTCACTCTTCCCCTCCCCGGTTCCTTAATAAATCCCAATCCACATCCTCTGAGTAGAAGGGAACATTTGTTCCACCCGTGCCCTTGTTTGTCTTCCCTCCTGCTCCCTCCCCAGAATGGGAACTCTATCCCTAGATAAGAACGTTGCCTTCTGGAGGGCCTTCCCGCTTCCTCACAAGCCGAGGTGCTTTTCGTCAGGGCATGTGTGAGCGTCTCTCTCTCTCTCTCTCCCTCCCTCCCCCACCCCCCCCTTTGGAAGAGCTCAAGTAGCACCTTGATTTTCAGGAAATGTCTTTTCATTTATGTCATACCTCAGACCACAAACTGTTTCAATCACTGTTTTGCCATTGTTTTGTGGAATGAAAGTGATAAAATAGCCTTTTAAGTCCTTGGGTTCTGCCTCTGACAAGCAAAGGTAATGGTTTAGAATCTTTCCCCTTCCTTCCTTTCCTTCCTTCCTTCCTTCCTTCTTTCCTTCCTTCCTTCCTTCCTTCCTTCCTCCATCCATCCCTTCCCCCTTCCCTCATCTTCCTTTCCTTTCCTTTCCTTCCCTTCCCTTCCCTTCCCTTTCTTTTCCTTCCCTTCCCTTCCCTTCCCTTCCCTTTCTTTTCCTTTCCTCTCTTCCTTTCCTTTCCTTTCCTTTCCTTTCCTTTCCTTTCCTTTCCTTTCCTTTCCTTTCCTTTCCTTTCCTCTCTTCCTTTCCTTTCCTTTCCTTTCCTTTCCTTTCCTTTCCTTTCCTTTCCTTTCCTTTCCTTTCTTTTCCTTCCCTTCCCTTCCCTTCCCTTCCCTTCCCTTTCTTTTCCTTTCCTCTCTTCCTTTCCTTTCCTTTCCTTTCCTTTCCTTTCCTTTCCTTTCCTTTCCTTTCTTTCCTTTCCTTTCCTTTCCTTTCCTTTCCTTTTCCTTTCCTTTCCTTTCCTTTCCTTTCCTTTCCTTTCCTTTCCTTTCCTTTCCTTTCCTTTCCTTTCCTTTCCTTTCCTTTCCTTTCCTTTCCTTTCCTTTCCTTCCTTTCCTTTCCTTTCCTTTCCTTTCCTTTCCTTTCCTTTCCTTTCCTTTCCTTTCCTTTCCTTTCCTTTCCTTCCCTTCCCTTCCCTTCCCTTTCTTTTCCTTTCCTCTCTTCCTTTCCTTTCCTTTCCTTTCCTTTCCTTTCCTTTCCTTTCCTTTCCTTTCCTTTCCTTTCCTTTCTTTTCCTTCCCTTCCCTTCCCTTCCCTTCCTTTTCCTTTCCTCTCTTCCTTTCCTTTCCTTTCCTTTCCTTTCCTTTCCTTTCCTTTCCTTTCCTTTCCTTTCCTTTCCTTTCCTTTCCTTTCCTTTCCTTTCCTTCCCTTCCCTTCCCTTCCCTTCCCTTTCTTTTCCTTTCCTCTCTTCCTTTCCTTTCCTTTCCTTTCCTTTCCTTTCTTTTCCTTCCCTTCCCTTCCCTTCCCTTTCTTTTCCTTTCCTCTCTTCCTTTCCTTTCCTTTCCTTTCCTTTCCTTTCCTTTCCTTTCCTTTCCTTTCTTTTCCTTCCCTTCCCTTCCCTTCCCTTCCTTTTCCTTTCCTCTCTTCCCTTTCCTTTCCTTTCCTTTCCTTTCCTTTCCTTTCCTTTCCTTTCCTTTCCTTTCCTTTCCCTTAACTTACTTCCTTCTTTACTTACTTACTAACTGGCTTACTTACTTCACCCTCCCTCCACTACACTTCCCTTCCCTTCCCTTTACCTTCCCTCACTCTTCCTCCCTCCAGCTTTCCTCTTTCCCTAATATACTGGTCCTAATCCAAATTAAGATACCATTGCCTTAGGTGATTAGCTCTGCATAATTCATATTTTCCATGTTGTAAAGGTCTGTTTCTTTGGGATTTGCGCATTATTAAGGATGGATAAAAGGACTTTTAGTGGATTCGCTGTGCCTTCCTCCCAGGAAAACTCCCAAAGGATCCATCCATGACTTTCTCAAAGACAGTTGGGAGGCCCTATCTTCATATTGTTAGATCCTCAACATCACCAACAGGTGTTCTGAAAAAATCCATTAGAGTGTGCAGAACATATGGTGCCCTTCTTACATGACCAAATCTCTGTATTCACTTAAAGAGGTTTGTTAGATCCCCCACTGCCTCTTTGGGTTTTCATTGATACTCATCAGGGATTTTAAAAAAGCAACATCTCTCCCACCGAAGGGCAGATGCAGATGAGCAGAAGTGTGCGAAAACAGTTGTTGATAGGCTTGGAAAAGGAAAAGAAAGAGCTCCAGGTTCCTAGCTGGAATCAGATGGAGTTGAGAAGAAGTCAACAGACAACAGAGTAATAGACTTGGAAGGGACCTTAGAGGTCTTCTGGTCTAACCCCCCTGCTCAAGCAGAAGACCCAGTAGATTTCAGACAAATACTGTAGCTGCCCAGTCTCTTCTTAAAAATCTGCAGTTTGGAGCACCCACAACTTCTGAAAGCCAGCTGTTCCACTGGTTAATGTTCTCATTATTAGGAAGTTTCTCCTTAGTTCTAGGTTGCTTCTCTCCTTGATTAGTTTGCATCCATTGCTTCTTGTCCTGCCCTCAGGTGCTTTGGAGAATGGGTTGACCCCCTTCTTCTTTGGGGCAGCCCCTGAACTTTGTGGCAGCTCCTCGACTAAATAGGCTCCCTGGGAGATCTTTTTCTGGTTGTTTGTCCTATCAGCCTGAATCTTCCTGAACCCAGTACCATCCAGGGTTTTATCTTCTAAACACTATAATTCCCAGCAGCCACAAGCTACTCAGGCAGCGTGAGAATTATGAGAACTGCAGTTTAAGACACGGGGAAGGCGTCCAGGTGGAGACTGACCTTGGCAGAAGTTTCACTACCTACTGTACCTGCCAATTTTTGCTCTTTCTATTCTCGCTGCTTCCCCTAATACCATCCAGTCCTTGGCCCAAATGTGCATTGCCATTTCTTCAAAGCTTTCTTCCCCTGTTTTTTTCAGGATACACAAGAGTGACTTTCCAATTTTCCTTGGAGGAAAATTTCTTGTGGGAACAAGTGGATGGTTAATGCTTCAAGAAGTAGGGAGATGAAGGCTACGTTCTCCCTATATGAATTGTCTGTCTCTTTGTGTTGTTCTACTTTGGCTGACTTTGTGACGATAATACAATTTGCCTTCCTTCCTTCCTTCCTTCCTTCCTTCCTTCCTTCCTTCCTTCTTCTTTCTTTCTTTCTCCTTTCTTTCTTTCTTTCTTTCTTTCTTTCTTTCTTTCTTTTTTCTTTCTTTCTTTCTTCCTCTTTCTCTCTCTCTTTCTTTCCTTACTTATCCAATTCATTGGCTGCCCATCTTAACACAGGTGCCACAAACCAGGGAAATCAGGAGATCCAGGCAGTTCAAATGGCTATAAAGATTTATTGCAAGCTTAAGCTCTCTATAAGAATCTGAACTACTTCTGGTCAAAGCACATTGGCAGCAGATAAGTCAGACTTAGATCTCTTGTGGGCACGAAAGGACTCATGACTGATGACATGTTTGCCCCGTCGCTCAGGCTCACCTGCGTCAGGGTAAGATTTGATTTATGATTTGAAGCTGTTGGTTGTTCTCATGCACTTTTCTGAAACCTCGTCGGTTGCTCTTCAGCTCTTTTACACACTGTTTGGGGAATGGAAGGCTGCTTCCATGAATACCAGGCCTTAAGAGCAGACATTAAACAAGGACAAAGGCTTCTGGACAGGAAAGGGGACAGCTGGGGTCCAAACGCTTTGGAGGTAGCCAGTTTGAAGAAAGCTATTGAACAGCAGAAGTGTAGGAAGAAAAGTCTTCATCACGGTTCCATCCAAGCCGGGGATAAACAACATGGCGACTGCTTTAGAAAGAAGGTTACAGTTTATTGCAGAGGAGAGACAGACAGAAAGATGGTTCCAGCAGAAAAAGGACTAAGCACATGTAGGGAGTGGGTTTTTATACCCTCTGGAGCCTTTTGTTTGGAGTTATTTCCTGTGTCAGGCTTTGTATTTCCTGTGTCACGTATTGTGACCTGAGTCTGGGTGTGCCTTCCTGGTATTCTTGATGGTTGTGGGTCAATCCTAGTATGTCCAAAGGTCATATCCTGCTTTCCTGGGGCTGGAGTATGTAGATTTTGGGTCTTTGTCTTCCTAAGCTTCTAGCTCCAACCTTCTCCATGGCTCACATCTGCATGTCTATAGAACTGGTTTTCTGCTTGGGGGGTGGGTGGGAAGGAGACCTGGGACTATTAAGAAAACTGGGCATGCTTTCCTGGTTCTTCAATATCTTTTTAGGAAATATATTTTTCTGCCCTTTTACTGTTTCCTTCTCTGGGGAGCTGACTTCCCACAGAGGTAAAATGTTTTGGCTGGATCACACTTGTTGACAGACAGCTGTCAGCATTTTTGATCCCTTGAAGTTTCCTGAGTGGTTTTCAGAAGCAGGGGAGAGAAGGAGAGCCGCGTAGAGCAGACCCTCGAGGTGGCATGAATGCTGCGGCCCACCTCTTGCTTTCCATAAACCAGCAGAGACGGTCAATTGAAAACCAAAGGGAGAGAAGGCATTCTGGATTATTATTATTATTATTATTATTATTATTATTATTATTATTATTATTATTATTATTGTTATTAATAATTTTATTTGTATACCGCCCTTCTCCCGAAGGACTCTGGGCAGTGAACAGGGCAGTACATGTTAAAAGACAAAATACAAAAATTAAAAGAGATTAAACAAAATGCCCACAACTCTTACAATAAGTTAAAACACATTAAAAAGTAGGTTAAAACACATTAATAAAACCCAACCCCATCCCATCAGGCCAGGCCAGCTTGTTCGAAGAGGTAAGTCTTTAGATCGCGCCGGAAGGAGCGGAGGTCGAGCGCCATCCGGAGCTCAACCGGAAGATGGTTCCATAAATCCGGCGCGCCCACAGAGAAGGCCCTCCCCCTGGGGGCCATCAATCGGCATTCTTTGACCGGTGGCACCCTGAGGAGGCCCTCTCTGTGGGAGCGTACTGGGCGGAGGGAAGTTGACGCCGGCCGCAGGTGCTCCCCAAGGTATTCTGGATTACAGCGCTCCAGAAAAATCTGCATCCACGAGCAGTTATCCTAAAACCAGCTTTGGGACCTCTGAAGTCTTGAGCTCACTGGGATATCGTAATGCTCAGTGTCATGGAGGCTGGATTCCTGAAAGCCCTCAATCAGCAGGATCTATTTCTGATCAAAGGAGTTTGGGCTTTGAGAAACGACCCCTGCCTCTCTTGCCATCTCCTTTCATTGGCACCAGTTCGGCGTACCTTAATATTCCCCCCAGCATTGCTTTCAGCCTTATTAAATGTGTCATCTTGTTATGTTCTCTGGTCCTCTTTTCTGGAAAACAAATAAACAGTGAGGATTTGTCAATCTCGGCCCTAAGTGAGAGTGGCAGCAAACTTAATCTGGTGCTAATTAAGCTTGTGGAAAACTAAATCAAGCATCAGAAACCACAGATTATTTTAAGCTTCTTCCAGTATAAACAGAAAAAGCTGAGGATCGGTAACATTTTATTTTTGTTGACAGTTTCCCCCCCCCTGACTTTTCCTCTATTTTATTCCCTTCCTCAGATAGCCTGGCCATTGATTGCCACTCGCTCTGTCTTCCTTTGGCCTCCGCATGGCAGTTTGTTAATCCTTCCTATTTATGTGCATTTAAGCAGGATTACAAACTTCAAATACGCTGTAAAAGGAACCTGTATACAAGCCTTCAAAAACACTTAAACATGCTGCTGATAGCTAGACCAGCCTCAACAAGGAAATGCCCAACCTTTGGAGGGGGGTGGGCGGGTGGGGAACCCGGCCAAGTGTTTATTTGCCAGCCATCTGTGATTACAAAGCACGGAGGGACAAAAGGATTGGGAAATGTAAAATGACGGAAGGTTTAGCATCCTTGAGCATCGTGTTCCCCCTTTTGCAGGCCTTCGGACAAGGCAGGGAATGGTGCGCTTTCAAGATGACGGAAATGTCATCGTGTGCATGCAGTTTGTTGATTTTCTTGGGAGGAGAAAGAAAGAAAAGAAAGAAAGAGAGAGAGAGAGAGAGAGAGAGGGAGAAAGGAAGGAAGGAAGGAAGGAAGGAAGGAAGGAAGGAAGGAAGGAAGGAAGGAAGGAGGGAGAGAGGGAGGGAGGGAAGAAGGAAGGAGATAAGGGAAACAATAGGAAGCAAGCAAGGAAGGGAGGAGGGAGGGAGGGAGGAGATAAGGGGGGAAGCAGAGATCAACAGGAAGGAAAGGAAGGAAGGAAGGAAGGAAGGAAGGAAGGAAGGAAGGAAGGAAGGAAGGAAAAGATACAACAACAACAACAACAACAACAACAACAACAACAACAACAATAATAATAATAATAATAATAATAATAATAATAATAAGTTGGAAGGGACCTTGGAGGTCATCTAGTCCAACCCCCTGCTCAGTCAGGAAACCCTGTCCCATTTCAGGCAAATGGCTGTCCAGTCTCTTCTTAAAAACTTCCAGTGTTGGAGCATTCACCGCTTCTGGAGGCAGGTGGTTCCACTGGTTAATTGTTCTGCTTTAAAGTTTGAAGATAGCCGTGCATTAGACGTACCAGGGTGACCATTTTTGGAAGATGGATGCTTGCAGACCTCTACTAGAACCTCCATTTATCAACTTTAGAGCAATTTATTCAGTTCTCGCTAGAATCGATACCGCCTAATGTCTCTGATAGAAACAGTATTTGAGAAACGGAAGCCTCTCATGCCAGAGCAGAAAGGTTTGTGGTTAATTTGGGCACATTGTCTTGACGGAGCAGACTGTGAACACCGTGGTTTTGGAGAAGATTTGCTCAAAGCAGCAAATCATTCCTTCTACTCCCTTGGTAAAAGGTAAAAGTAAAGGTTCCCCCCCACATGCATGCTAGTCGTTTCCGACTCTAGGGGCCGGTGCTCATCTCCGTTTCAAAGCCGAAGAGCCAGTGCTTGTCCGAGGACGTCTCCGTGGTCATGTGGCTGGCATGACTAGACGCCAAAGGCGCACAGAACGCTGTTACCTTCCCACCGGAGTGGTCCCTATTTTTCTACTTGCATTTTTATGTGCTTTCGAACTGCTAGGTTGGCAGAAGCTGGGACGAGTAACAGGCGCTCACTCTGCTACGCGGCACTCGGGATTCGACCCGCCAAACTGCCGACCTTCTGATCGACAAGCTCAGCGTCCTAAGCCACTGAAAAAAAAAGTGACTGGCCCCTAATCCACCATATGGGAAAGTAGACTCGAACCTGGGTCTGTCTTTCTACTTCAAATCCAACTCCTTAACCACTAACTCCCTCTGGCTTTTGAAAGCATTCGTGTGTTTTTTTTTGGTCCTCTTAAAATGATAAATCAGCACAATCCTACAATGTTTTCTTTTTCTTTTTTCTTTCCCCCCCACCCTTCCACCAGGGTATGTTCCAAAGGTGAATGCTCAACCCATTTCCTTGCCTGGGCTGCACCGAGTGAAGAAGAACTGTCTTGGGCAACATATAAAATATGCGATATAGTGAATGTATATAAATCAGATAATAAAGTTCAGAATTTATGATCTTGTAGTAGGGCCCCTTTACTAGCTGTCCGGGGCCTCGTGTGATCCCGCAAGTCCGCAAGTCTTAAAAGTTGCCAAGTTTGGAGACCCCTCCCTGTTATAAACAGACAAAAGCCATAGGAAACACAGACATACACACACACACCCCACACACACAACCTCCCCAAAGCTGTTTTCTCTGGGTCCAGTTTGACTGATTCAATATGGAAAATTTCAAGGTAAGCATTTCCTGCAGGGATTTTTTTTAAGGACGTAACGGGGACTTTGTGAAGTACAAACGAGAAGGGCAGGGAGGCCAACTTGCCTCTTACCAACTGCCCATGCCATGTTGCATTGGTTAGTAACTCAATATTGCACGAGAAGCAAATGAAAAGGCAAACAGTGGGACGGATATTTCAATGCGATAATTGTTTCCTAGCCATTTCTCCCCTGCGTTAAGGAAATAAAGCTGCCACGGTTTCCTGGTCTGTGGCTCTGTCTCCTCCCTTCTGCTCTCAGGAGCTATCAAAGCAGGATGTTCTCAGAAGGGGAACCTGCAAACACCCCCCCACACACACACCCCATTATTCTGTTTTCAGAAAGTTGTCGTGTTCACAGACAAACAGACAGACCCACAACCCTAAACAGTTTCAACCATTTCTTTCCAGCATCCCACCAAAACGGAAAGAGCTTTTAAAAACAGGATATTAACAGAATACCCATCTATTAGAATTTTTAAATTTTTTTTTAAAAAGGTCGGTATAGCTGCTTGGAAATATCCCCTCTGCTTAGAAAAAAGGAGAAAACATGGAATATTCTACATGGGTAGAAGTGGGAGATGGAGAAGATGGATCAACCTCATCCGTTGACCTTGGATTAAATTTGTCTGAAATGGGACGGAGTCTCCTGCTTGAGCAAGGGGGTTGAGCTAGAAGACCTCCAGGGTCCCCTCCAACTCTGTTATTCTGTTACTGGTTACTCTGTTTTTCATTCTGTTATTCTATTATTCTGTTATTCTGTTTGTTAATCTGTTATTCTGTTTGTTATTGTTATTCTGTTATTCTGTTGTTCTATTATTCGGTTATTCTGTTTGTTATTCTGTTCGTTATTGTTATTCTGTTATTCTGTTGTTATTCTGTTTGTTATTCTGTTGTTTGTTATTCTGTTATTCTGTTTGTTATTCTGTTATTCTGTTTGTTATTCTGTTATTCTGTCATATGGGTCCTGTTTGCTAAACAGACAATCTTCCCCAGCTTTGTGAGAGCACTCACAAGTATCCCAAGTGTCACAAGTGTTCTGGACCACAAGGCATCTCCACTTCTGGACCTCTGCACTGATAAACCTATGCTGGAATGCGGAATGAAATATCAGCAGCGCTGGTAAGCCACACAATCAGTGCAAATCTTCCACAAGCCCCCAAAGAAAATATGCACTGCTGGGTGTGTTCGTGTACATACCAGCAACTGACCTTGACTTGAAGGATATCTTTTCTCTCCCTAGAGGATAAATTTTGCTTTACGAAATAGAGAAAAATAAAGGTATGCACCACAATCCTTCCAATAAACAGCTTTCTCAAGCCAACAGATAAATTTCCCCTAATTTGGCTAGACATTCTCCTATCAGAACATTCAGATCTAATAGTTGGAAGAGACTTCAATTCTTACTCCAGCGGCCCCATTATAGCAGGGAGCGTGTTTGTGTTTAAACTTGTAAGCTGCCCAGACTCACTTAAGTAAACAAAAATAAAAAGAAAGAAAGCCAAGAATAGGGTCTATAGCGCATGTACTTTCTCTTGTCTGCCACAAGATGGCACATTTAGATAGCCTGAAGCCAAGAGGCTGTTTCTCCTTTCCCAGAAAAAAACTTCCAGGAATGAGGAATTGTAGAGCTTGTTCTATATATATAGAGAGAGATATAGGATTGGTCCCAGGAAACAGAGTCAGCAGGTGTTTTTGCAGAATTTCAAATGCTACCAAACCTGTTTGATCAAAAGAACCGGTCCAAGGAAAAGCATTTTTGCATACATATATATCTGTCAGCTTTCCCATGGAGACCAGACGGGAAGCATGATCGGATAAGCTAGTTCTACTTTATTGTAATCCTACATTAACAGAATCTTGCAAGTCTGAAAATACAATTCTTCATCATCATCATCAGCCCTTCATCCACGCAGTGACATTGACAGACTCTTATCTCCCAAGGCAAATAGGTGGGCGTGGAATGCTGCAAGTACATCAGATGGTTGAAGAATTAAAAATGGCTTTGGAAGAAGATCTGAAGGACAATAATGAAGATGCACTGAAAAGCTTACTGACTCCTGGAGAGACCAGACTGGCCTACAAGAAAGACCAAATGAAGAACAGAATAGAGGCATGGGAAGACAAAGCACTACATGGCCAGTACATTAAAATAGCTGGGAAAGCAGATAATAACAAGACCTGGCAATGGCTAAGAGCAGGAAAGTTGAAGAAACAGACCGAGGAACTAATTCGGGCTGCACAAGACCAAGCCTTTAAGGACAAATGCATACAAAGTCAAAATTGAGAAGACAGCAACTGACAGTAAGTGGCACCTATGCAAAGAAGCTGAAGAAACAGGGGACCACCTGGTAAGCTGCTGCAAGAAGATCGCACAGACTGACTACAAGCAGCGGCATGACAAAGTAGCAACAATGGTGCATTGGAAGATCTGCAAGAAATATCATTTGCCTGTAAGCAAGAACTGGTAGGATCATAAAATAGAGAAAGTCATAGAAAATGATAAAGTTAAACTGCTCTGGGACTTCAGACTTCAAACAGATAAGCACCTGCAACATAACACCCCGGACTTAACAATTGTCGATAAGAAAGACAAAAAAAAGTCTGGATAGTGGACGTGGCAGTGCCTGGAGACAGCAGAATAGACGAGAAAGAACTGGAGAAGATAACAAAGTACAAAGACCTACAAATAGAAATAGAAAGACTGTGGCAAAGGCAAGCAAGGGTAGTACCAATAGTAATAGGCCCCTTGGGTGCAATTCCAAAACAATTAGAGCACCACTTGAACACCATCATCGGCATTGACAAATTCGCCATCAGTCAATTGCAAAAGGCGGCCTTACTAGGAACTGCTTCCATCCTGCGGCAATATCTGTAATACCATCAAACATCCACATCTGCCTATCCCAGGTCCTTGGTAAGGACTTGATAGGTAGACAAAAATGCCAAATCCAGTCTGAACATCTGGCTGACTATGCGATGATATAATAATAATAATAATAATAATAATAATAATAATAATAATAATAATAATAATAATAATAATAATAAAGTTGGAAGGGACCTGGGAGGTCATCTTGTCCAACCCCCTTGCTCAAATTCTTGCTGAGGGCTAAGCTGCCTTTTATGTACCTATTCCAGGGGTAGGCAACCTCGGCTCTTTTATGACTCATGGACTTCAACTCCCAGAATTCCTGAGTCAGCTATGCTGACTCAGGAATTCTGGGAGTTGAAGTCCATGAGTCATAAAAGAGCCGAGGTTGCCTATCCCTGACCTATTCCATTGACTGTGTCTCTTTGCCCAGCCTTGCTTTTGCCACCAATGTAAAAAATCGTGACGCACACTGTATAGCATCCATCTCAAGATTTATCATTTCATAACAGTGCTTTATGCTATAGGTAAAAGTAGCTCTTAGCTCCCTTTCTAGAAGGAGGTACCTCCGTTGGCCACGATAAACATGCAAATACATAAACATCATGGGAAAAAGACTGTGAGAAACCTGTTCGTGTCATGGATCTGGTTTCTTAGCTTCAGATGGAACTTTCCCGAGCTCGTATTTCCCCCCAGAGCTTGGCTTTTCCCCCCCTGTTTATATTTAACTTGTTGCTGATATGTTCTGTTTGCCTCTGGCAAAGAAATGGTGAGCAAAAGCAAGAAATTTTAAAAAAATGCATCCACCAGAAGTACCAAGGAAAGACCCGTGTGGAATGGCAATACTTGTATAGCTACACAAATCACATAGTGTGGCAGATGCAACTCAACCAGACTCATTCATTACGAGTCAGCCCAAGTTTTTAAACACATCACACCCGAGAGAAGCATACAGGTGGGAGCATATATCAACCCTTGCCTTTGATGTCCTTTGCTGCATGGAAACAAAGATTGGAAGGATAGTGCAGATGTTTGGTGACATTTCTATTTTTGACAAGGTAGCAGGTTATTTTCAGTATGTTGCCCCTAAACAACAAAATGGTGGGTTCCACTTCACTCTCCTTAAGTGTTGTCTTCGGCCCTGACGGAGAAGATGGATAACCTGTTACGCTAGCAGGCAGACTTTTGTGTGTGACTGACTACATTTATATTTATGTACACAGTGTACCCCTTTATTGTCCCACAGATGTTTTTTTTCCCCAAAAGGCAACGGGGCTTTCTCAGTTTCTTGCTTTGAAAAGGTTTTGCTTCTCATCCAAGAAGCGTCTTCAGTTCTAAATGTTCCATAGACATTTTTCCTTTTATTTATTATGTTTATCCCTTTATTATTTTTATAAATAACTCAAGATGACGAACATACCAAATATTCCTGTTTTTCTTACAACAATCACCCTGTGTTGTTGTTAGTTGCGAAGTCGTGTCCGACCCATCGCGACCCTATGGACAATGTTCCTCCAGGCTTTCCTGTCCTCTGCCATCTTCTGGAGTCCATTTAAGCTCATGCCTACTGCTTCAGTGACTCCATCCAGCCACCCCATTCTCTGTCGTCCCCGGCTCTACACATGAACATCACCAGACGGTCAACACAGAAATCAGATTGACTATATGCTCTGCAGCCAAAGATGGAGAAGCTCTATACAGTCAGTAAAAACAAGACCAGGAGCTGACTGTGGCTCAGACCATGAGCTTCTCATTGCAAAGTTTAGGCTTAAACTGAAGAAAATAGGGAAAAGCGCTAAGCCAGTCAGGTATGAATTAAATCATATCCCCGTTGAATATACAGTAGAGGTGACAAATAAATTTAAGGAATTAGATCTGATAGACAGAGTGCCTGAAGAACTATGGACAGAGGTTCGCAACATTGTACAAGAGGTAGCAACCAAAACCATCCCAAAGAAAAAGAAATGCAAGAAAGCAAAATGGCTGTCTGAGGAAGCTTTGCAAATAACTGAGGAAAGGAGGGAAGCAAAAGGCAAGGGAGAAAAAGAAAGATATGCCCAATTGAATGCAGAATTCCAGAGAATAGCTAGAAGAGATAAGAATGCCTTCTTAAATGAACAGTGCAAAGAAATAGAAGAAAACAATAGAATAGGGAGGACCAGAGATCTTTTCAAGAAAATTGGAGAGATGAAGGGAACGTTCAATGCAAAAATGGGCATGATAAAGGACCAAAATGGCAGGGACCTAACAGAGGCAGAAGAGATTAAGAAGAGATGGCAAAATTACACAGAAGAACTATACAAGAATGAGCTTAACGTCCCTGATAATCACAATGAGGTGGTCACTGACCTCGAGCCAGACATCCTAGAATGTGAAGTGAAGTGGGCCTTAGAAAAGCTGAGCAACAACAAAGCTAGTGGAGGTGACAGTATTCCAGTTGAGCTATTCAAAATCTTAAAAGACAATGCAGTAAAAGTGTTACACTCAATTTGCCAGCAAATTTGGAAAACTCAACAGTGGCCACAGGATTGGAAAAGATCAGTTTACATTCCAATTCCAAAGAAAGGCAGTGCCAAAGAATGTTCAAACTACCGCACCATTGCACTCATTTCTCATGCTAGTAAAGTTATGCTTAAAATCCTACAAGCTAGACTCCAGCAGTATGTGGATCGAGAACTACCAGAAGTACAGGCAGGATTTCGAAGAGGCAGAGGAACTAGAGATCAAATAGCCAACATACGCTGGATCATGGAGAAAGCTAGAGAGTTCCAGAAAAACATCTACTTCTGCTTCATTGACTATGCTAAAGCCTTTGATTGTGTGGATCATAACAAACTGTGGCAAGTTCTTAAAGAGATGGGAGTACCAGAACATCTTATTTGTCTCTTGAGAAACCTATATGTGGGCCAAGAAGCAACAGTGAGAACTGGACACGGAACCACTGATTGGTTCCAAATTGGGAAAGGAGTCCGGCAAGGCTGTATACTGTTGCCTTGCCTATTTAACTTATATGCAGAGCACATCATGAGAAAGGCAGGGCTAGATGAATCAAAAGTTGGAATTAAGATTGCTGGAAGAAATATCAACAACCTAAGATATGCAGATGATACCACTCTAATGGCAGAAAGTGAAGAGGAACTGAAGAGTCTCTTGTTGCGAGTGAAGAAGGAGAGTGCAAAAGTTGGGTTGAAACTAAACATTAAGAAAACCAAGATCATGGCATCCGGCCCTCTCAATTCCTGGCAAATAGATGGGGAAGAAATGGAGGTAGTGACAGATTTTATTTTCCTGGGCTCCAAGATCACTGCAGATGGGGACTGTAGTCAAGAAATTAAAAGACGCTTGCTCCTCGGGAGGAAAGCCATGGCAAATCTAGACAGCACACTAAAAAGCAGAGACATCACCCTGTCAACAAAAGTGCGTATAGTCAAGGCTATGGCCTTCCCAGTTGCAATGTATGGCAGTGAAAGTTGGACCATAAGAAAGGCTGAACGCAAAAGAATTGAGGCCTTTGAACTCTGGTGCTGGAGAAGACTCCTGCGAGTCCCTTGGACTGCAAGGCGATCAAACCGGTCAGTCCTAGAGGAGATCAACCCTGACTGCTCTTTAGAAGGCCAGATCCTGAAGCTAAAACTCAAATCACCCTGTAGGTTGGACTAAAAGAGAATGACCAAAGGTCACCTAGACTGGCCCAAGGTCACTCAGATTTCATGGCTAAGGTGGGACTTGAACTCACCATCTCCTGGTTTCTAGGCCAACACCTTAACCACTAGACCGAATTGGCCTGATAGCATTATATGCTATCAAATTGGTGTCTTAGTGACTATATCTTCTCCAAGATGATCTGACTCCAGCCTGGCTTATCAGGTCTTCTGTTGGTGTAACTATTTCTGCTGAAATTGTGTCCGTTCGCTGTCCTTGTTTTCTCTTTTCTTACATCATGATGGATATGTTGTTAAAGGACCTTGCTGCTTGTATATTGGGTCCAAAATAAAACAATTTGAGCCTGGTGATTTGTGCCTTAGGAGATTGATGTGTTCTGTGATCCATGGCTTATCCATGACAGTCTCAGGAGTCTTCTCCAACACCAAAGTTCAAAAGTATCAATACTCTCCCTATCCTTCCTCTTCATTCAACTTCGGCTTCATAAGATAGCAAGGAAAATTATTGCCCGCACAATTTTTTTTCCTGAGCAATTTTGGTGTAGTGATTAAGGTACTGGAAGGGGGAAAAGGAAGAGCCAAAATCTACTCCTCGCTTTTATGCTAGATTCTTCTACTCTAAACTAAATTTCTGTCTTCAGAGTTGTGGGTGCTCCATCACTGGAGGCATTGAAGAAGACATTGGACAGCCATTTGTTCTGAATGGTATAGGGCAGGAGTAGGCAACCTCAGCTCTTTTATGACTCATGGACTTCAACTCCCAGAATTCCTGAGTCAGCATAGCTCAAGCAGGGGAGTTCGACTAGAGGACCTCCAAGGTCCCTTCCAACTCTGATATTTTGTTCTGTTCTTCTATATAGGCTTAAATAAATCTATGCTGCAACCTAATGTTGATTCTTGATTCTTTGTGCCTGATGCTCACATACAACAAAGGAAAATGTTTGTAGCTCAGGGTTGAAATGAGGGATCCTTGGTGCTCTCTGAGCTTTGATCTTACACTGCTGATGTCACCTAGTTTGGATAATGAAATGTCTACAAGCAAACAACAAAGCTCAGAGAGTACCAAGGATCCCTCATGCACATAGAAAATGGACCGGAATTTCATCTCTTTTTGTACCTGCCATCAGCCAAAGCTTGACACTCATACAGAGATATCTCTGCTTTCCACATGTCAAGAAGATAAAAAGAGGAAGCTGAGGACTTGTCCGGTCAACGAATTGGCCAATAAAAGATAGAACATGCACTCACATTCAAGGAAACCTTATCACCAAATAAATACAATGCATCTATGAGAAGTTTCCAGAGTTTTCCTTTTATTTATTTATCTCTTCCTAGTTAATATGCACCATCAGCCAAAGAGTACATTTCCAAGTGTAAAGAAATCTAGAAGAATCTGACAAAGAAAAAAGAATCCCCAGATTCGGTCATGGTTAAATAGTGGTCATGGCTCTTTGCTACTCCACATTCCGGACAATTTTGTGCCTCAACAAACTGGTCAAGAAGTTATTCTTCATTCTGGGCAAAAGGTTAGACATAGCAAGGAAGCTCCCGAGCAAGTGGGGGTTGAAAAATTGAGCACAGTCAGCCTAAGGATAAAGAAGATGTGTTGGGGGTATTTCCTTAGCTAAAAACATTGCTTAGCACATGAGGAGCAGAAGAACCATCTGCTATTCGTCTTCAGAACAACCATGGAATAAGTGGTTTCTTCCAAATGTTCTCTGGTTGAGGAAACCATTTTTCCAGGTATGGAGCCATTGAAGGTGGTTCCAGCAAGAATTGTGTCTGAAAGGAAGAAATGGAGAATTCCACACTCAGCACTTGTGAATACCAAAGGAAAGCAGGTGAGTTGCTACTATAATCATGTGGCTTAGCAGAAAATACTTGTCTTCTGACATAGCTTTAACTGTTCGCCACCACATTCTCCTATCAAATTTCCAAGAACCTAATTTTAAGTTGTGGTGTAGGTGGTGTGGGTTGAAAAGACAAGTTCACTCCTCGTGTTCTTCCACCATTAGATTGCTGAAGACATGTGAAAAATAAGTGTTTGGAGTCATTTCTCTCAAGCACAAAAGTAGGTCTAGATTCAAGGCAGCTGTAAGAAAATGACTTGTTAGTAGCTATTTCTTCCAAGTGGGAGAAATCTTGAAAATTCTTCAGATGAAGATCTGGATCAAATCTGTCATTGGACATTGTTGGACACTGTCAATGCAGTATCTCACTCCAGAGGTATCCATTAATATGTGAAGACTCCTAGATATCTCCTAGTTATTTCATCAGTGGTGCTCCACACTTGCTCTCGGTGAGAAGAAGGGAGATGAAGAACAGGAGCCTTGGTCTGCCTTGGCCACTCTGGAAGGTACATGGTTTGGGGCAGGAGAATGAGTAAGGAGACTTTTAGACCTGTAGAGCAGCAGCTAGACCAGTGGTCTTCAAACTTGGCCCTTTTATGACTTCAACTCCCAGAATTCTGCAGCCAGGCACATTGGCTGAGGAATTCTGGGAGTTGAAGTCCACTCCTCTTAAAGTTTATATCAGGAGTCTTCAAACCTGGCCCTTTTATGACTTGTGGACTTCAACTCCCAGAATTCCGCAGCCAGGCACGCTGGCCGAGGAATTCTGGGAGTTGAAGTTCACAAGTCATAAAAGGGCCAAATTTGAAGACCTCTGAACTAGACTAAGGTTGACCGATTGACCGACAGCCTCCTACTCTAATCTGCCCTTCGCAGGTTTAATAGCAAACAAAATGTTTCCTTTATTTATTTACTTAATCTCAGCCACTTGGTAGGACAAAATCCTTCCAGGTTTTATAATCTGGTAAAAAAGAAAAGGGCAACCTTATCTTACATAGCGTTTAAACCCGTGGGAGCAATTACATCTTGCAAGATTAGCTTACCACAACTAAGACAGGCAATACAAATCTAGCCATTCTATTTGCAGAACATGCTAAGTTTTGACCTTTGTTATTTTGTTTTATGAGGGAGTGTTTTTGTTTTTTCCTGTTTGTTTGTGTTTTCGTTGCATAGCAGGTTGGGCAAACCAAACCTGTTTAGCTGGTTATGTTTCAAAGTATTGTTATGCATCTAGAAAATGGATGAAATCAGGAATCAGCTAAAGGTTTAAGGGTGTCTGGGAAGGCAGCTATGAGACTGGGGTGCAAAAGTAGAGAATCAACCCTGTTTCAAGAAGGAGAAATCTTGAGAAGGTGAAATTGCAAATGTAGACAAATCAAGGACACCCATATGTAGCCAGCATAAAATAGATATAGCCTATTTCTCATCTCCAGTTGCCCCTTTGCTCTAAACCAGGGCTTTTTCAACCTTTTCACCCATTGCACCACTTTTAGGATATGGCAACATCCGAGTACCACCAGTCGCCTAGCAAGGTGTCAAAAACTGGATGACCAAAAAAAAAAAAAAAGGAAAAAAGTGATGAGGTACAGGTAGTCCTCGACTTACAACAGTTCGCTTACTGACTGTTCAAAGTTACAATGGCACTGAGAAAAGTGCCCCCCAAGCCACAGCCGAGCAAGACACCTGCCTGCCTGCCCGGTGGCGCTCTTCCTCCTGTCCGAGGTTTTCATGGTTGTGAGCATTTCTGTTGAGGATTGGCAGTGGGGGTGGGGTGGGGTGGAGTTTGTTTTTTATTTCCCCCCCCCATCTGCTGGGTGGTTGCAGCAGGCTTTGGTCACTTCACATGACCCTGGGACACTGTGACCGTCATAAATATGAATCAGTTGCCGAGCATCTGAATGTAAATCACAAGACCCTGGAGATGCTGCAACATTCCAGCTGATCGGCCCTTCTTCTGAGCTCAGAAGCGCCAGGATCAGTGCTGAGCTCCAGCTGGAGCCTGGCACCGATCCTGCTGCTTCCACTGAGCCCTGACAGCCCCGAAGAAGCGCTGATCCTGGCGCTTCCGGTGAGCCCCGACAGCCCTGCAGCTCCAGCCGTCTCTCGCTCAGGCTTGTGCGGTGCTGCCACCGGTTCAGCTCATTCCCCTCCCCCACTACCATTTTTCTAGGATGGTCGCGTACCTCCGCCAGGAGCCAATGTACCACAGATGGTACCCGTACCACTGGTTGAAAAGCCCTGCTTTAAACAGTGAAATGTTTCAAGAATTCCCAAGTCCGGACGGAGGACCCTGGAAGGTTTTTAACATTTTGCAACATTGGTCTTTATTTACAGCCAACAAAAGTTTGCATCTCTGACATCCGATTTCCATGGAGAAAATGAGAAGCCTAAGTTCTTCGCAAGCCCCAACTCAACTTTTGGGCTGCTTCACACCAATGACAATAAAAAGATGGTGAGTTTGGTTTTACTTTTTTATTTAAAAGATTTGGATACTGCTTCCCATGTTAACTCTGGGAACAATTTACCATTAAATCAATCCAATAGACAGATAGATAACATACACAGTAATGGTGTACAATATATTTTTAATAGTAATTTTATTTTTAAAAAATCACACAAAAAATTAATACCAAATTAAAAAAATAGAAGATAAATAGAAAAGAATAAGTATATAGTAAAGAAAAAGAAAATATATTATATATTATATAAAATATATAATAAATGACTTCCTCTTTATCATAAACAAGTATAAACAATTTTAGTAACTGATCATATACCCTTAAAACAAAACTATCTCTTTTTCCTATATTTCTATCTCTTATTTATAAACAAATCTTTAGAACTTCATCATTTCAGCCCTGATCAGCAAAAGTCCATTAAGGGTTATTAGAGATAACAACATATTTAATTCTGATCAGAAAAAGACCTTGTATGTCTTCCTTTTACTATTAACAGATCTGATCTTTTGTCCTTTCAAATAATCTCCTGGAACTTGATTTCTTCTTTTCTTTCTGCCTTCTCAGAAAATTCTTCAAAGCTTTGTCTGGTGCTCCTCCATAGTTGTTTTGGACAAACAGTACCCATCATCCTGATTCAAGAATGATGGAAGTTGTAGTGCAAGGCATTTAGAGAGCACCAAGTTGCAGATGGCTGTGTTAACAGAGCTTAACCATCCGGTATTGTTTTATATGCAGTATTTTTCTTACTGTTCCACGTATTATATTCACTTCAGATTTCCATTCTTTTTTCTTATATTAAAAAATTGCATTCCTATTATTTCAAAAGAACTAGGAGCTAGGTAGCTTGTTCTCCATATTATGTGGGTTTTCTTCCCCTCTGGGATGAGATGTATTGTAAATAAGACACAGGGTTTGTTTGTTTGTTTTAAAAAGATAATATAATATTTTCAAGTAACAAAGCAACAACATAACAACAGCCTCTTCATAATTATTGCAAGGCACAAGTTTCTTGAAAACAATTGCTAAATTGTCCCATCCATATAAGCAACAACTCATAGTAACAGGGCTCATCCGAGGCTCTACTGCACACAAACCATGATGTACAAACTGCAACAGTAAAGTTCCTTCAACATAACACGCCAAAGGCAAAGCACACAATCATGCTAATTTGTTTAGAAATGATTCCAACTAAGCTCAGAGCTTATTCTGAAATATATAGACTTAGGGTAAAGGTGGTTAAAGTTTAAAATACGTTGCAGGGAAAGATTGTGATCCAAAAGTGAATCTGAAGGAAGCAGAGCTTGTTTGATTATCATGATGTTTGCTCAAAACAGGTCAGGGAGGAATAAAAGATAAGGTTGGGAGCTTGATGCCACAAAATATTTGAGGACAAAGAACAAAGTTTGCAGAAGTTCAGTAAAGTCTGACATTCTGACTTCCGGTGCTTCCCTTATGACTGGAGAAAAAAAGCCAAGTCATGTTTCCTTCAGTATGTGAAGAAATGTTTGTTCTGTATTTTGGGGAAGAATAGTTCAACTGAAACATACACTAGAACGTTTAAAACAGGTGAATTGATTGAAGCCACATTGGAAATAACACTGGTTGGTTTCACGTTTAAGTCCAAATCCTTTAAAGCAGGGGTCCCCAGCCCCTGGGCCTCAGCCCACAGTCAAGTCATGGCCTATTCAGAAACGGGCTGCACAAGTGGTGGGTCGGTGTGCATGCGTGCATGCAGCACAACTTGCATGAGTGGCAGGCTGGCGAGCATGCACATGTGCATACAGCTCCATTTGCACAAGTCAAGCTGCGCACACATTCATGTGCCTGTGGCCCACTTCTCGTACGACTGGTTCCCCTTCCCCCCCCAGCTGGGCCGCCAAGCCGCAAAGGTGGGGAATGGCTGCTTTAAAGAGAGATTTGGACTGTGTTGCAGTACATACCTACTCAGTTATCTTAATCATGGCTTATTCATGATTCTAGGTTTGCCTGACACACAGAACAATAATCACACAACCTACAGCCACAAAAAAAGTGGGTAACATGTGAACAGTTTGTTTATGATTCAGTACAGGTGGTTCTCAACTTACAACCATTAGTATAGTGACTGAAGTTACAATGGCACTGAAAAAAGTGACTTGCAACCGGTCCTCATACTTACAACCATCACAACATCCCTCTGGTCACATGAGCAAAATTTGGCTTGGATGTATTTATGACAATTGAGCAGTATCTGAGTCACATGATTGCCATTTGTGAGTTGCCCAGCCAGCTTTGACAGCAAAGTCAATGGGGAAAGCTGGATTCACTTAGCAACTGCATGATTCGCTTAAGGGCAACAATTTGTTTATCCAGGCATGACTGACTTAAACAGCTACTCTGCTTAGCAACATAAATTCTGATCCCAAATGTGGTTGTAAAATCAAGGACTCCCTGTGTGTGTGATGTTAACACAGCCTAAACTGAGATTCAACCCCTTCAGTGGGATGTTTCAGACTTCCCTAACCTATCACTTGTTAACCATGGTTTGTTGAACAAACCACTGTGCTAAGCCTATCTTTGGTTTATAAGGCTACAATGGCTGAACCAAGACTTCCATTGAGGCTTGATATCTGAACCCAACCACCAACTGCTCTTCAGATGCCATTTTAACAGGTTGTTGAACTTTTTCAGCAGGATTCCTCTTTTTTTGTTACTTTCTTATTTCAGACTGAAAAGTAGGTTTTGAAGGTATCGGAGATCTTTAGGGATAAAAATATAACATGCTATCTTCAGAAATCATACAATACTTTCCTCCCCAACCACACTTGATCTGTGGTTTCCTTAGTGATAACCTATTTGCAACTGATGCATTGTTTTGCTTCTCAGCAGTTCAAAAGTAATTTTCCATTTCCTGGGTTGCGCATGCAAGCAACTAAAAAATAGATATATCTTATTTGAAAGTCAAAACGGTGGTTAGAGTACAGCAAATAGAAGAGAATGTTGACAGGATCTTATAGCCTTCAGCTCTTCCTGTCTCTGGGCAGCTTTTATTTATTCATTCAATTTGTATGGCCACCCATCTCACCATGTGATTCTAGGCAGTACACATTTTAAAAATAAACACCATCACAAGACTACTTAAAACTTAAGTATTAAAACTTACAATATGGAGCAGCGGAGAGTAATTCACCCATCCTAACTCCTAAATTAATTAAAAGAAAAACCTGGCTTTCTGCATGCACTCAGGGCTTTTTAAAATCTTTGTCAAGAAATGATCCAGATCATTTAATCTAGGCAGGCTAATATAATATAAGGAAATAACAGATCTAAACTGTGATCTAATTGAGACTTGGCTCTAAGCCTTGATTTAAACACAACGCCTCATAGCAACTTTAGTCCAAAATGGCTGGTTTTTTGTTTTTGTTTTTACAAAATGATGGTTTTCTCCTGTCCTGATAGACAGAAATAGAATCCTCTATGAAGTAAACTTTTCCCGTCTTTATTACATAACTCTTTTCTCTCCAACCTGAAATATAACCTGAAATCACATGGCTAAATTTTGGCCACTTGGTTAAACAAATTTCAGCCATATAATTTCAGTTTGTTCAGGCGCGTTGCGCAATACGTTCACATGGTGCAATAAGATTGATTGTGTGTTTGTTAGTAGGATTCATTGGGCGGGGGGAGGGGTGCACGAAGGGAGGCTCAGCTAATCTCATTGTACACATGTTGTACTCTTGACAATAAAAGTTGATTTGATGGAAGATGCTTAAGGGTGGAAATTAAAGCAGAAATATTCCCTTTCCTACTTTGCAAAACAGGAGAAGGAAGGAAGGAAGGAAGGAAGGAAGGAAGGAAGGAAGGAAGGAAGGAAGGAAGGAAGGAAGGCTTCCCTTTGATGTCAGTCTTCCTCCAATGACGCCACTCACAACAGCTGTGGGATTCGTTGTCTAGTTTGGAATAAACAATCCCCAGCCAAAACTTCCAAGAGAAAAACAATGGTATTTTTATTTTTACTACTTTGCAAAGAGGGTGTGTTACATATAGGCAGGTACAGCAGAGATGCCTTAAATCCGTGGTGGCGAACCTATGGCACGCGTGCCACAGGTGGCACGCAGAACCCTCTCTGTGGGCACGTGCACCATCGCTCCAGTCCTAGGCCTTCAGCTGGGTGTTATAAAACCTTTTTGCTTTAGGCCTCCGCCTCCATGCGCAAAAAACCCAAAAAGGTTCGATCACTCAATCAGTTTCAACTTCTCACGGGAAAAAAAAAGATCTCGCAAAGTTGGAATTGATTGACTGAACTTTTTAGTCCCACCCAGTCTGCCGTTACCACCGCAGCCACGCCCACCCAATGGGCCACGCCCACCCAGCACCACCCAGCACTGTAAGTGGGTTTGGGGTTGCAGTTGGGGCACTCGCTCTCTAAAAGGTTCGCCATCACTGCCTTAAATCATCAATATGCTTTCATTATATTCCCTAATACTGTCACAAATTTACCTCCCACCTTTTCCTCATTGGCTGAGTACTCAGGCTGTCACAACCTATCCGAAGCGCCTAAAGTGAATACATTATTTCCCCGCCCCTGATTACACCTCACATTCTTCAAATTCTATGGCCCCTCTGCCCTTATTTACAAATTACCTTTTATGGGTATTATTTCCTAGGGGTTGCCTCTGAAGTAACTATCAACCTATCGGCAAATTCTGGTTAAAACTAGCTTTGAGCACAACCGGGGCCTGGTCCTACATACAGTTTCCAAGCTTCAGCCAAGCTTATGAGATTAGTAATATATACAACATATTTTGTTCACGTCTTCTGCGGTTTCTGTAAAAACAATAGGTTTTTTTCCCCCAGACAGGGTTTAGGAACAAATTCCAGCTTTATAACAATATCTTTATTCCAAGATATGTTCCATGTTTTTGAATAAGCTACATTTGGCAGAGTTCACATATGATAGGGATAAGCCACTGAGTCACCTGCTGCGCTAAGCCAAAATCAAACAGAAGAAAACTGGTTGTGTTCACATACAAAGGATAGTTACTTTTGCATGCTGTGTGGCACAAACTCAGGCATTTTTTGTAACCCCGCTGGCTTCTACTATGGTTTACATCCATCTATCCAATTTTGGTTCACTGAAGACTGTGTTGAAGTAAAATATATCTTAATACAGCCTGGGAACGCATCCAGGGAATGAATAAAGAGCAAATAAAGTAAATCAGATTATTTGGGGGGGGGTTTCATTGTTAGATTTTTCAGGGGTTTTTTGGGACGGGGGGGGGGAGAAAAGATAAGGGTGAAAGATGGCTTTTCAGTAGCTGTAGATGAAATAGAATCGCTGTTGGATCTTGATTCTTCCCGCAAAGTGTTGCAATGTGCTATTCTTGCCTAACCCTACCACCAACCTTCCAGTATTTCATCACAATTTTAAAGATCTGCTAAGGGCATAAAACGGTTATAGTAATGAAACACAGCCAGCCACATTTGCTTTCTGTTTAATCCATTTCACAACAGCCATTTGTTCATGCTGGCTACCAGTCCATCCTGTCTCTCTCCTTTACAAATAAGTCTTGGGAAGTAAGAAGATGAGAACCCATTTAGCCCTGACATCCACAACTGAAGTTGGCTCTCCAGAGCAGCTTCACCAATGACTTTGATCTTGGTTTATTGAATAAATGAGAATTTAGGTCCTGCCTGGCTGAGGAATTCTGAGAGTCGAAGTCCACAAGTCTTAAAAGTCCCCAGGTTTGGAGACCCTTGCTCTAATGCATTGCAGAATCTGTGGCCAATGTAGAAAGATACCTCTGCACCTTTTCACGTGTACACTTTTCATGTTTCCAGCCCCCTTCTCTCCTTCTGAATCTGCAGTTTGAACGGCGGATCGTTTGCTTCCCAGCCACCAAAGCAACCGCAGCTTCCCAAGCTGACCCCATTTACCAGGCTTCGTTGAGACTACACCACATCCTCAAAGCCGTGGTTAAGTTTGCAGCTCAGCCCAAGCCCCGCTCTTCCAGCTGTTATTTTGTCGTTTTTAAGTTAAAAATTTTAACTCTTGAAAATAAAACAAAAAACCAAAACCAAAACTCTTCCGCCTGAAGGGGGCGCCGCGGAGCCTCCTCTTGCCCTTTCGCTTTCTCTGGGCTGGAGGCTCGAAGTGCGCACGCATCCGGTCTCTCTCTCTCTCTCTCCTCTCTCTCTCTCTCTCTCTCTCTCTCTCTCTCTCTCCCCCCCCCCCGCCCTGGCTCTCAGGGGAGACCGAGCGCGTGCGCACTTCGAGCCTCCAGCCCTGGCAGAGAAAGACAAGGCGAAGGCCCGCCTTCCGCCCCTCCCTCCCACCGAGCGCGTTCCTAGGGAACAGGCCCCGCCGCGCCTGCGCATAAAGCTCCCCTTCGCCCCTCCCGCCTTGCTTCCGCCGCAGGCTCCGCCCACCCAGCGAGGGAGAGGCCGCTGCGCAGTTCCCGGATTCGGCGGAGACAGAAGCGGCATTGGAGGCGCTCTCGCTGCGAAGGAGCCTTTCCCCTCACGAGCGGCCCTCACAGCCCGCTCCCCCGCCGCCGCCATGGTGAAGATCGCGTTCCAGTCGCCCTTCGCCCTCAAGGACGAGCCCAAGAAGGAGGCGGCCGAGGCCCTGGTGGCCGAGCAGGTGAGGAGAAGACGACGCGCCGCCATTTTGTGTCGGGGGCCCAGCGGCGGGCCCCGCGCGCCTTGCCCCCCTCCCTCCCTCCCCCCGGGCAAAATGGCGGCGTCCCTCAAGCGCCGGAGGGAGGGAGCGAGGGGATGGGCTTTGTAGTCCTCCGTCGTGCGAGAGGGAGCCGAAAGAGGAATTGTGGCCCTTTGACTTCCTCCTCCTCCTCCTCCCCTCCTCGACGGGAGGTCCGCCCCAGTTTGTTTATCGAAACTGCATGGGGCGGAGGGGGGGGAATAAACGCTTTTTTTTTTAAATTCCCACTTGGGCGGTGTAGAAATTGTATACAAATGCGAAAAGTTGGAGGAATAAATGCAAATAAGTTGGAGGAATAAATGTAATAAATTAGAGAAATGCAATAAGTGGGAGAAATGCAATAAGTGGGAGAAGTAAGTGCAATAAATTGGAGAAATGCAATAAGTGGGAGAAATAAATGCAATAAATTAGAGAAATGCAATAAGTGGGAGAAATAAATGCAATAAATTAGAGAAATGCAATAAGTGGGAGAAATGCAATAAGTGGGAGAAATAAATGCAATAAATTAGAGAAATGCAATAAGTGGCAGAAATGCAATAAGTGGGAGAAATAAATGCAATAAATTAGAGAAATGCAATAAGTGGGAGAAATAAATGCAATAAATTAGAGAAGTGCAATAAGTGGGAGAAATGCAATAAGTGGGAGAAATAAATGCAGTAAATTGGAGAAATGCAATAAGTGGGAGAAATAAATGCAATAAATTAGAGAAATGCAATAAGTGGGAGAAATAAATGCAATAAATTAGAGAAATGCAGTAAGTGGGAGAAATAAACGCAATAAGTGGGAGAAATAAACGCAGTAACTTGGAGAAATAAATACGATAAGGTTCCTCAGCCCACCCTTCCCCCCTCCCCCGCAGCAGTTAGGCAACGCCTCCCTTGCTGGCAGGAAAGGCAACCCGGTCGGTCGTGTGAGCCGGGTCGTGTGAGCGCGTGCTTTTGCGTGCATACACGCCTTGCACCAACATCTGTGCAATTCTGGACTGTAATGTGTGGGACTGAAAGGTCAACACGCCACAACGTCTATAGCCGGGTCTGCACACATAACGTGGGCTTCCTTTTGATGTAAGTAGAATATATAGGCCAGCATTGTATGCGTGCAGACGATTCTCCCCTTATTTGGGATTCGTGGACCTTCATGTCTTAACTGGCATTTAACAACCACCACAAAGCACCTTCTTTGATTGGGCATCTTTCCTCCCCCCCACACACACACTTGATAGGATTCTGTGCCTATTATTGGCTTGGTGTGCTTGTGTTCTGTGTGCAGGATTTAGTGGAGGAGAGTGGAAGATTGTATGTAGTTAGATAGTTATAATGCTAAAGTCTCTTCTTTTTGTGTGTGTTAGTATGACTAATTCTCTATTGGTGTGAGTACAGTCACAGAGCTATATAAATGAATGTAAATAGATATACATATATTTTCATTTGTAGAATATACTTTATTCTGCCTAATTTGAGGATCGGTCTCAATCCACCAGTGAACCGGCCTGGTTGATGGGTTGATCCTTGAAGACTAAGGAGGAAGGCAGAAAAGGGCCTTTGGCTAGATGGGTGGCAAACAAGTTTAATAAATAAAATCAAGTAGAGACAGGAGTTGCAGGCATTTTCTTAATTAGTTCTGTTTGTTTATGCTGAGCGGTAGCAGTACTGCCTTGTCTAGGAGTGGGGCCTAGAGATATTTTTGGAGATATAAATTAGGCTTGCAAGTGGTGTATTATTTTGCACCATAAACAGCTTCCCATCCCTTTCTAAATTGAAATTCTTTTTTTAAAAAAAATGTTAGCCTTGGAAGGAAGGTAGGACATGGGAGACAGGGAAACAAGTTGCCTTCAAGTTGAAAATAAAGATATAAATTAAAATAATGGAACATGTTAGCATGGGGATCAGGTATTTTTTTTCTTCCAAGTGTAGGTTTTTGTTTTTAAGAAGCTTAATCCTTTTCCTGCTTATATAGAAGTAAGTTCCTGGGTCTCAGAGAATAATGAAGATACTGTGGATTTTCATCTTTCTACCTGGTTTGTAGCATTTCCTTAACAGCTTTTTAAGATCCTAGCAATTCCATTAATGAACCCTTCATTGTAATAGCCTTACCCACTTCAAATGCTTCCAGATTATCCTTGCTCCTACTATTTTGCAAAATACTAGTTTTACATGAAAAATATATTTTACAATCAAATACTTTTTTTAGCTGCCCTTATATCAGAATACCATGTGATTCTATTTGCTTCGAAAGGTATTGTAGGAACCATTTGACCTATAAACAAAAAAAATCCTTTTTTTAAACATATTAAAAAGTAGGTGATGGCAAGGCTGGGTTAGGATATAATCTCATTGAAAATACTTAATTCATGAGGTGGAAACTACTGAAATTAGTGATTTTTATCTTAGCATTAGCATGTTTAAATAAATTTGGAGGCCTATATTAAACCTTGCAATTTGCTTTGAAAACATGGTAGTGCTAAAAACAAATTTTCCCTCAGAACTGATCCCACATGTTGAATGGTTTTGGAATGCATGCTGGTGGGGATTTTTGACCAAAATTGGAAGGAAATTTGAAAGAATTTATAAGGTACATAACTAACAGCACAAAATGTATTTTGCTTTTTGATGGGAGAGAATATTAGGCAAACAACAACTAGTATATATATGAAGTCTGCAAAATTATCTGATTTCCTGTGTCTGCTTTCACTTTCAGAACAGTTTATAAAAAGTAAAAGCTTTGTTGACAGTGTACATGTTTGTGCCTGATTATGTTTGGAAATTACTGAAAACATTCTTTTCATGCTGCTTGTATATACAGGACAATTTCAGGCAGTTAAAAGTTCCTGATTTGTGACAAGCGTTGATGGTTTGTCCCTAATGGCTGAGATCATATACTTGACTGATATTACATGAGTTCTCTTTAAAAGGCCATGTAAAATCCTACTGCGAAATGCACAGAAATGGATGCTTAAATTCTTCAATCTTGCACAAAATACATGCCTAAACATACATAAGAAATATGAAATAGTTTTACCATTGATTCATGTTTCAGAATTCCACTAACTTGCAGAGTTCTGTTTAAGTTCCAGAAATTGTAAAGGTTGTGTAACATCAATTTTTAATTGTTTAAAGAGAAAAGTCTAGGATAGCAATTTAACAGTCACAACTGGATATCAAATAGAAGCTAGTGGGCTAAAGGACTGCACAGGGAATAGTTATATGTATTACCGTCTAATATATATGGATTTTAAAGATCTGATTTTATTTTCATTGTAATAGTTCAGCTTATGCAGGGTAAAATCTCTAAACCCAAGAAACTGGGCCAATTTCATTGTGAATTACAGGACGTTTTAAATCCAAACATAATATGCATAAAATTCATAAGGGTTTTTGAGTCTTAGTCTTCCTAAGCCCCATTAGACGTAGCATTCATTTTTTAAAGTGTCCCACCATTGATTATTGTCCTATAACAGTTTTAATGAAAAAAATCATGCTTCAAGATCAAATTTATATGGGATTAGTTCTAACCTCTTTAAATGTGCAGTGGTTTCAGTGTTATAGATAGATCCATATTTTAAAATAGGGATATTCAACTTTTTTCAACCAGTGGGCATGTTGGGATTTTTTTAAAAAAACAACAACAACCAATTCTTGATTAACTTACCTATTTACAGAATCCCTGTCAAATCTCAATTTCAAAACACTATTTGTCAAAATACTGCAACTATTAAACACTCTTTTCTAGTTTTCTTTTGCTCTTTTTCTGGGTAGATGTGTGCTTTCCAAACAAAAAAAAAGGTAGAATCCTCTCACTGTTTATTTTTGTTTCCTAAAAGAAGGATATGTGGGCGTCTTGGATATGAAGATGAAACTGGAAATTGGACCTCTGTTTTGCAGTAGGCAGACTTCCCATCTTAAAGTCACAAATTGCTGCATTGTAAAAGTGGGAAGGGCCAGGTGTATTGACAGTGCCTATAGAGCTGTCTGCAAGCACAGTAATAATGCCTTTACGCTTTGTGTTGGCAACACCAGTCTTAAGCTGTGTACCTAAACATATTGTATATGAAGGCCAACTCTGTACACACCCAGGATTTCCCTTAGCAGAACATGATAAAGATCAAATGTTACCTAACCCAGTGGTAGTTTGATTAGACAGCCTTAGTTTCCTGTCTGTTGGCCAGACAACGTGGGTTATAGGGAGTCCTATCAAACATCAGATAGGAAAGTTGCTTTATTTGTTGTCACAGATGTTTCCTGTGTGCTTAATCTACTTTTGTATTAAGTCAGATGACAACCTGCTGAGCCAAAATGTGCACGTAGTATATCTGTCTTCTTCCCCACCCCCAAATCTCCAGTAACAATTGGGCGGCCTGCTTTTCCAGTATCTGAAGCTTTTGCAAGCACAAAAGCATTGCTGTGGATTATCTTTGCAATTTAGCACCAGTCTTGTTCTGAGAACGTTTAGAAGAATGTTTATAATACTGGATATTTTTTTAACTTCATCCAAAAAAAAAGCCTCACGGAAAGTGGAAGTTAAAAAATCATAATAGTTCATTTTCAAATGTTTATTGAGGGAATTTTGTTACAGAACTTCAAATATACTTTTTGGAGCCTCTGTTCTATTTCATAAATCCTTAGGTACATAGGTAAGGGAGTTTTAAGATTGAATGATACAAGTAAACAGAATATTTCTGTAGGCAGGGGTACTTTACCTTGAATTATGAAATGCTGTGTTAGCATTTGTGTCAGTTGCTGATACAGAAGGTTTGTTGGGAATTTCCAGTGAAGTATAAAGAAATCTGTTTCTTGCTTACACAGATAGTTGGCTTTCATTTTGTTTCATTCTAGGTCAGCATAAAGGCTCCAGACAAGTTGCAGCATGATTTTTTTTATGTCTGACTTTTGATTGGACTACTTGTGTTAGCCAGTGTCACAAAGCAGCATTTAAAAAAAAAAATTCAGGATAGAGTCCATTATCTGAACAAACTGAACTTCATAGTTTGTATTTTGCCCATATGGACTCTTCATGAGTTGTTCATAGTTGTGGAAAACATGTACAATTGTAATATGGTAAATTCAAGTAAAATCTAAGTCTTATTTGTTGAAGATGCTCAAATAATTGCAATGGTTAGCATTGTTCATTGAAACAAATCTGTAACATATATTGGGTTCTGGAGAACTCTGTCCCCCCCCCATAGAATTGTGATTATTGTGATTTTTGTTGTTTGTTATTTGCAGTTCCGCTTTTAACTAGTATTTTTGCAAAAAGCCCCCACATAATTCCAAAGAATTCTGAGCATATCTAAAAATACTTCCTCTTCATAGCCATTATGAACTTATTCTGTAGGATGGATAGTTAAAAGACCACAATTGATAGGTTGAAACCAGAGAGTAATTGTAGGAAATGGAGTACTAGAATTAGAAACAGCTTTTAATATTTCTTGCTTCAAATTGCAACAGAGCATTCTAACGACTCTTAACATTTTTTTAATGCCCAAGTAATCCTGGGGGATGAGTAGAAATTCAACAGCTTTGAGATAATTAGTTATCAAAAAATTCATTCTAATTCTCAGCGCCATGGTGAAAAATTTATAATCTGATGGCAAAATTAGAGGAGGAACATTTACATTATGTGACTTGGCAGCTGGGTTTGTAAAGCCATGAGAAATAAGGGTCTTTCTTTTCTTTTGCTTTATCTTGTCCCCTGCCAAGGTGACCTTTTACACCAAGTGTTTTGGTGGAACGCGAGTTGAATCTTATCCTTGTATTTAGGGCAAACACTAACCTTGGGCCAAAACCCTGTTGTGTCTCACATTATCTTTCACTTGCGAGGGCAATGCCACCCTATTGATTCAAGGACAATAATAATTAAAGATAATTTCATCTCTTAAGACAATAGAAAATTTAAAACAGCTTTTTCTCTGTTTTCAAGGACCCAGAAGTTGCAACACACAACCGTGGAGGTTCCTCTGGAAGATGTCTGCTGACTCTTTTGGGACTTGCCTTCATTTTAGCTGGAGTAGTGGTTGGGGGAGCCTGCATCTACAAATATTTCATGCCAAAGGTATTGGAGAGTTGGCTATTATCCCACTTATTTCTGAGTTTATTTCCACGATTTTTAATTGCTTCAATCTAACTCCAGGCAGCACACATTCAGTAATATGCACAGTAATGATGGCAAGCTAGTCCTTGACGGTCTTCCAAAATAACCCAGTTTTTAACAATCTCCTGGAAGGAAATGAAGGAAGGAGCCACCACAATCACAGAGAATAAACTATTTCTTAGGAACGGGACACCAATAAAAATGCCTCCTTTTGGGTGATCATTCCTTGGTAAGAAGAGATCCTTAGTGTTCCTGTACTGTATACACTAAAAAGCAGAGACATCACCCTGCCAACAAAAGTGCGTATAGTCAGGGCTATGGTCTTCCCAGTTGCAATGTATGGCAGTGAAAGTTGGACCATAAGAAAGGCTGAGCGCCAAAGAATTGAGACATTTGAACTATGGTGCTGGAGAAGACTCCTGCAAGTCCCTTGGACTGCAAGGCGATCAAACTGGTCAGTCCTAGAGGAGATCAACCCTGACTGCTCTTTAGAAGGCCAGATCCTGAAGCTAATACTCAAATCCTTTGGCCACCTAAGGAGAAGGAAGGACTCACTGGAGAAGAGCCTAATGCTGGGAAAGGTTGAAGGCAAGAGAAGAAGGGGATGACAGAGAATGAGGTGGCTGGATGGAGTCACTGAAGCAATAGGCGTGAGCCTAAATGGACTCCAGAAGATGGTAGAGGACAGGAAGGCCTGGAGGAACGTCGTCCATGGGGTCGCGATGGGTCGGACACGGCTTCGCAACTAACAACAACAACACTGTATATTGGGTAGCAGATTTTACCCAGGTAGCCAGTTCCAAAAGTAGCCAGTTCTCAGTCTTACAAGGCTTTATAGGTGATAACGCATATCTTAAATGTCAGCAATCAAAAGAATCTGCTATAACAAGGGGCCGTGCTGCAGTGTTCCCCAGTGGTCAGCTGTATTCCATACTAGTTGAAATTTCTGGCTCATCTTTAAGGATAGCTCCATATAAAGCAAATTTCAGTAACTGAATCGAGAAGTGACAAAGGTTTTGTGTAACTGTACCACTTCCCCCCATTTTGTGTTCTCCGCATAAACAAATGACTTGAGAAGAGGAAGTTTTCTTTGTCTTCCTTCTTGTTTGGTGAGCCAAAAAAATTCAAAGGCAGGTTAACATACTCCAGTCCTTGTCCAAATAGCTGTCAGTGCACATCATGGCCAATCTCTCCTTGCGGCCTTCCAGGATCCAGTAATAATTTGATATTTGCAGAGGTTTGGGGGGAAAAAACGGAATTGGTACCATTTTCTTTGCCCATTCAGGGGAAATTACTTAAGCAACTCCGAGACAGTTGAACTATAAAATGAATTACTGCGCCTTTAAATGAATATTAATAGCTGGCGATTTTTTTATTTTTTATTTTTAAAGAGCAAAATGTTCCGTGGTCAAATGTGTTATGTGGGAGAAGAAGATCGGAGCCAGGCAGCCGAGCCGTATTTCCTGCCCATTGCTGAAGAAGCTGATATCAGAGAAGCAGATAACATTGCCATCATTGACGTACCTGTTCCAAAATTCTCTGACAGTGATCCGGCTGCTATTGTGCATGATTTTGACAGAGTGAGTCTCTTTTTTTTTTAGGGCGGGGGGGGGGGAAAACTGTGTGGGTTCTTTTTTTTTCTCTTTCTTTTGGTAAAAAAAATGATGGATGAAATCTCTTTAATGAGGATTGGGTTTTTATGCCTTTTTCCTTTTTTGATATTCTGGTAGTCTTTTCCCCTCCCCCACTCCTCAGTTTTCAAGTGCCAGCAGCATGTGTATACTAAATGTAAAATAATATTTATTAGTGCTTTCTGGGAGAAGTCTCAAAATAGGAAGCCTAATTGCACAAATTCCAGGAACAAAAATTGTATTGCCAAACGTAGGAGGAGTGATTTCATTCTTGAGAGCAGAGATTTTCTATCTCTTAAGGGAGGCTCTCCTTAAACAGATGTCCCCCCCCCAAAGAGTTTGGCCTACAATTCCCATCATTCCTAATCATGGCTGACACTGGTGGGTGTAGGTTGGGAACGCGCCAAGTTGGGATAGCTGTCTGTGCCTAATAGCATTACCCACTGGTACCAAGGCAGGGAACTGACCTTGAGAAAGAACCTAGAGCACGGGTTTCAAACTCATCACATGACATGTCATGACATATTGTGACTTTTTTTGGGGGGCATTGCCAGAGCTGGGGTGGGTGCAGCCTCTGTATGAGTACAGCAGTTTGATACCCCTGACCTAGAAGGCTGCTAGGAAAGCACCAGGTGCAGACAGGGCATGCAGTAAGGCCAGAGGTGGGGTGTGGGGGGAAGAGTCTTACAAAGAGATCACACTACCCCTCCCTGGATTATAAGGGAGACAAAGCAAGATGCAGAGATTTTCAAGACTTATTTTGGCCTGTTCTCAATAAAATGTAATTTTAGTCTTGTGGAATCTTGTTTCCTCTACATACAGTGGGCTGGGAATAACAAACACTTGTTTCTGAAAGCATAGTTGCAGTTCACAAAAATTACCTTGGGACTGCACAGGCTTAGACATGCTTAGCACAGCCAATTAACCAGCAGGCCTTATATGGGACTGCTCCCTTATTATGTCTAATCCTGTGAAATATTTATAGTCATTTCCAGTCAGCGTTAAGATAATTGCAACGGCAACGTTATCAGTTTGGAAACATAGAAAATATGTGATTCTCTTCTTTGCTTTCTTGTTTATTTTAATGCCTAACCTATTAGGACAGTGGGTTCGTTTCATTGTTTCTCGTTATCTGAGAATGTTACAAGTGGAAAAGAATCCAGCATTGTCCTCCATTTTACCCTCTTACTTTTAACCTGATTTTTTTTCTTGATCACTCGATTCCCTTAGATTTTTGTGCTATGCAGGCTGTTGTGCAACAATTGGATCTTCTGATAATCCCATACTTAATGCAGCTTGTCCCTCCTGCCACCTTGATTATGTTGTATCTGCAGTACTCATCTGGCTGTTTTACATAAAAAGTGCTACTGATGTGACATCTTAATTTTCTCTCTCTTAAACATGAATTTTAAGTCACAAGTTAATGTGATTCATAGAAAGCAAGTCTTCAACATTTATCCTGGGAGATTTATCATGTGTTGAGTTGCAAAAATGAAATGTGTTTACAGATTGCTACTGTGAGAACAGCTTCCTATTGAGAAGGTTGTTGCATTGAAAAAAAAACAATTTGGGGATGTAGCATAAACAAAGTTTGTTACTTTTGTTTTCAGATCAATAATGTTAATTTTGTTGCAGTAAAACATCACTCTTTTGCAAAGGGCTGATTTGAAACAAGTGGCAGAATTGAAAATCCATCACTGGATGTTTTTCCCCCCCTTATATTCCTGTAGCTCCTGACGGCCTACCTTGATCTCCAGCTTGGTAACTGCTATGTGATTCCTCTGAACACCTCTATTGTTATGCCACCACGGAATCTGATCGATCTTTTTGCAAAATTAGCGGTAGGTAGCAATTAAATGGAGCATGGAAGATATATGTGTGTTCTTGCTGCAGTGCACATCTGCCCAAAGAAAGTTTAGAATAAACCATCTTGCGTCATTGCTAGAATTGCTGTAATGAACAGTTGGTGAACTTGTGACCTTTCAGATCCTGTGCAAACTGATGAGTTGCATTTTTAAATCTTGAAAGTCTGAAGCATCTGAACTTGTGGGTGCTCACCAAAGTGTGCTCCCTTTAGAGTATCATCTATCCCCCACCCTCTGTAACATGCTTAATTGCCTTCAGGTGTAACTTTGGTCTTGGTGGAGTAATCCCAAATGTCTGTATTAAGAATGGTATTTTTCCCACACACACACAGATGGGTTCCTACTTGCCTCAGACCTACCTTGTTCGTGAGGAAATGGTTGTGACTGAAGAGATAGATAACATATCAGATCTGGGTCTCTTCATTTACCAGCTCTGTGTAGGGAAGGAAACCTTCAAACTTCAGCGCCGAGAGAAGATCACTGGTGAGTATTTTATTTTGAATTATTACTGCATTTCAGGATATGAAAAAGAAAGCAAGGGAAGGGAAAGGGAAAATTGTTCAGCGTTTCAGAGTGGGCGTTTGTGTGATTTCCTATCTTAAGGGGAAAAGCTGCCATGGGAATAATAAAAGTCCAGTAAACAAGTGAGTTTGTTAAATGGAAGGATTTTCCACCAGGAATTACCTCACTAGGATCTAGCTGTTATTCCTGATGGGTATATAGAGAGCCCTATGCTTTGAATTCAATTCTAGCTAAACCCCAAATTCTGCTCTTTAGCTGCAGTCAAGCCTTACAGAATCGGGAACCATTGCTATATCGTCAGACAGAAGAGAGCAAATGTTCTTCCAGGGTGTGAGGCTGCTGTAAGATTTAAGTAGTGGTGCCAGATAGATTAGCAGTCATTTCCTGGCTGATCCTTTTTTGTGTATGGGATAGGGTGTGGTGAGAAGGAATGTGTAACTTGAGTTGGCTTCCTTAGTATTAGCTAACAGTGAAGGGCAGGGCCAGTTACATAATATCTATCGGAGTACCCAATTTTATACCATCGCTCGTGTCTTGCTGAGTATACGGCTGATATTCAGTAACCTTGAGTAGTAGTGAAGGAGACACCGTAGAGTATTACGTTTATACCATTTTGTACACCCTCAGCTTATAAAAAATTTTAAACTAAGAGCAAAGTGTTTGGTTGTGCTTTATATACATGGAAGCTAGGAAGTTTTTTTTTATTAACTCTGTAATCCTGCTGCTCTTATTTTAAGTATTTTTCTGTGGTTATGTGCATTCCAAACAGCTGAGGTGACTTACACAGCCACTTTACCAGTGTTGGCAGTTGTATTCATGCCCCAGATGGCTTCCCTAAATCCTTTCAGCATCTTTGCTGAGTACTTTAATCCATCCCCTTTTTGAAAATTGGCATTTGCCTCTTGAAAGCTAATGTTTGAGAGTGGACTTGGGCTCTCTGCAGATAAAATTAGGTCACAGTCAAGTCATCATGAGTTCTTAATAGCACCATACTTGCAGCATAGGAAATAATATAGAAAAACTATGGCCATATTTACAAGTTCATGTTCATTCTCTTATTACAAGGATAGCAGTGGATGACATTTTGGTCCAGGATATTTTCAGGTGCCATTTAAGGATCACATAAATAGATGACCATTTCTTGCACAATTTTGCTTGTGACCAGCAGTGTTGTTGTAGTAAAACAAAGTATGGAAAATCTGCAAACATCTAGAATTCTTTCTAGCCCTTTTACCAGCAGTGAAGGGGATGCTTAATTCTTTTTCCTTATGCACGGTAAATTAATGTGTTCTTTGTGGTGTTTCTGCTTTCCCCTTGTACATTACATTTGTATATATACACTGGGAAACAAGGGGCAAGCTGCATAGGATTTGCTCTCAAGCACACAATGGTGACCTTATTTTGTGAATCACCAAATTCTGAGCCACTGCCTAACTTCCTTAGAGTTGCATTGGAGGGATGTCTTTCTTTGCAATTCCTGATCAGAACAGTTCTCTTTTTAAACTCAGCTTTTCTTTTGCTGGGCTTCTTTACCTCAAATTTGCTCCCATTCTGTTCTGTTTTGGGAGAGTTAGCCTGCAGATGGCATCTTTAGCCCCTTCGTGTGGCTTCTATTGTTTCCATTAAGATGGAAACAATAAAAAGGCAATGCCAGCTTGAGGAGCACACTTTGAATTCCATATTGCAGTCTTAGCCCCACCAACGTCCAAAGAGTGAGGTTCATGGTGATGACCCTTTTAATAACAACTGAACATGGTTTTCCTGGTTTTTTTTCTTCCTTTCATTGACCTAAAGCTCCAGTTGGCGTACCTAAGCAGTTACAGTCAGTCACTATAACTCAGTTTTTCAAACTTAACTTTTAAAATGACTTCAACTCCCAGAATTCCACAGCCCTCATGCTTTGGGAAGTCATTCATGCTGGACGACTGAACTTGGAACATCTGTAATCTATGGAAAGAAAAACCTGTTCTATCTAACCTGCTCCTGTTCCCTGGATAATTGGCATTGTGTTTTTTCCCCCCCTGTCTTTCTAGGCCTTCAAAAGCGCTCTGCTGAAAAGTGCCACATAATCCGTCACTTTGAAAACGTGTTTATTGTTGAAACCAAGTTCTGTCAGCAGTGAAACGTATAGGGCGGAAAATGACAATCACGCATCTTCGTTAAAACTCCAAGCTTTACACCTTCAGTTTCAGAATTAAATGTGCAGTGATAATCAAAAGCCTTATGTTTCCTTTCTGTGAATTGCTCAGATGAAAAGAGAAACCCTTGAAATCCACAGTAGGCTTTTCTTTGAAACTTGTGGTGCTGCTAATTTTTTCAGCTCCTTCAATTTTGAATAGTAACATTTTAAAATGGATTATTCTCCTAAAACATCTGTATGTCTGTTTTAGACTGAAGAAACAAATTGAAATCCAAATACCAGTTCCTCCATAAACATGTAACCGAATCATTACTTGACTCTTTCACAAAAACTAATACATTAATCTCTAGTTTGCACATTAGTTTCTAGCTTCATAAAAATGTTCTGCACTTGGTTTTCCACTAAGGAAGCAAAGAAGACATATCCAAATTTTAAGGGTTTTATTTAAACTTCATTTGTGAAGCATGTAACTTTAACCTTGATAATCATAAGCAGCTAACATTGCTTTTTCATTTTGTGCAATTACTGTATTAAATTTGTATGTATATTTGGAGCCGATCTTGAGCTGACTTTACTACTTTTAATTCCTCCCTTCTGTTTGTTGTGATATTTAGTTGTATAGCTAAAGCACATTTATTCTTAAAAGCTTTTCCATTGGTATTTTGGGTCACTGGACCTACTTCTTAACATCTTAAATCCAAATGTTATGTGATTGATATTTTTATTAGGTCCAGTTTTCAAGTGTTTCCATAGCTATAAACTTCCTATCTTGTGAAACTTCTAGAGCAGACCTTACGAGCAAGTTACCACTATTATTGCAGAGAACTTATCCTTGTTTGGGATTGTGGTCTTGAGTTGGTAAAGGGATTTCTAGAGAGCTGCAAACCGAGTATTTTATAAGGGACTTTATATTTCACACAGATTGTGCAACCCTCTAATAAATGTTTCTCTTAAGATGATGGTGGTGGCTTCCATTTTGTTCTGACTGCGAAAGAAACTGGGGAAAGGGCATATTTTAACAAGGTTTATGAACTGTATAGCATTGCCTCAGGTCTCAGATTTCTTTAGGATGCTTTCATGTCCATTTCAACTTCATTGGGAGTCCAGAAGCCCCTGAATGGATGAGCTGATGCACATGGCTGTAGTGGGATATTCCGTTTGTTCTGAAGTGACTGCTTAGTTCTTCTGCGACAAAGTAATCGTTGTAGTAGACAAAACAGAGGAGTAAAACCTCTGGCTGTTATGCATTAGATTTCCTTGCCTTTTCAATTGGTTACAAATATAAAGCCACTAGTTCAAGGAGAAAAACATGCCTTTATGATTTGTGCAACGTATGTTGCAGAATTCAGTTTTCTGTTGCTGTGATTTGTTAGCCATAAATCCTCTCCAGTGGATTTGCGTCATCATCTCCTTTCTTGAATAACGATGCAAAATCCTCTAGACCAGCTTTGTCACAACAGAGCATGCGAGTTTCCTAAGCTTTAGGTTTTCATTTGGCCCTTTAAAAAGATATTTATGTAATTCCAGATGGCAGTTCTTGTTAGTGAGGGAGTTAAATGTCATGTTTTTGTTCCATAGTGCCTGTTTTATTGTGTAGAACCTATTATAAACAACTGTTCACCAGTTGGGACCTTTTCTGATCTGGTTCCAGGAAAGAGGACAAAGCAGTTCAGTTTGATTTAGTATTAATTTGCTTAATAGTTCATGTATTTTCCCACATGCAAAGTGCACAGCTTTTTGTTGCACTAATCATAATCTGAGGCAACTTTTGAAGGGGTAGCAGCCATTGCCTCCCACGAAGTAGTTGTGGATTGTGAACTGCTGCCTGTAACTTTGTCTGCAAGCAATAATTCAGGTGGGGTGGAATTAAATCCAGGGGATTTTTTCGGTCCATGGATAGGAGACAACGGTGACCTTTTGCTGCTGCAGGTAAATGGTTTCTGAATCAATTACATTTACGTTGTTTTTTTTCCTAGGACTAATAACTGCGGAGGAGTAATCTGGGCAGTGCTCTTGCTGGAACTTGTCTGCTCAGCATGTCAGTCACATGCTTTATAATTTAAGTATAATTTTCCTCCTGGCCCAACATTCAAGTAGGGGGGAAAGAAATCCCGTCTTCCCACTAGGTGGCAGTGTTGGCAGTCAAAAGGAAATCAGTTGTGTGTTCAATGAAGATAGTTGAGTTGTGTTCACCAGCAAGAGGGCCAGTAAGTGTGGCAGGGTGTAAATGCAAAAAACGGTTTGAGTAAAGGCAAGTAATCATGAGAAGGTAGGAGTAGCAGATGTCCATCTCCACATAATACAGGTGGTCCTCAACAACCTTTCATTTAGTGACTTTTCGAAGTTATAACAGTATTCAAAAAAAGTGACATAACTTTTTCACACTTAAAACTGTAGCAAGCATCCCCGTCACATGACTGAAATTCAGATGCCTGGCAGTTGGCATGTATTTATGACAGTTGCAGTGTCCTGGGATCAGGTGATCACCTTTTGCCACCTGACAAAAGTCGATGGGGAAGGCAGATTCACTTTACAACCTTGTTACTAACAAGAATTGCAATGATTCAGTTAACAACAAATGGATGGGGCAAAACAGCTATCTTGCTTAGCAACAAAAATGTTGAACTCAACTGTCTGGTCGTAAGTTGAACCTTGTAGGTCCACCCCACCACCACTGCCTATCCTTGAGACTGTAACATAACCAAAAAAAAATTCAACTCTTTAATAGAGGTTGTGCACTGAGATAAAAGCTGGTTTGGTCTAGTGCATCAGGTCAGAGGCCAGTAAATGGTCCTAGTCCTGTTTTTGGTGTGAAAGCTGGCTGGGTGACTGTGAGTCAGTTCCTCTGCAGAATCCACTTTGGAAGAAAATAGAAGGTGTGTTAGATATGTTCATTGCCCTGAGTTATTTATGGAAAAGGATTTTTTTTTAAACTGCTCAAATGGTCCCAAAATCTGGCCAGGCCTTTTGGTGATGTGATTCAATGGAAGACCGCTGAAAGTTTGGGAGGAGGCAGAATTGCAGCAGCATCAGAGGATCAATTCAAATAATTGCACTCAGTTTGATCTAAAAAGGAGTGAGGAGGGACTAAGAGAAACGGATCTCTGTAGCCACTTCATCAGAGTCCCAAAGCAGCTGGTGCTAGAATGAAAGAAGCCTTTTCTTCCTGGCCTTTCAGCCATTAACACAGTGCAAAAACAAGTTTGTTCACCAGCTCCAAAACACTGTGGTTTTTTTAATAGGAGATTAAAAGAGAATCCCTCAGCCAAAGCTCAAACCTGCAGTTAGCCATCCTGACTGGCATGTTGGCTATTGATGCACGTAAGCCGTGTAAAATAAAATGATTCCCTTCTGGTCTGCTTTCTCATTTTTGCACCCATTTTAGATCAAGGGCAGTTGGAAAGGACAGGAGACCTAGTTCAGCATAGCTAGAGGGCACCGTTCTCCCCATCTTGTCACGGACCATCACAAGTATATTTCAAAAGGCGAGCTGTCTTAACCGGTTTCTTTCCAGGAAAAGCACATCCTTGATTTAAGAAGTGTGAAATCCAGGGGGGTTAATTCAATCTTGAAATAGTTGCCCTATTGCAGACAAGCCAAACTCGTGACGTCCCGTGATGTCGCGCAACGTATGGAGACAGTTTTGCCATTGACGGCAATGGGTTGGGTGCGGCTTCCATGTGACATGTGCAGCCTACGGGCCAGCAGTTTAACACCCCTGTCCTATTGATACGTTGTCATGGTTAGATATTCCCCTATCTAGTTCCCTAAATATAGATGCCAAAGGGTTGATATTATTTGTAGTACCGTTAGTTAAAGTATTAAATCATTTTTATGCAATTGTTTGAGAGTCAATGAGTTGAGTTTGAAGAACCCTGCCCCATGTGTTTCTAAAAACTAAATTTATGCAGTAGCTCTTCTTGACAACTGTAACTAGTGCCTTGACTATTGTATCAGTAAACAAAGGTCAAGCAACATTATTAATGGGCCGAATAATTCAAAATAAAGTTGATCGTCAATGGCCCTCTGCATTCTGCCTAGCTGAATTGACTGGTTTCTTTACAAAATGAGGTGCAAAATTGCTTTCTGTTCTCATGTGCAGCTGCTTTTTCACCAAGAAAGCTACACAAACGAGCCTCGTTTTTCTTTTTCTGATTGAGATGTTTGCAAGAACAAAAAGGGGAAATCTCTACTAAAACTTCCAAAGATGCATGAAAGATTCTGCAGTGGCAGTCAAGTATATTTTAACGGTAAGCAATAGTGGTTTACACCCCCCAAAAAGGCTCCAGGGTCACTTAAAAGCTGAAATGAAAATAACTTGTATCTTCTGGTACAGCCAAATCTTGCTGTATGAACACCTCGTGTATGATTGTGAATGAAATTTCTACAGCTTTGCAAAAATTTTGAGACTGGAGTGAGGATGAAACATCCTGTCAAAACAGCCCAGGACCATCTGACGCTTTACGGTAAGTTATTTTGGTTTTGCATATTTAGTTTCAACAAAGAACTTCCTAAGTCAAAAAATACGCTTCTGTTCTACTTCCTCCGAGAAGTGCAGATCGAATGTTCACATTTTTGTTACCCACTCAAAGATAACATTTTGACACGTCGGGCGTGTTAGGAGATATTTTTAGGGGAGATGTTGCACTGACGATTTCTTGCTAACTCTTTCTCTCAGCAGGTCAATGACAGTTAATGGGCATCATAGGGAGAAATGGGTTGCACAAGGCAGGTGATTTCTATTATATTGCCAACCAATTTGCCGGCACGACAGCCTAAAATTAACTTATTTCTGTTGCTATGTGAGACATTTGTTAAGTGAATTTTGTCCCAGTTGACGACCTTCCTTGCCACACTTGTTAAGTCAGTCAGTGCAGTTGTTAAATTAGGGACACGGCTGTTAAGTGAATCTGACTTCCCCATTGAGTTTGCTTGTCAGAAGGCCGCAAAAGGGGAATCACAAGATCCCAGGACACTGCAACCGTCATAAATATGAACCACTTGCCAAGCATCTGAATTTTGATCACGTGACCAGGGGGATGCTGCAATGGTTGTAAGCGTGAAAAATGGTCATAGGTCGCTTTTTTCCCAGTGCGGTTGTAACTTTGGTCACAAAATGAACTGTTGTAAGTTGAGGGCTGCCTGAACGCCCAGTTTGGGAGTACTGGATCTCTTTAGCCAAGTGGCCACTTTTTAGCCACATTACAAGCAGTCCTTGCTTAGTCACCAAAATTCATTCAAAGGTATGACAAGACACCCTCCCACCCTCTCAAGGTGCTTACAACCCATTCTCGACATTATGCTGGTTGCACACCCAACCCATGAGCTTATAATCACATTTTGGGAACCTGGCATGCAGTTCACCTTAGCAATAGCACCACAAAGGCAAAGAGGGAAGTTGTAAGAAGCAAAAACAATCTTAACCTAGCATCCGGTTAATAAATCTTGTTAGGAGTAGCAACAGCACTTAGACTTATATACCGCTTCACAGTGCTTTGCAGCCCTCTCTAAGCAGTTTACAAGATCAGCGTCTTGCTCCCAACAATCTGGGTCCTCACTTTAGTGACCTCGTAAGGATGGAAGGCTGAGTCGACCTTGAGCCAGTTAGAATCAAACTGCTGACTGTGGGCAGAGCCAGCCTACAATGCTGCATTCGAACCACTGCTTCACCAGGGCTGCTCTTTGGACCATTTCTGTTTCCCACAATCAGGTGATCATAATTTTCAACATTATTATTATTTGTGTGTGTGTGTGTGGTTTTCTGCCTTTACTTTTGCTTTCTGGCAAAAAACAAAACAAAACCACCCCTTGGATAAAATGGATTTGCTTAACAACCAACACCAAAAGGGTAATAAAATGACACGGTGACCTGCTTAACAACTGCAACGACTTCCCGGCCATAATTCCAGGCTGAATTGTAATCATAAGCTGAGGACCATCTGTACTTTTGCTTGACTTGAGGGGCCGGGCGTCTTTTTAAGACAGAAATAGAAGTGTAAATCCTCGTAGACAAAGCACTGCAATTCCCTCCCTTCAGACCAAGAGGAAACAACCACCCAATGAATTATCCCATCTGAGGTCCAGTTGAAGTTGTAAACCCTAATGCACAAAGAGTAATCACTGGCCCCTGCACACTCCTAACAATGGTACAATTTTAACATGGTTGTGGGTGGGCATTTAAATTACACTAGAAAGCAACTATTAAATAGTGTCATTGACAACAACAAAGTGGCTCACAATGAGATACTTCTAGAGGAGAGAATCTTAGCTGACTTCGCATTAATCTGTACAGCCAGTTAACAAAACACAATTACCTAAGCCACATTTAAAATTTCCATCACACGTTAAATGCTGTGCTGTGCATGCAGTGCAAAGGACTATGGCACATGAATAACTTTCTGAGACAAACCTCAAATTATGCAAAGCTTTCCGGAACAAACTGGTTACATAGGTCGGGGTGTGCCGGTAACAGCTTAAAATTAATGATGCCTTCCTTCACACACAATATTAAACCAGTGGCCAACTTCCCCAACACAAGGATATCCCATGCTACCTGATCCAATATAATTGAACATGCTAGACAGACTTGACCAATTAGCATGAAAAGACTGATAAAAGCAAGAACTTAAATGGCTTTCAATATTTGAGGGGCTGTCACAGAGAAGAGGGGGGTCAAGCTATTCTCCAAAGCACCGGAAGGCAGGACAAGAAGCAACGGATGGAAACTAACCAAAGAGAGAAGCAACCTGGAACTAAGGAGAAATTTCCTGGCAGAACAATTAACCCAGTGATGGCGAACCTTTTAGAGGCCGAGTGCCCCAAAACCACCCCTGGCCCACCCGCTCCTGCTCCACCCTCGCTCTGCCCCATGCCTGCTGCCCCACCTGCCGGCAGGACCACACACCGCCTCCATACCTGCCACAGTACATCGCCCAGGTGGCCCAGCAGCACCATGGCCATGCCATCCGCCTGCGCCCTGCAGCATCATTTGCGCGTGATGGCGCGAGGGTGGAGTCTTGTCCTCGCTGCCCAGCTGCCATGTCCTTGGCTGTGCTGCTCCACATGGGCTGTGCTCAAGGGCAACTCTCCTCTGGGGGGGCTGCTGGTGAAGAGGGGGCCATGCGGGGAGGCAGGCCTGGGGTGACGGTGCATGTGCCCACAGAAAGGGCTCTCGAGTACCGCCTCTGGCACTTGTGCCATAGGTTCGCCACCACTGAATTAACCAGTGGAACCACCTGCCTCCAGAAGCTGTGAATGCTCCAACAATGGACGTTTTTAAGAAGAGACTGGACAGCCATTTGTCTGAAATGGTGTAGGGTTCCCTGCTTGAGCAGGGGGCTGGATTAGAAGACCTCAAAAGGTCCCTTCCAACACTGCTATTCGGTATTCTAAAGAAGCAACAATAGCGCTTAATACTGCTTTACAGTGCTTTACAGCCCTCTCTAAGCAGATTACAGGGTCAGCCTCTTTGCCCCCAACAATCTGGGTCCCTATTTTCCAACCTCATAAGGATGGGAAAAGGGATGTGGTGGCTCAGTGGGTTAGGACGCTGAGCTTGTCGATCAGAAGGTCGGCAATTTGGAGGGTCGAATCCCGAGTGCCGCGTAGCAGAGTGAGCGCCTGTTACTCATCCCAGCTTCTGCCCACCTAGCAGTTCGAAAGCACATAAAAATGCAAGTAGAAAAATAGGGACCACTACAGTGGGAAGGTAACAGCGTTCTGTGCGCCTTTGGTGTCTAGTCATGCCAGCCACATGATCACGGAGACGTCATCGGACAAGTGCTGGCTCTTTGGGCACCGGCCCCTAGAGTCGGAAACGACTAGCACGCATGTGCGGGGGAACCTTTACCTTTTTAAGGATGGAAAGCTGAGCCAACCTTGAGCTGATCAGAATTAAACTCCAGGCTTCGGGCAGAGATGGCCTGCAGAACTGCATTCTAACCACTGCATCACCAGGGCTCCTAAGGAACCTTGCCATGTTGCTTGGGCAAATAAAATGAAATTCTCATGAGATTTTTGATATTCTCTTCCTCTTGCCAAATAACCAAGAAACACAGAAACCACACATAAGGACACATTCATAGGTGTCCCCGTAGAAGAAACGGCCTCTTTTGCAAACACAGCATATCTCTCACGAGTGCATGGTAGTAACATGTGCCACCTCAGTTTTGTTTCCTGCCTTCACAGCATCAGCCTTGGCACATTTGATCTCTGTTTCCTATTGCAGTTATTATTTATCACTGTTCCTTTTGAGTTGTGGTTTCCATGCACCTGACATGATAGTTGTTAGCAGAATGAGGTGAGAATTATCAGTCACATCATCTTGCTGGGCTAGAACTGGTGGGAGGTGGGATTTTTTTTTAAAAAAAATAGTTTGTTCCATCCGGAAATAAAATTGAAAGTGGGTGTGGAGTAAAGGTGAAGAGAGCTTTGTTGGTTCTGAATTAGTTTTATAATGATTCAACAGTATTATTTCTTTCAAGGTGCAGCCCTTAATAAAACAACTGCAGCCCTTAGTAAAACAACTATGTCCAATAAAAAAAAATGACAGGTGTGGAATCAGCAAAGGGGTTGCAAGACAGATCCTTACTCTCCTTGACATGGAAGTAAAATCTAGTTATAAGGTGACTAAAAAACAACCCTGAGTTGCTTTCAACTTTTTGAAGAGTACAACTATTTTATCCTGCTTTCCACAAGTTAAGTGCCTTGTAGAAATTTGCATGAATTTCCCAGTCAGTTTTGTTGTTCCTGAGAATTCTGGGAGAATGAAGAGAGCATCTTCTAGGGAGCATCCAGATTTGGGTAGTATTTTAAGTTGCCCATCCGACATTTTAAATATTGCTAAACTGCCAGTGAAAGGAAAGGAAACCATGCTCAGAACATAGGTTGATGAGATACACACACACAGAGAGAGAGAGAGAGAAAGAGAGAGAGAGAGAGAGAGAATTAATTCAATCACAAAGGCAAAGAGAATAGTTGTAAGAAGCAAAAACAATCTTAAAATATCATCCGGTTAATAAATCTTGTTAGGAGTAGACTTAGACTTATATACCTCTTCACAGTGCTTTTACAGCCCTCTCTAAGCGGTTTACAGAGTCAGCCTCTTGCCCCCAACAATCTGGGTCCTCATTTTACCCACCTCGGAAGGATGGAAGGCTAAGTCAACCTTGAGCCAGTCAGGAACAAACTCCTGGCATTGGGCAGAGTTTGCCTGCAATAGTGTATTCTATCCACTGTGCTACCGTGGCAGAGATATCAATAGCAGTATTACTTAGACTTATATACCTCTTCACAGTGCTTTACAGCCCTCTCTAAGCGGTTTACAGAGTCAGCCTCTTGCCCCCAACAATCTGGGTCCTCATTTTACCCACCTCGGAAGGATGGAAGGCTGAATCAAACTTGAGCCGGTCAGAGTCGAACTGCTGGCAGTCAGCAGAATTAACCTGCAATACTGCATTCTAACTATTGTGCCACCACAGTTCTATATGCACATCACTATCAAGTTAATGAAAGCTATGGCTTGTGCGGGCCTATCGTGTGAAGCAAACAGAGCAGTTAAGTTTTGTTAACCTAGATTTAAGATTGAGTATCTTGTGTGAAGGGACTTTCATGGTCTTAGGGCAGCCACCAGCCAAGACTTCCCGATTTGCCAGTGCCGCACCACCATCCCCGATGTCATTCCCAACAGCAGATGTCAAAGAGCGAGAGGGCTTTTATGGAGAAAAGTTGGGAAAGCAATGGACAGGTTTCACAATGCTTAAACAGAACCCTGATGGGAAATTACAAGGTTGTATAACTCTTGCGAAATAAACACAATCTTCTCCAAGTGATCTACAGAGGTGGTCCTTGACCTTTGACCACAATTGGGGGGGGTCACATGTCCTTGGAGATTCTCAATCGTCCAGGTCATGGTTGTCCCAAAGGTGCTTTTCCAAAAGGCAACTGGATTTCTCCTTGGGTGTTTTTTTCCTTGAAAATTTCAGTTTAGAACTGAAGAAGAAGCTCTCTTGGATGAGAAGTGAAATGTTTTCAAGGAAAAAAGAAAAGCAAGAAAGTTCAGTTCCCTTTTGAAAAAGCACTTTTGGGATAGTTGGGGCCGGAATTTCTACTGCTAAGCAAGGTGGTTGTTAAATGAGTTTTTTTTTGCCAAAAACCCCTCCCTCCTTTGGGGGTCCTCCATAATTTTTAAAAGTGGGAAGGGTCCCGAGAGGAAAGAAGTTTAATAAATACTGGCAGAGATCATCTTTTTAGCCTGGAAAGGTAGACAATGATATTTTTTTTTAGCTTTTTTACCCCCCTTTTAAATGTGTGTATTTTACAAGGCAGTTAACAAACATTAAACCAAACAAAATCAAAGCCTAAAAAGGTAAAATTACATTAGGAAAGACAAGATAGGTTAAATAGAATCAGCAACAGAGAATGTGCCTGCTCTGGATGAAGCCATAGTTTTTCTACGAAATATGTCATCCATTATTCCATTATTCACAAACTATATTTCACAAAGACTTTACATACACATATGTTATCATATACATCAAATTTATTAAAGTACAAAAATGGATTTTATAAATTATTTCAGAGACATTTAAATTAAGAGTGCACAGTACTAATGTCATTTACAAAATAAAATTAAAGCTCTAGAAAAACACTGCATTACTTCATACCTCTGATGAAGAGAGCACTCTTCCTTACACAGTTTCTCCAAGGCCACCTCTAGATTACTTGACATACTAATGGTCAATATCTATATTGAAGACAAGCTATGGTAAATCTGTGCTTTTCCCAAAGTTATCATGGCATCAAATAAAGGTGTTAATCAAAACAACAACCCCATAGTATGAGTTTCCTATCAATCATCCAACTATACTTATTTCGGATGGCTCCTTTGCACATCCACAGTGCATGATATGAAATGGAACACTGTCCTGTAAATCTTGCCTTGAAAGCCGCCTTCGAAACTCATCTGTAGTAAAGTAATAAATTATAGGGTCAAGACATGAATTTAAACTGGCAAGGCACAAGGCAATTGCGTGGAAGATCAAAATAACCTTTCGGGCATAGGAATCTTCTATCATTTGGGACTTGACCAAGTAATTCAAAGGGAAACTGATGTGATAAGGGCCAAAGCAAATTAAAAAGACAATGGCACAAGTCAGGATCATCTTTAAGGCTTTCTGTTTCTCCCCAAGGTCTTGGGAAACGGAATTCTTTTCTTGGAGAGATAAGATGGTCTTCCAGGAACAATACAAGATGATCAACAGAGGGGTTACAAAGCCAACCAGCTCACCTAGGGACATCATTGCTATTGAGATAGGTTCATCTGCAGTCTTCAAGGGGAGGTCCACAAAGCATTTATTGTCAGCACAAGTCTCGTTGGAGGTGAGTCGTAGAAGGGGGAAAGGTAAGCAGCCAACACAAACCACGACCCATCCAACGAGGCAGATGTACACGTCGTAGATGCGTTTGCAGTCGCTGAACTTCAGAGGGTGCATGAGGAACTGAAATCTCCGCACACTGATGCAAACCAAAAAGTAAATGCTTGCATACATGTTGACGTACTTGAGGTAGAAGCAGAACATGCAAAGTTCCTTCCCCAGGTGCCAACTTTTAGACAGGTAATAGAAAATCCTTAGTGGCAAAGATAACACTTGAGCCAAATCTGCAATTGCGAGATTGATCATGAAAATCACGGCCCGTTTAGTTTCTTTCATATACCCATAAAAGACCCAGAGAGCCAAAACATTCCCAATTAACCCAGGAACCAGGATGATTGTGTACATGATGGCATATAAGTGTTTCAAAAACTCATCTTCACTGTAGTTTGAGTCATTGGTTGCCATGGTTTTCCTTGTGGAATATGGGAGTGGCTTGGGAGTTATGTAAGAGGATTAACTAAAACTGTTGCTATCTTGAATTCTCTGGAAGGACATGAAAAGGCTGAGGCACTACGTATGTAAAATCTGAATATTTTGGTTTTGTTGCATCATTTTTTCTTTCGCAAGCTTGCAAAATCAGATGTTGCTTCAGTTTCTTTGTAGGGGGATCAATTTTTTTTTTTAAAAAAAACCAAACCCCCAGAATCTTTAGGATCTTTATGCTTCTCTAATTCTTCTATGCTTATCTTTGGATCCTCCTTCAGCTTTCTTCATTGTGTTGTTGAGTTTTGCCTAAAATAAGCTTGTCTGATTATGGCATGTGTTTGATTTTTGAAGCAACTTTATCACAGAGTCTTGAGTCCTCTTTCTCAAGTAGGTTTTGTCTTGAGTAAAGGGAAGACAGATAAATCCCAAATGTACGATGTCGATAAGAGGCAAGGAGAATCAATTGTCATCCAAGACATCACAGCCACCACCTGTGCGAAGAGCTTCTGTTCCTTTTCAATTGCCATACCAAAAAGGACTTTTATAGCTGTTATTCTGCAATACAGCAGAGCTGATCACCTGCAACTGAAGAAAAATACAAATAAAAGTTTGTGTGGTCTTATGCAAGGCAAGAGTGTCTCAAAGTTGACTTGGTTATAGCTTCCATCAACCAACTCATCTCACCTCTGTTGGATACATCAGGGAGAGAGTTGGAGCCTCAAGGTCCTCCCCATTGGCAGAGCTTACACCCATGGCTACTTGACCTGCCATCCTAACCTTGACTTCATCAACGGATATTTATTTATTTATTTATTATGGGACTAATATGGGAGTATCGGGATGCTCCCATCACTACCCGCGCGGCCGCATTCTGCACCAGCTGGAGCCTCCGGGTGGTCTTCAAGGGCAGCCCCATGTAGAGAGCATTGCAGTAATCTATCCGAGAGGTAACAAGTGCATGAGTGACCGTACGTAGGGCATCTCGGTCCAGATAGGGGCGCACCAGGCGAACCTGGGCGAATGCCCTCCTGGCCACGACTCCAATATGATCTTCAAAACTGAGTCGTGAATCCAGGAGGACGCCTAAATTGCACGCCCTATCAACGGGAGGCAACACCTCTCCCCCCATAACCAAAGATGGAACCTCTTGGACAAGACGAGATGCCGGTACGTAAAGCCACTCAGTCTTGGCCGGGTTGAGCTGGAGCCTGTTCTTCCCCCATCCAAATCCGTACCACTTCCAGGCAATGGGACATCACATCGAGGGCATCACTGGCTTGGTTCGGGGTGGAGATAAAGAGCTGGGTATCATCGGCATATTGATGATACCTCACCCCGAAACCAGATATTCTACCTGCCTGGTTCAGAAAGAAAGGTGAGAAAATAAAGCTGCTTCTATTGAGGTTGGGATTGCTTTGGAAGTCATTGTAGAGAGGAATCTAGATGTCTTAATGGACAACCACTTAAGTATGAGCCAACAGTGGCCAACACACTCTTAGGCTGCATCAACAGGGGTAGCATCAAGATCACAAGAAATGATAGTGCCACCCTATACTATACTAGTGAAACCACATTTGGAATACTGCCTATAGTTCTGGTTACCACGATGCAAAAAAGATCTGCTCTCCAAAGCACCTGAAGGCAGGACAAGAAGTGATGGGTGGAAGCTTGTTAAAGAGACAACCAACTTGAAAAGAGAAGGAATTTCTTGACAGTGAAAATGATTGATCAATGGGAGAGCTTGCCTTCCAGACTTCTGGGTGCTCCATCGCTGGAGGTTTTAAAGAAAAGATTGGACGTCCATTTGTCTGAGATGGTATAAGGACTCCTGGCTTGGGCAGGGAGTTGGGCTGAGAAGACCTCCAAGGTCCCTTCCAGTCCTATGATTCTAAAAGCATCCAATACAATAGCAGGTGCATCATGACTGGCACAGATCCTATAATACTTGCCATTTGAATGATGACACATGAGGTTCTTGGCCCTCCAAAAATAAATACTCATGTTCCATTCTTAAACTATCTTGCAATTTCTATTCCTCTTGGTCAAAGTGCATTGTCATCATCATCATCAACAACAACAACATCTAGTAGTATAAAAATACTTTATAAACAAAAATGTTTTATAGACAAGTGGGTCTTATTTCACTTTTTCAAGACTACTATGCCAGTCCATCTATATTTTGAGAGTTGTCTGTTCTGAAGCAGGTAATTTCTTTTCCTGAGTCTATTTCTTTAAGTCCCTGATGGTACATGAACAAATTGATTTAGCAAATTTGTAACAGATGCACTCCTCTGTTTTCATTAGGTATCTTGTAGTAGGATTAATAGTAAAAATCACTATTTCTTAATTGTTTGTGCTGCCTGTCCCTCTATTCCTTGGAACCTACCTTAATACACAGTAGATTTGTTGAGGAGAAGTAGAATCATTTCACTGTATTATTTTAGAATTCCTTCCCTCCCCAATGATGTTATTAGATATCATTATATTTGATTAGGAGCAGTCTGTTCCCTCTGAAAGTTGAATGAAAGTATGACTTCCATAACAAACATATCTTCTGAGATTGTGATAGAACTGCAGGGAAGCATCTCCTTCTAGCTCATCAATCAATTATGTACAAGGTGAACATAATCTTGCTGTAATTCTTACTCTGCTTTATCATGGGAGTCAGAATACATAATCTATCAAGTGTTTAATAGCTATTCCAGTGCCATTAATAACAAAAGCTTCTAAATGTCTACTTTTCAGGTGGCTTTGATTGTGATAGATGAGGACCATTACTTAATATTCAGTGGTTTGAGGAAAAACATTAAGTCAATGGCTTTTCCAACCCTTCTGTCACAGTTATCTGAGCCATAGTATAATTCTTTAATATAAATAGCTAAGATTTGATTCCCCCTCTGAAGATTTTTCAATGATTAATTAAAATGCAAGATGCTATATCTCATATTATCCTACTAAATCATTTCCCCCGATAGTGTGCCTCTCAAACATGCTGTTAGCAGCTAGTTGACAAGTCTAAAAACATAGTTTCACACAGTTGGAGAGATTCAGCATGAAGAAAACTGGCATAAGGAGCGTCTCCTAGAACTCAATTGGTAGGAACAATATAAATCAGCAGAAAGGTTACACCCACTTGCATTATATTTAGCATCCTAAAGTCTATAATTTTAAGTATAAAGAAATGGGGTACAATCTTTCATTTGCAAAACACTAAACATAGATTAAGAAAATATAGTTACTGCTTTTATGCCATACATAAAGCTAAACAATAATCATAAGCTGCTGCTGGGCAGGGGACGGAGCAAGGGATTGCAAGATTGGCTGGGAAACTGTCATAGAATGTTGAACTAGAGATTACATGACTGTAGCAGCAATGTAGCACTAGCCAGCAGCCTTGAAGCAGCCAAATGTTATTCCTTAGAGAGGCATGGGTCCTGGATTTTGGACATATTCTGTAAATTAGCTCATTTGAGGTTCCTTGCTTCAAAAATTTTTACCTTATGAGGCACTGTTTTTCCCAGTTGAAGGTGATGTTAATGAGAGTTTTAGCAGTATATAGATCACAATTATGCCGCACTCACTTCATCATTATATCCTCATAACAAGTCTGCTAGTGACTGGACCAATATAACCAAGTGTAAAAAGAATGCAAATGGATGAGCTGATAAGGGGAAAATGACAACTTAGTTTAAAAGGGCCATGAGCAAGAAAATCATATTCATTGAGACTCTATTCTGTTTGGCATAGAAAATTCAGCAGGCTTCTGAGATGTTGTTCTACCCTACAACAATAAGGTAACTCTCTTGTAACTCTTGTGGGTGTTTCCTGACATGGTCTACCTTGAAGGCTAACACCAAGTAAGCTTCATGGTTTCATTATAGATTTGAATGTGACATTTCCCTTCATGCTTAACCAGGGAAATTTCAAAGACAGCAGCTGCATTTCCACTGAACATGGTTATTTTTTCATGATTTGGTGTTTGTGTGAACACAACTCATTTGATTCTTTTGATACCACTAACAATAGATTAGGGATGGCCACCACCTCTTTATTTTAATCCCCCTGTTGTATAAAAAGAATTTAATCTTGTGGAACATCTGATGATGTTATCTAGACAGGTAGTGAAACATCTGCAGGCCAACAACCCAACTCGTGAGCATCAAAGACTCCATAGTTCAACCCTGAACTATAAAGATTATCTTGTATTGGAGAATTTAAGCTTCTAGCTGATGGCTACAAACTGATGCAAACAAACTGGTGTAGTTAACCTACCAAGATTCAAATCTCTACTGCCTCAAGCTAAAAAGAAAGATGTGTTTATTTTAGATCCAAAAGAATGGAAAATCCAGGAGCGATTACAAAAACCATCATTTTTATTTATTTTATATTACGCAATGTTATACAGCTTTCCTCCAGTACCGGTCTTATTTACTCTTCCTATCCCTCTTCCATTTTTCTCCTATTTAAAGGGCAGTGATTAAACTTTCGCTTGCTTGCCATTGGGCATTACAGACCTTTTACTGGAAAAGCTCTTAATACTGTACCACATTTTGCCTAAGCCTTTTTGCCAAATAGATATTGGATATTTTGCTCATTAGAATAAAAATGGAGAGACTGGAGGAGCTTGGCAGGAAAAGAAAGAAAGGGAGGAAAAAAAACAAGAATGTTCAGCTAGTAAAGGGGAATATTTATAGCTCAGAGTTGAAATGAGGGGCCCTTGGTGCTTTCTCAGCTTGCTTGTTTTCTTGCAGACATTTCATTCCCCAAACTAGGTAACATCTTCAGTGCTAGTAAGGGGTGGGGCTTGCCTGTCTGTGCTGGTGGGCGTGTGGTCTTTGAGATTCTTTGGCTGGGCTTTTTGCTGTTGACTTTTTGGCAATTTCTTGATTGGGGTATTGTTTAATTGATTAGGGGACGCGGTGGCTCAGTGGATTTGGACGCTGAGCTTGAAGGTCGGCAGTTTGGCGGGTCGAATCCCGAGTGCCGCGTAGCAGAGTGGAGCGCCTGTTACTCGTCCCAGCTTCTGCCAACCTAGCAGTTCGAAAGCATGTAAAAATGCAAGTAGAAAAATAGGGACCACTACGGTGGGAAGGTAACAGCGTTCCGTGCGCCTTTGGCATCTAGTCATGCCGGCCACGTGACCACGGAGACGTCCTCGGACAAGCGCTGGCTCTTCGGCTTTGAAATGGAGATGAGCACCGGCCCCTAGAGTCGGAAACGACTAGCACGCATGTGCGGGGGAACCTTTACCTTTTACCTTAATTGATTACTGGTCTGATGTTAACCTTGGAGTTAATCTATGCTGATCTGGGTGCTGCCCATAAAGGAACAAAAAGACCCAAGCACCTCCCCACCAGCCCCCAGATCAGCATAGACTAATTCCAAAGTTAACTTCAGACCAACAGTCAAGGAAACAATGCCCCAATCAAGAAACTACCAATGAAGCCAACAGCAAAATGATAGGAAAGCCAATAGAATATAAACTAACTGCAAACTGCATCCCTTTCTACCGGTAGCACTGATGAAGTTACCTACTTTGGCAAGGAAACGTCTGCAAGAAAACAAGCAAACTCAGAGAGCGCCAAGGACCCCCTCAGAGCGTTCAACTATTATTATACATTGGTCGTTTCAATGTGACCATGTTACAGTTTTAAGAGAGATCAAGTTTAATCCATGGATACTGTGGGCAGACCCATGTTGCCTTTCGTAGACACACAACCGTTCCAAATTAAAGAAAAGTGTCTTCTCTCGACTGGGCCAAGAACGTTGGCAAATGTTAGATAAAAGACTCCATAATCTGACACCAGTTTTCCTTTGGGGGCTCTGATAGACATATTGTCGACATGCTGTAGGTTGCGTTGGCTGGGATTGATTTGTTTATAAAGTGTCTTTCCAAGCAGCAGAAGTTTATTTAGTCATTTCATGGTGTCTCATCCCAGCAGCAGAACTCCCACAGGTTTCCACAGATACAACTGAAAAACCAGACAGTGACACACTCCCTACGGGTAACCATTCTATCGCTTCATCTTGTTCCGAAGGCTCTTACGAAGCAGAATTATTTTGATCCTTTTTCTTAGACACAAGAGGACAGAAACCAGTTAAATCTCTTGGGAGAAATGATTCCAGACGTAAAGGGCTACTGTAGAGCAAGATTTCTCTATCTCTCCCCCATGACTTGAATGGAGAGGACCTTAAGTTCTCTTTTCTGGGATGAAGGAACAGCTGTATGGATCAACCCTACCTGGAGGGGACACATGGGGATACCTGTGAGCCAATTTATGAAGGCCTTTACAGGTTAAAACTAGCACTTTATGGCTGGCTGGGCACCTCTGGGAGCATTTATGAGTTTTAAGTCAACAACAGCAACAACAACCACAACAACAACGATGATGACGATGATGTTGGAAGGGACCTTGGAGGTCATCTAGTCCAACCCCCTGCTCAGGCAGGAAACCCTATAACATTTCAGACAAATGGCCATCCAGTCTCTTCTTAGAAACCTCCAGTGTTGGAGCATTCACCACTTCTGGAGGCAGGTTGTTCCACTGATTAATTGTTCTAACTGTCAGGAAATTTCTCCTTAGTTCAGTTAAGAAGATAGGATTAAGGCGTGGACTACTGTATAAGAAGCAATTTTAAACATTATGGATGCATCTTATTTTCGCTTTTGACAACCATATTGATTAAATGCATCTCAAATTCTTGCTTAAATTTAAAGCTGTCCATTTTTTTTCAATGTGTGGCTCCCAACCAAACTGGGATTGTGCTACTGGTAATATTTTTTTTAAAAAAAAGTTAGCTGTGGAACCAGTTCTTCAAAATGGAGAGATGGGATTTTTTTTCTGCTGTAATTCTATGGCAAAATTGCAGACAAGTTTAACAAAATAATCTCCTGTGGGTGTGTCAGTCGTTTTCCAAGAACGTGATTTCTTGTCCAAAGTTAGGTTCCTTTATCAAGTAGGGAAAGCCTTGAGTTTTAGCCAGATTTAATCATGGCTTGGAGCAGAATCCATTAATTTCATAAAATCTCAGTTGGCATTTTGACTTAAATAGATCTCTTCTTCTTCTTTTTTTCCTTCCTTCTGTTCAATCGTGCCTAATTCTGTCAAATTCTGCCTGCTTGAGTCCTTGCAATTTTCTGGGCAAAGTTTTCCAGAAGTAGTTTGCCATTGTCTCCTTCCTAGGGCTGAGAGAGAGTGACTGGCTCAAGGTCAGCAAGCTGGCTTTGTGCTTAAGACATGATTGAAACTCATATTCTTCTGAATTGTAGACTTGTGCCTGAATTGCTACATTTAACTGACTTTCAGATTTACTCTAAGCAGGTAGCTCCGTAAACATATTTTTAAAGTAATATTATGTAATATTATGCATATATATATATATATATATATATATATATATATATATATATATATATATCAACCTAGCAGTGCAAGTAGAAAAACAGGGACCACTACGGTGGGAAGGTAACAGCGTTCCGTGCGCCTTTGGCATCTAGTCATGCCGGCCACATGACCACGGAGACGTCCTCGGACAAGCGCCGGCTCTTCGGCTTTGAAACGGAGATGAGCACCGGCCCCTAGAGTCGGAAACAACTAGCACGCATGTGCGGGGGAACCTTTACCTTTTTTTATATACATATACCGAAAGCCAGGAAGCAAATAGCAATTATTCAACAATACTACTTCAATCATTTCTTGCCCTCCATCATAAATTCAGTTTTTGATCTCTCCAGAAAGAAAGAAAGAATCCAATTCCTTTGTCTGCAATTTCAGAAACAGAACACTGTATAAGAAAGATGCTTGTATACTTACAAATCGATTTAACTTTCTTTTTTCCCCAAATGGAGGTGCACACATGGCTATTTGAGGTGTTTAAATGTATCAAAGTCTATGGATTTTTTTGCAGTTGTGAAATCTTAGACTTTCCCAGCATAAGTTCCCCCAACTCTAACCCTGATGAACTGTTCCTCTCTTTGATTTTATTTTTATTTCCATTCGCAAAGGTAAATGCTTTGAGGGAAACGCAACAGAGCTTCAGCAAATGGCTTCCCAACTGCTTACAAGACACATCTGCCTGCTAAGATAACCCCACTGCATTAAATGAAAGTCCTACCTTTATCATTTCTCTCCTGTGCCTTCAATCACCTCCTTTGCAGTCTCCGTGTAAGAACAAAAGTTTGATGCTCCGCTGCGTTTTCCCCCTCCTCTGCTTATTATAGAAAGCAAAACTGCAATTCTTCTTTTCACGTGTGGCCGAAAGAGGAGGTGAAGCAGTGCGGATGTTAAAAGTGTCAAACTGAGGCACTCGTAAACCTCTACAGCAGATGTATTTTTTTCCAACGTGCACCTTGTGAGGAATACTGAGTGATGAGCAATTTCAGAAAGTAGCACCCAAGGGTCACAGTTCTGCTATAGTGGTGGAGTCTATATATAGGCCACCGTAGGAAGAAGGCAGTGAGTGGGTCCTTGACTGACATGGCACGTCTGCCACGGAGAAGGGCCAACCCATGTCAATGTGACAGAGAGTCCTCGCCTCCTGGCCAGAGTTGAGTCCACAGTTTCCATTTGCGAAGCAAGAAATTGGTTAAGTGAGTTTTATGAGCTTTCTTGCCACAGTTGTTAAGTGAATCATTGCAGTTGTTACGTTAGTAACAGGGTTGTTAAGTGATTCCGGCTTCCCCATTAGCTTTGCTTGTCAGAAGGTTGCAAAAGAGGATCACGTGACCCCAGGACACTGAGGCCGTCATAAAGATGAGTCATTGGCCAAGGGCCTAAATTTGGATCACGCGACCGTGGGGATGCTGCAAAGGCCGTAACTGTGAAAAACAGTCATAACTCACTTTTTTCAGTGCCGTTGTAACTCCGAACGGTCACTAAATGAGCTGTTGTAAATCAAGGACTACCTGTATTGGGTATCTTTTTAGAATCGACTCCGGAGAGCGTTTAAGGAAGTTGTTCGGTGTAACTTTTTAACCAGAAGCTGGCTTTTTCTCACTTGCACTAGAATAAACAATGTAGGGGATATATTCATCTTATTTTAATGGGTTTGAGGGGGAAAATAGGAACCAGGAAATCTCTGCCATACTGGGAGACAGCTGAGTGATTAAAATGTCTTCCTTAGTGCCTAGATTTGCATAGAATGGCAGGCAGTGTTATAACAGGATTACATCATCTCTGGCTCAGCTACAATACGGCTTATTGTTTGGGCGCTACTTACAGTTAATCCTCAACTTACCACTGCTCGTTTAGTAACTGTCCAAAATTACGACGCTGAAAAAAAGTGATGTATGACCATTTTTCACAACTTGTGACCGTTGCAGCATCCCCATGGCCACGTGATCCAAATTCAGATTGTTTGACAACTGACTCATCTCTGTGACGTTTGCAGCATCCCCCGGGGTCATGTGATCCCCTTTAACAACCTTCCGATAAGCAAAGTCATCAGGGAAGCCCGTTAACAACCGAGTTAATTGCAGTGATTCTCTTAACCACTGTGGCAAGAAAGGTCGTAAAATGGGACAAAAACTCACTTCGCCGCCTTGCTTACCGTGGAAATTTGGGGCTCAGCTGTGAGCGTAAGTCGAGGACTCCCTGTGCTGCAGTTCTTTCACTGCAACTTACACTTTCTAAACCTGTTTTTAAAAATCAATTCCAGGGCCAGATCAAGACTTTAATGCTTTGAGGTGAACTCGGAGCGCCCGAGTGCTAACTGTGCGTGTAAAGAGCTTTTCTTTCATTCTTGCCAGTTGGTGCCTGGTGACCACTTAATGCTCCTTAATGTAAATCCTGAGACAGAAAGCAGCTTGGGCTTTTAACTTGTTGGCACGAGGACCTTTCTTCCAATCAGCTTGAAAATGCGGATATCTTGCAGCAATAAAACGCTCAAAGGCTGGTTTTGTTCCTCCTCTAAACTGGCTCACCTCCGAGCTGGGCAATTCTCCAGCTGTAGGCCAAGGGAGACCTTGGACTTAACTCTGCTGCAATTCAGGGGCAAAAATCAACCACGCTAACAATTTACAGAAGAAGAAAATACTTGTAGTGCAGGGTTGAACAATGAGATACTTGGTGCTCTCTGAGCTTGGTTTTCGTTATTGTTGTTGTTGTTAGAGGAGGAGGAGGAGGAGGAGGAGGAGGAGGAGGAGGAGGAGGAGGAGGAGGAGGAGGAGGAGGAGAACTACTATGGGATCCTTGCTACTCTTCGAACATATTTGTTGTCTTGCAGATATTCCATGGCCCATCTAGGTAACAACATCAGTGCTAGCAGGGAGTGGGGTTTACTCCCTGTTTATATACAAGTGGCTTGCCCTGTCGGTGTTGGTGGGGGTGTTCTTGGTGATTCCTTGATCAGGATATTATCTCCTGCTTGCTGATTGATTGTCTGCTCGATTGTTTTATCTTCTTGGCAATTCCTTGATTAGAGTATTGTTTGCTGCTTGACTGAGGTGCTGAAATATCTGCAAGAAAACAACCAAGCTCAGAGAGCACCAAGGGCCCTTACTAACAACTTAAGCAATCAAAGAGCCGTCTCTGAAGTCTTACAACAATTAAACATCTAAAAGAGTGGAAAATGATGTCACCACGTTAAACTGTCTCTGCAAAGCCAAGGGGTAAAATGGACGCCCCAGAAGAATTAGCATCGCTCAACTCTGGCTTAATCATTGAGATTATGGATTCTCTACTCTAAGCCGCCTTCAGAGTGTTACATTTTTGCTCCAATAAATGTATGCATGTGTGTGTGCGGGCATTGTGTGATGTGGCAGCTCTAGGAAGTTTCAGTAAGGCATCTCTTTCTCAAACAGACCCCCTGCAATCTGGCAATTGCTGTGAATGCCTAATGCACAAGAATCCTGTAAGTCCAGTCCTCTCCTTCAGCCTGGTGTCCTCCTGTTTCTCAGGTAAGTGATAATTTGGTGGGTTGTAGTTCCAACATCCCTAAAGAGCCTTGGTGGAGCAGTGGGCTAATGCCTCCTTAAGTAACACCAGCTGCCTGCAATTAGTGCAGGTTCGAGTCCCACCAGGCTCAAGGTTGACTCAGCGTTCCATCCTTCCCAGGTAGGTAAAATGAGGACCCAGATTGTTGGGGGCAATAAGCTGACTTTGTAATAATGCCGCTTGGGGGTGTGTGTGAAAGCCCTAATAAGCAGGCATATACATAGAATGAAGGCTACTGCTAAGCTTGTAAGCCGCCCTGAGTCTTCGGAGAAGGACGGGATATAAATGGAATTAAAATAAAAATAAATAAAAAAATAAAAGGCACCAAATCTACAAAATTCAGGTGAATTAAAAAAAAAATCTCATTCACTCTATGCAGGACATGTGGGTGTTGCTACACTCTTGGTATTAGGGTGGCAGAATATGCCCACCCGTTAATGATGCAATGAATGGAGAGAGGTCTCTGAGAGAAAAAAGAAAAAGAAATAGGTATTTCCTGCTTTAGCACCGGAAACATGGCTGAATGCCCAGGAATCCAACCCAGACTGAAGAAATGAAAGTCCTGTCATTGGCTGATGAATCTGCTCGTTTCACTCTCTCCAGCACAGATTGAAATCTTGAGCTTTTTTGCTCCCATTCATGAGAGAATTTGCAAAGATGGCCGAGTTCTGATCAAAGAATAACGATAATGATGGATTTTACTGTGGAAATGATAGATGGCAGTATATGATTTTTAAAAAGGACAAAGGCCTTTGTCATTCTGTTTTGCTTTACATGGTTTCTCTTAGATGGAGGCCTTCGCGGAACCTCCCAAAACAATTGCATTTGGTTGATTGCTGGGACTAATCCAGACATATTATTCTCTCCCTAATATCCCGTCAGGCATAGGCCTGTAGCCCTCTTGAATGGAAAAGTCTGCAGACCCCAAAACACTTTGCATTGGAATGGATTTCAATAAAACTTGGTAGAAATATAAGTAGTATAACAGCTTAAATCATGGTTGGCTTCACACATGGCATCAAAATGTGATGTGTTTTGCCCTGGGCTTAATGTGTGGGATAAATCCTGAGATTGTGGTATGCAAACCAGAGATATGGCCTGTGGTATGCAAACCAGAGATATATTATGCAAGTCCAACCAACTGCGGTTTATTTAATAAATAATGCCTAAGAAGCACTGCTTAGCATGATATGAAGACTATCTAGACATGCAAGATTGATCTCGGTCAGATGAAATCTTAAAATGCATGTTAAGATTATATTCAAATGTAATATTCATTCATAGTTTCCCAGACCATGATTTGGCAGTCAATCACCCATCCCCTCCTGCTTTCAGCTTAATTTTTCTGCTAATATTGCATACAACTGAATTTTCTCAGCATTTAACCTCTTCTTTAAACAGTGATGAATCATATTACTTGCAGTAGAATCCAGGATCCGAAACTGTGTTTTGCAAAGAACAAAATATGTGATTCTTAAGATATGTGGTTCTCCTCTACAGCAGCAATGGCCAACCGTTGCAGGCCTCATCCAACCACACTGAACAATCGTGTGGCCTTGGAAGCCACATAATAAAAAGTTGGCCAGAGTGCTAATGGTGGGGGATTTCCATTGTAACCTTCCTGTCAGCAAATTTTGTTAAGAAACTTCTTAGAAGCAATCTCCTATATCAAATTAAAAGCTAGTAATCCCGAAGGGTTAAAAAGTAGCAAAAAGAAGTAGTTATATGAAAAATTACCTGGAATGGTATGAATTTGAGACTTAGGGGTGAATTTTGAATTAAGCTTAATGATATGTTGGAAGAGTTTTATGCAGTGTGTAGACAATATCCTACATGAAATGATAAATTTAACAGATTTTAGTCAGAAGAAATTGTCTCCATCTTTATCTCTCTATCTCTGTCTCCACAAGCTGTTCCAGTTAAAATGCATACATATTTAAATACTATGATAATACATAGTCTTGGCACCACTTTCATTTCTACGCCCCAAGTCTTCTCTTTTGCCTCCCTCACCTTAACCTGAAAAAGCACTGTCAATCAGTGATATATATATATATTTCATTTACTAAAAGAATTTCAGCAGAGACGTGCATATATCATAATCTGGCAAAACGTATATGACAATACATTTATTAGCATGTTAATGTTTAAGGTGCAACATTTTGTTGCTCCTGTTGAAAATGCTTGATTGTCTGCAGTCCTTTTTATTTCTTTTGGTGGTGATGAACTGCATTGTTAGGACAGAAGATCATCAAATTCACTTAACTCCATATGTACACACCACTGCCATCCTGTGGAAATGTTTATTTTCTCACCACATCCCTTAAGACCAGACTTGCCTCCCCAGTAGCTGACTTATTGAAGTTGCCAACTTATTGCACTAGATGGAAAAATGAAGGCGGTAGACCAGAGTTTCCTTCAGCCCTGAATTTCTGTTTTATTACATGTTTTGTAAAATGGTCATTAAAGATACATTTCCTATTTTTTAAGAATCCAGATTCCCCTTCTCACTCCTTCTTCCGTTTAGCAGTAAACCATAAAAGCAGTTTTGAAATGATTCAAGGAAAAAACACTCGTCTAAATTTAGGTTCCCTGGGCAAATGTTTCCAATGTAATTTTTTCCCCCTAAAAGACCCCCTTGTAAATTCATATTCATTTTTGCAACTGTATGTTTGAGTGCAAGTTTGCTTAACACATGCATGTCTGTTTCGTATGTTTCGACCATCTCTCACACCTTGTTCCTAATGTGCATGTTTAGGCATAAACTGCATTGCCAAATTCTGAGGGGTGTGGGCATTGGAGGCAACGTTGCTTTGAGAAGCTTGAATCTGTTCTTTTTTCTCCTTTCCATTCAACCATGTCCATTTCTCCGAGACTATTTATTTTTGTGTTTATTTGTAAAATGTATTGGTCGCCTACCTTACTTCAGGGTAACTGGGCGGCTTACAACTTTAAAAAATATTTGGACAAGTCCCTGCAGTTTTCTTAGCAAGGTTTTTCAGAAGTGGCTTTCCATTGCCTCCTTCCTAGGGTTGAAAGAAAGTGGCTGGCCCAAAGTCACCCCAGCTGGCTTTGTGCCCAAGGCAGGACTGGAACTCATGGTCTCCTGGATTTCTAGCCTGGTGCCTTAACCATTACACTAAACTGGCTCGCATTCAGTTTTAACAATAAGTTATCTTAAATAATCTGCCCAGTACCACCAATTTTGATGTCAATCCAGAGTTAGTGGCCACCTTTCTCCAAATTTGGAGAAAATACAGGAACTAGTTCCATGGAGGGTGGTTTGTCCTCAGTCTCTCTCTCTCTCTCTCTCTCTCTCTCTGTGTGTGTGTGTGTGTGTGTGTGTGTGTGTTTGTGTGCTGCCTGCATCCAGCACATGCATGGATGAGGTTTGCTTTTTTGCATACTGGGGATCCTGGCAGGTTGTGGACTGTGCAGGGTCCGGCAGTTGGGGACCCCTGTCCTAAGAGATCTGTGGTGTGGCAGATTGGAATAACTGAACTTATCCATTGGCAAGTTTGATTTTGTCTCTCCTTTTTTTCCTGGCATCTGGTTTGCCTGTAAACTCCTCTCTGATTTTCTGATTTTTTTTCCCAAGAATGCAATCCACTGGTGGAGCAGTGGGCTAATGCCTCCTGAAGTAACACCAGCTGCCTGCAATTAGCGCAGGTTCGAGTCCCACCAGGCTCAAGGTTGACTCAGCCTTCCATCCTTCCGAGGTAGGTAAAATGAGGACCCAGATTGTTGGGGGCAGTTAAGCTGACTTTGTAATAATGCCGCTTGGGTGTGTGTGTGAAAGCCCTAACAAGCAGGCATATACATAGAATGAAGGCTACTGCTAAGTTTGTAAGCCGCCCTGAGTCTTCGGAGAAGGGCGGGATATAAATGGAATTAAAATAAAAAATAAAAAATCCCACCAGGCTCAAGGTTGACTCAGCCTCCCATCCTTCCCAGGTAGGTAAAATGAGGACCCAGATTGTTGGGGGCAATAAGCTGACTTTGTAATAATGCCGCTTGGGGTGTGTTTGTGAAAGCCCTAATAAGCAGGCATATGCATAGAATGAAGGCTACTGCTAAGCACATTGATTTGTGCTTCTTAGATTGTAAGCCACCCTGAGTCTTCGGAGAAGGGCGGGATATAAATGGGATTAAAATAAAAAATAAAAAAAATCCATACCCGCTGTGGCTTTCCACTTTGTACATATGAAAATAAAACCAAACATCTTAATCAAGAGGATAGCAGGATTTTGATAAGGGTCCTGTTTCTCCCAACACAATTTCCTTCCTCTCCACCCAGCATTTCCAGTGTTATACACGTTAATCTTTTCAACCTCCTGGCATCCTAGATCCAGGAGCAAAATACAGTGTATTAAAATAGTTCCCTTTGATATCATCACAATTTAAAGGGATCGTGAATTCCTGATGAATGAATGAAATAAATGGTTTAGTTTGGGTGGTCTGAAAAGTGCTTTTTTTTTCTTCAAAAGGCAATTGAATTGTGTGTTTTTTCCGCCCCTTGAGGAAGAGGAAGAAAATATTTTGCTTCTCATCCAAGAAGCTTCATCTGTTCTGATGGAGGGGTGGGGGTAAGGGTGGAAGGATAGGTACTGAGAGTTGTTTTTTAAAATCCCATTTATATCCCGCCCTTCTCCGAAGACTCAGGGCGGCTTACAATCTAAGAAGCACAAATCAATGTGCTTAGCAGTAGCCTTCATTCTATGTATATGCCTGCTTATTAGGGCTTTCACACAAACCCCAAGCGGCATTATTACAAAGTCAGCTTATTGCCCCCAACAATCTGCGTCCTCATTTTACCTACCTCGGAAGGATGGAAGGCTGAGTCAACCTTGAGCCAGTCAGGAAAAAACTCCTGGCATTGGGCAGAGTTTGCCTGCAATACTGTATTCTATCCACTGTGCTACCATGGCAGAGATAGCAATAGCAATAGTACTTAGACTTATATACCGCTTCACAGCACTTTACAGCCCTCTCTAAGCAGTTTACAGAGTCAGCCTCTTGCCCCCAACAATCTGGGTCCTCATTTTACCTACCTCGGAAGGATGGAAGGCTGAGTCAACCTTGAGCCTGGTGGGACTCGAACCTGCACTAATTGCAGGCAGCTGGTGTTACTTAAGGAGGCATTAGCCCACTGCTCCACCAAGATTGGATGGTGGGGCATATAATAATAGGTTCTGACAGGAAGGTGAGGGATGGAAGGATTGTATTTCTTTCTAGTCATCTGGTCATTAACACTCTCCCTGAGAGCTCTTGAGGCCACTTGGGGGTTTATCTGTGCCCTCAGGGTCACCGGAGCTAGGTGAAATTAGTTGTGGAATCTTCTTGGAACTACTGCAAGTTGTGCGTGTGTAGACTGGAGATGGGTGGTGTTCAATTCTAACACAGATGGATTCTATTGCCCCTCTTTCAAACCAACGATCCTCTCTCTATCCAAAATGTGGAGTTTCTCTTCTTCCTCAAGGGAAAAAAAAACACCAGTCCAGTTGCCTTTTGAAGAAGAAAAAAGCGTCTCAGAGACAACTATGATCTGGATGACGATCTTCACAGATATTCAGTTTGTGTTCTGTATTTCTTACCACTGATCCCCTAGGACAGGGGTAGGCAACCTCGGCTCTTTTATGACTCGTGGACTTCAACTCCCAGAATTCCTGAGCCAGCATGGCTGGCTCAGGAATTCTGGGAGTTGAAGTCCACGAGTCATAAAAGAGCCGAGGTTGCCTACCCCTGCCCTAGGACATTATAGTGAGATTTTTTTTTCTGCTAAAAATGGTGACAACCCCCCCCCCAGAATGGCCCATTTCATTTCCCCTAAATTCCTCAACATTGGGACCATTTACAGATGTTCGGAAAAAGTTTGCACAGCTTTATGCATTCTGTGCATATTTCTCTGAAACTATATAGTTCTGTGTGCTTGAATGGCTCTCTGGGTGGTGATATGTTTTTCTCCTTCATAAGCTTTTTTCTGTACGCCTTTTATCTCTGTATGCCTTTCCCCAGATTATTATTATTTTTTTCAAGTTACAAACTGCACCACAAGTTTTGAAAAGTGATGGAAATAATCTCCCTTCAACTTTGATCTCTCTTATCTGTCTGATGGATCTGAAACCATTAAATTCATGTAAGCAATTTGACAGAGCCTATTTCTTAAACTCTGTCGATAATATAGGATGATGTTCTTTCCCATTCCTAAAGCATTTGCCCAGTTTGTTTTTTTTAAAAAACCACACATCTAATCTGATAATGTTTTCTTGAGGTTGAAAAAAAAATTAACATTGCTCTTCAGATGTCTGTGGCCCCAATGTGCTCATGGGTTTCCCCAGGAGGACCTCATAGCTTCTCTGGGCCTAGCTTGATTCATTTTTTAAGATTTGTTGCAAAACAAAGCTCTGGGGTCTCACATTATCTGTGGCTGCAGCACACGCATCATAAAGTAGGCTCCTACTTCAAGAAACAGGTTGGTTCCAAAACTTAATTCATTAGTTGCTCCATCAAGCAGTGGCCGCATGGAACATCAATTGTGAATCATCCTGAGTAGAACTTAAATCTCACCCATCACCAACCCAACCCAAGCATTTTCAGCAGATCCAAGTCCATAAATCCAGCCGAGAATCATCAAGACTTGAGGAGTCAAACAATGGGAGATCTTCTGATATGGACCTCTATGTATCATTGATTAGCTAAGAAGACAGAGGGGTCTCCAGGCTATCATTTTCAAGTCTTTGAGGCCGAAAGGATCGGAAATAGGCCATTAAAACATTTTCGCTTCTCTTCCCAACCTCCTCCTGCTCTTTGGCAGTGGAAACGGCAGTCCTGTTGTTCTCTAAACGGATGAACCGGTGGAGTAAGGCAGCCCTGCTGTGTCGGAGTAGCCTTTGCTGAAATTCTGATGTCATGAAATAGTAGAGAATTGGATCCAAGCAGCAATTAAGGCTTGCAAGGCACAAAGAAATGGTGTGGAAATTCAGAACTTGGTGACGGACCAAGCAGCTTCCAAAGACGCCTTGTTTGACCATCATGAAGATCGGGAGGTTCACGTGGTAGGGGGTGAAGCAGATGAAGAAGACGGCCGCACAGCCCAAGATCAGATGCCAAGCTTTCCGCCTCTCGTCAGCCTGTTGCAACGGAGCTTGAGGATCCTGCAGGGACTGCCTCATCTTCCACGTGCAGTAAAGGATTATTACAAGAGGGAGCAGAAATCCAGAGAGCTCAGCTACCACCATCAGTGTAACGGAGGCTCCCCTTGTCAACTGTTTGACTCCAAGGTCAGCAAAGCAGGTATTGGCATTGTTGGTTAAGCTAGGACTTCTCAGGATTGGGAGGGGCAAGCAAGCAGCCCCCACCACGATCCAGATAGTAGCACTTATGGCAACATCATGTCTGTAATTCCAACTTTTGGTTCGGAAGGGATGAAGCAGAAAGAGATACCTCTGGATGCTGATGCAAGTGAGGAAGCAGATGCTGGCGTACATGTTGAGGTATTTCAGGTAGAAGCAGAATTGACAGAGGAAGCTTCCAAAGGGCCAGCTGTGGTTGATATAGTAGTACATCCTCAAAGGCAAGGAGAGGACATGAGCCAGATCAGCCACGGCCAAATTCATCATGAAAATGGCTGCTTTGCTTTCCTTCTTGATGAAGCAACACAAAACCCACAGAGCAAGGCTGTTGCCCACCAGACCAGGGATGAAAACGATCACGTACGTCGCTGCGTATAAGGAGGCCTGGAAACCCATGGAAGGATCAGAACAATTTTCAGAAGAATTGTCAGCCGGCATCTCGGTCCGGTCAGTGAAGTTCCTGAGCACAGTGGTGGCTGAGCAAATCCCTGTGAAGGACAGGAAAATCAGGAGCAAACACTTATTTCCTTCTACAGAGAGACAGGTGAGAAAGGAAGGCTGCAGCCTTGAACACACATGCCACGTTCAATGGTCAAATCATATTTGTCACTTCAGAAGAATCATAGAATCCTTGGGCTGGAAGGGACTGTGGAGGTCTTCTAGTCCAAACCTCTGCCAAACCAAAAATCTTATCAGATCTGCCACAACTTAAATCTCTAGATAGAAACCATCCTTGGCTCCATTTGTTGAGAAAGGTATAGTTTATTAGAGGTCAAGTGTATTGCAGTGTTGCAAAGCCAGAACTGAGGATTGCGCGCCAAAATCCCTAAGTTCAATTATTTTCCCTCCCTTAACTATCTCTCATTGTCCACCCCATTGTAACCAATCTGGTTCAGGCAAGATGTTTTCATAACAGTCAGTCCAAGCGTGTTTTGGTATGGGGCTCCCTCTTTCTTCCAGCTAGGTGACCTTGAGGTTGCTTCTCAAGAAGATACAGCACTTACTTTCGTCTTCCCCAAGCCTTCCCCCCCTTCATTCCCCCTCCCCACTGTTCATGGCAGTCTGTCACTGCACAGCAGTGAAGCACAAGGAAGACTAAGGTGGCAGCCGACATTATCCTTATACCATCGGCTAGATATACCTTACCGCAACTTCCCAAACTAGCTGGAAACTCCACATTATGTTGCAATTTGAAATCCAAGATATCTGGAAATTGAGAAAGCTGCTGTTCTTACCCAATTTAGCTCTGAAGGCACGGTTTTCTGGCTTCTTTGCTCCTGCAAGCTCCATGGATTAAATCACACGGAGGAAGGGAAAGAATGACCAACGTAGGAAAAGGAACCTAAGTTATAATTATTTTTAACCAGGGAGTTCCAATCCTGCTCTAAGTCAAGGGGTGGATGGGCATGAATGGGAGGCATGTCCGTTCATTTCGAGATGAGCCAGCTTTAAATGAGTTCTCTTTCCTTCCTGTCTCCTGATTCTAAGCTGCTTAATGATTGTTCCTCCTGAGGATACCCTGCTGTGAGTAATGTAGCAGAAGTCACAAGCCAGGAAAAACCTTTCAAACCCTCATTTGCCACTGAGAACTCACAATTTTTTCAAGCTTTCTTGCTTAAATGAGATTATTATTATTATATCGTATGGCACACTCACATCACATTTTGAGAAAAACACGAGAGATAAGAACACAAAATATGAAACGTAGAATCTAAAATATTATAAACATGTCTAGATGACCTGTTTCATTCCAGGTAGCTCAATAGTGGCAGCTGGGAGCTATCAGTAATCTTCAGGTCACTAAAGGGATGGATGTAAATGAAGGACTACCTGTATTTGAATACATCTACTCATCCCATCTGGCCTGGCTGATGGCTGAGTTGCCCTTCATTTGGCACGGTTCAGAAAGAGAAACTTTTCTGCCACGGCCCCTGCCCTCTGGCATACTATTCCCCCCAAAGTAAGAGTGGCCCCTACCCTTGCCAACACATGGCCAGCATCTGGCCATGATGAAAACTGGGAATTTTGGAAATCGCTAAGCAGACTGCGCATGGGCACAGCAAGATCAAGAGTTTCCTTGAATCAATGGGGACATTTGGCCACTTCTGCCTACTGTGAATATGGAGGTTTGTAGACCTCTTGACAGCACAACAGAATGCAATTAATGTTACATGCTTCAGGGCAAGCGCACCTAAATGAGGCTTCTGCACAATTTAAATTTTATGTTCTGATGTTTGTATTTATAAAGGTAAAGATTCTCCCTGTCCAGTGATGTCCAACTCTAGGGCACGGTGCTCATCTCTGTTTCCTAGCCAAGGGAGCCAGCGTTGTCCAAAGACACTTTCTCTGGTCATGTGGCCAGCATGACTGTATGCCGAGGTGCAGGGAATTCTTGTTAACTTCCCACCAAAGTGGTACCTATTTATCTACTTGCGTTTGCATGCTTTCGAACTGGTAGGTGTGCAGGAACTGGGCCAAAGAACGGGAGCTCACCCCATCACACAGCACATGGGTCTCAGACCTGGGTTGTCGGCTTTCCAGCTGACAAACTAAGTGCTGAGCCAGCGCTCCCCTCTGTCTGCATTTATACCTAGGACGCTGAGCTTGTCGATCAGAAGGTTGGCAGTTTGGTGGGTCGAATCCCGAGTGCCATGTAACAGAGTGAGCGCCTGTTACTCGTCCCAGCTTCTGCCAACCTAGCAGTTCGAAAGCACGTAAAAATGCAAGTAGAAAAATAGGGACCACTACGGTGGGAAGGTAACAGCGCTCCGTGCGCCTTTGGCGTCTAGTCATGCCGGCCACATGACCACGGTGACGTCCTCGGACAAGCGCTGGCTCTTCAGCTTTGAAACGGAGATAAGCACCGTCCCCTAAAGTTGGAAACGACTAGCACGCATGTGCGGGGGAACCTTTACCTTTACCTTTTATAAAATTATAATAATGATCCTTCTGACCCAAATAAATAAATAAAACCCTGCCGGCCTTTCAGAAGACCCTGAAAACTTGGATGTATCATCAGATCTGGGAATATGAAGGCAATATGGAGATTATTAAATGATTATATAATATATATAGTTAGAGTACGCCTTCCTCTGTTTTTTTTTCCACTATTGCGATTTTAAATGCAGCTTTTGATTATTATTTTTTTAAAAAACAACCCTTCTTTTTAATAGTAGAAAACTTGGGTTTTATTTGTGTTTTAACTATGCAAGGCTGCCCAGAATCCCAGGCAAGTGAGATGGGTGGCCGTATAAATTTAATAAATAAACACAACTAGAAACAGAGATTCTTCATGACAGCATTTGCAGGAATCCTCTAAGTCCACCCATTTCTATTTTGGGTCTGTTTGTTTACAGACTATTTTTATACCTTCCTATCTCGGCTGCTGTGTCTGTGCATGGTGGGAATCTAAAGGTTCAACCTTGCTTGAAACTTTCTACCCTGTTCCTTTTCTTCTTCTTGCTGCTGATTCATTCAAACTCTCCAAGAGGAAAGTAGCCACAGTTGGGTGTTGGCTTAGCTGTTATTTAACTCCAAAAGGTCTCCCCACCCTTTTCCTGGTTGATAGCCCAACATTCTGATATTGCCAAGCTGCTGTTTTAGCTTTGAGAGTTCTATGGATGGTTTTAGTTTGTTTATATTTTTAGCAATGGGATGTTTTCCACTGTACCATTTGTAGAGACTTTTCCCCTACATGCCTGTTCATCCACTGCTCTGGGAGAGAGCTTCACTTCTGCAATGTGGGGTTATGATCTTTTCCAAAAATTGTGTAATTAAAAGAGTCATGTACCCCTTCCTCCAAAAAAAAAAGTTATGACTCTCCGTTCAGGAAAACGATGGGAACTCGGTGGACCTTGACCTAAACTCGGAACTTTATGAAACAGCACGATTTCAACCTAACCAAGGATTGCAGGGAAAGATTCTTGAATCTAAAACTGCGTTTATCGGAGCAAACGTTTATGGAGATTCTCAATCGTCCAGTTCATGGTGGTCCCAAAGGTGCTTTCCCAAAAGGCAACTGAATTTTCTTGGGTTTTTTCCTTGAAAAACGTTTCGCTTCTCGTTAACTTCTTCAGTTCAGAATGGATGAGAAGCAAAACGTTTTCAAGGGGGAAAAAAATCCAAGGAAGTTCAGTTGCCTTTTCAGAACAACCATAGTAACAACCTCTTGTAAGTCTGAATGTGCCTTCCTTCCTCTTTTCTTTTAACTTGATAAGAATGAAGGGGAGTTGGGTACTTTCCGAAGCACAAACCACTTTCTTGGTCTGGAGCCAAGCCATGTTTATCTGATGATTGCCCTGGAAATAGATCGTTCCTCTGTCCTTCTACACTCACTACAGCTCATTACAGGCCTTCGCTCAGGTTCGCCTGGTGCGTCAGTTGCGGCCCTATCTAGACCGGGATGCCTTGCGCACAGTCACTCATGCACTCGTGACCTCCCGTTTGGACTACTGCAATGCTCTCTACATGGGGCTGCCCTTGAGGACTACTCGGAGGCTCCAGCTGGTGCAGAATGCAGCCGCGCGAGTGGTGGTGGGGGCTTCCCGATACTCCCATGTAACACCTCTACTCCGTGAGCTGCATTGGCTTCCGGTTGTCCTCCGGGTAAGATTCAAGGTGCTGGTTACGACCTATAAAGCCCTAAATGGCATGGGTCCGGGTTACTTACGGGAGCACCTGCTGCCGGCATCAACTTCCCTTCGTCCAGTGCGCTCCCACAGAGAGGGCCTCCTTAGGGTGCCATCGGTCAAAGAGTGTCGACTGGCGGCCCCCAGGGGTGTTCTCTGTGGGCGCGCCAGACCTTTGGAACCATTTACCGGTGGAGCTCCGGATGGCTCCCGACCTTCGCTCCTTCCGACGTGACCTAAAAACATATTTATTTGAACAAGCCGGCCTGGTCTGATGGGTTTAGGGGTATTTTAACATTTTGTATTAATCTATTTAATTGGGCTACTGTATTTAATATTTCTTTTAATTTTTATATATTGTATTTTATTGTATTGCCCTGTACACCGCCCTGAGTCCTTCAAGAGAAGGGCGGTATAAAAATTAAATTATTATTATTATTATTACAGAAGCAAAATGAGGATCAGCAGTGAAGGTGCCCCAAATTACAGCAGCAGAACGTTTTTTTTGCTGGCTTACAGGAGAAAAGCCCTAAATCTGTAGGATCTCTGGATACTTTCAGACTCCTTGACCATCCCAGGGCAAAAGAAACTCAAAAGGGAAAAAATGAGCATATTCATAAGTGCCTTTTGCACATTTGAGGAAGAAGCAAGCTGTGGGAGATATTCCATTGATACAGTAGTTCCTGGAAGATTTGAATTTAGGGGATCAAAGCTATTTGGATTGTGGTAGCTTTTACTTAAGGCTGTTATCTTCAAGGGTCAGTCCTGCAAGAATCAGAAGACTTAGGGCAGAAATAGCACATCTGGACTACCAATATTTGGACAGCCACTAAAGGAGAAAGGGAGAAGAGAATTCATATTATTTGTTTCTTTTTTAAAGGTAAAGGTAAAGGTTCCCCGGCACATGCGTGCTGGTCGTTTCCGACTCTAGGGGCTGGTGCTCATCTCCGTTTCAAAGCCGAAGAGCCAGCGCTTGTCCGAGGATGTCTCCGTGGTCCTGTGGCCGGCATGACTAGATGCCAAAGGTGCACAGAACGCTGTTACCTTCCCACCGGAGTGGTCCCTATTTTTCTACTTGCATTTTTACGTGCTTTCGAACTGCTAGGTTGGCAGAAGCTGGGACGAGTAACAGGCGCTCATTCTGCTACACGGCACTCAGGATTCGACCCGCCAAACTGCCGACCTTCTGATCGACAAGCTCAGCGTCCTAACCCACTGAGCCACCGCGTCCCTTTTTTCTTTTTTAGAGGTGTCATAATATTGCTGGGAAAGGTTGAGGGCAAGAGAAGAAGGGGACGACAGAGAATGAGGTGGGTGGATGGAGTCACTGAAGCAGTAGGCGTGAGCCTAAATGGACTCCAGAAGATGGTAGAGGACAGGAAGGCCTGGAGGAACGTTGTGCATGGGGTCGCGATGGGTCGGACACGACTTTGCAACTAACAACAATATTTTTCTTCTGAATTTTTGCATCCCAATTCTGGTAGACCTTAGGAGCTCAGGGAGATACACGCTCACAGTTTAAAATAACACTGACTGCCAAGAAAAGAATGAACTGGAACTTGACCCTAATTGTTTCTACCCGTATGTCAATTTTCCTTTTGTCATTTGCCTTTTCAGAAGTCACAATTAAGCTATTCAGCCCAACAAAAACTCTTTCTAAAGAGTTGGGAACCATTTTTTTTGCATTTGATAAAGCGATGTTTTTCCCCTCAGATAAATAAATAATAATAAAAAAACTCTTGAAGATCTTAATGATTACAGTAATACAAAACAGGAGATTGTTAAATTAAAGAGTGAACTATGACAGTTACTGGTAACAGGCAGTCTTTCTGAAGAAAAAAAAAACAAACCTCTCTGCTCAGTTGATTTCCTTGGCAGGAAAACCTTGTTTTTCACTTCAAATGGATGATATAGATGCAGTTATTTGAGGGTGGGACTTGCTGCTGATTCGCAAACCCAGATTGTTGGGGGCAATTAAGCTGACTTTGTAATAATGCCGCTTGGGGTGTGTGTGTGAAAGCCCTAATAAGCAGGCATATAAATAAATGTAATAAAATAAATATACATAGAATGAAGGCTACTGCTAAGCTTGTAAGCCGCCCTGAGTCTTCGGAGAAGGGCGGGATATAAATGGAATTAAAATAATAAAAAAAAGCCTTCAGAAGCGCCGAAACCCACTTCTGTATAGCCAATAACTGAATTCTTTCCTGCAAATTCACTCTAAAATCAGGACGTGAGGATGCCAGAATCTGCAGCTTTTTACCCTCTCTAGATTTTAGGAGAACAGCCTTACCTCACAGCACTTTGCATTCCTTCAAGTGATGATGAACGCAGAAAGGCATAAGGAGCGAAAAGCAACCAAAGCTTCCTCTGAACGTCGGATGTTTTGCTCATTTCGGTCACAAGATTTCTCATGCAGTCCGAACCTCTTCGTGAATAATTTCGGAAGGTTGAGCAGGCTCTCGAAAAGTTTTTCAGAAAGACGAGGGAAGGTCCAGAGCTGTGATTGTAGGAGAGGAAATCCTGGATCTCCTTTCTCTGCCCCACTTAAAATACAACCACAGCTTTCTGGAGAGGGGCCAAAACAACAGATGACATTGCAGCGATAGCGGAGCCTCCAAAATCTGCCCTCTGCGTCACACAAGTTTGTGATGTCTGCCTTTTTTTTTTTTGCTTTATTTCTTTTAACTTTTTAGCCATAAATTTTTATTAAAAGCGTTAAAGGGAACGTAAGAACGGACACAGTCTAATGCAGAATAAAGAGAACAAAGAAAGGGAAAGGGGAAAAAAAATAAGAAGTGCAGAAAAAGCATAACAAAGAAATAGTTTATCGGTTGATTAGCGCTTTGACCGTATCAAAAATATAAAACAAAAATAAAATACCGATAGTCCTGGACGTATGATCACAATTCAGCCCAAAATTTCTGTGGCTAAATTGAGACAGTTAAGTGAATTTTGCCCTGTTTTACTGCAATCACTGCCGTTGTTCAGTTAGTGACACGGTGGTTAAGTAATTCTGTCTTCCCCATTGACTTCGCTCGTCAGAAGGTCGTAAAAAGGGGATCCCAGGACCTTGGGAGACGGCAATGGTCATAAATAGGAGTCAGTTGCCAAGCGTCTGAAATTATTGTTAAGTACAAAGAATCGGCATTCAGGTGAATACACTGCCTTTACAGAATACCTCATTCCGTTCTCTGCGATGGGTCCTTTGGCAATTAATGTAATTAATCTCAAAACTGCTGTGCTGGCTCAGGAATTCTGGGAGTTGAAGTCCACGAGCTGCCTGCAATTAGTGCAGGTTCGCGTCCCACCAGGCTCAAGGTGAGACTCAGCCTTCCATCCTTCCGAGGTAGGTAAAATGAGGACCCAGATTGTTGGGGGCAATAAGCTGACTTTGTAATAATGCCGCTTGGGGCGGGGGGGCTGAAAGCCCTAATAAGCAGGCATATACATAGAATGAAGGCTGCTAAGCTTGTAAGCCGCCCTGAGTCTTTGGAGAAGGGCAGGATATAAATGGAATAAAATAAAATAAAATAAAGGAGCCAAGGTTGCCTACCCCTGGTATAGAAGGATGAAAAAGCAGACAGCCCCTTTTTGACAACATAAGGGTCTATATCCCTGAAACAATTATATTAATTATATTGTTATATTTAGATATAGAACTGTAGCAGAAAGTCATGTAGCCTGACAAAGGACTAAATACAGAAGGCATTTCAAACAGGTTCTGGAATATTTCAGATGCTCAACATTACATATCTGGTTAGACTCTAGAAACCATAAAAGTAAAATAAGAAATTGTTTTGAAAGCTGAACTCTTTCTTGGTCTGTTGAAATGGCTGTTTTAACCAGAATGTCACAATAAAAATCTTAACATCCTGTAAGGTGTGTTTTGATCCAGGGCTTCCTGCAAGTAGTTAGATTTAAAGAGAGATGCTACTGAATGTTTGCTTTTGCTCATATTGTCAAATTATGCTTAATTGATTGTGGAGAAAGCTTACGTTTGCTAAGGAGAACAAACCAGTCCATGATTAATTTACATCTATACGTTTAACTTATATGTTTCTTGTAACCGTGGAATAGAATAAGAAGAATATCGCCAATATTTCGAAACCATGCCCAAACTTCTTTCTTTACCACGTCCCCATCCTAAAAAATACTGAAGTATATAACCAATTTTTTTGCCCTGATTGGGCTTTTATTTTCAGTGAAGATGAGAGGGGAAAAATCAGGAATATGATTATTTTTTTCAATGGTAAAGAGGTAAGCTTTGACATTCTTGATGATTTGCTAATTTTTGTATAGAAAGCAATCAGATTATTATTTTTTTAAAAAAAAGAACGTTAAAATGGGATTTTCAGTTCCTCTCAACAATTGTTATGTATATTAATAATATTAAACCATAGTCTCTGGTTAGATTTGCTTGCTTTTTTAAATGTTTTGGCCTCGGATAGGCAGTGGTAGGCATTAAATGTGGGAGGCATGAAATATTTCCTGTCAATGGCTGTCTGTAAAAGTTAAAAATAACCCACAGGATGCACCTGAATGAAAAATAAAAAAGAAAGAACAAAGAGAAAGAACCAAACACCCCCCCGATAAACATATGGAAACCAGAATGTAGCTATATATTTGAAATTACATAATTACCCAGATCACATGATTAAAATCATGGGCGCTCCATCACTGGAGATTTTTAAGAAGAGACTAGACAGTCACTTGTCTGAGATGATATAGGTTCTCCTGCTTAAGCGGGGGGGCTGGACTAGAAGACCTCCAAGGTCCCTTCCAACTCTATTCTATTCTAAAATGGGGACGAGTTGTTGCAGCGTGGACTGTGCTCTTCCTTGAAAAGCAGTGGACATAACTGACAAAGAGTACTCTTGTTTTCTTTCTCTTTCAAACCAGTTCTTTTATTTATTTTACTATTTTCAGAGCGATTGTTTTGTTTACTTGCAGAATATGTACATATTTATAAAGATGTGTTCAGTCAATTCCCTAATGAAGTTATACTTTTGAATTGGACTAAAACAAAATTCTGTTAATTTTTACCAGAAATTAATCTGGTAAATATATATATATTTGTTTTCATAGATTTTCACGGGTATAGGTATGTAGGTCTTGGTGTATTCGGGTCTTTTCCCGTGTAGGATTGAGGGTGTCTTGGCGACGTTTCAACGAGGTCCCACTCATCATCTTCAGGCTGGTGTCTTCGGTTTCGTGCTTGTTCAAGCGAAGTGTGTGATTGGAGCTGCCGTCTCCCTATAAATACTGGTGGGGATGTGTGGGGTGCTGGCTTTGTTGCTGTAAGCGGATTGGTTGGCTGTGATGTTACATCATGATTGGTTGATGGGGTTATTGTTAGGGGATTAGTTGGCTGATTTGTAACATCCTGTGTGGCTGAGGTGCTGGCTGTGTGCTCGTTAGTCCTTTGTGTTGTAACGACCTGGGTAATGGGCTGTGTGATGACATCCTGAGCTCTATTGTAGTGATTTCCTGAGTTCTGTGTTGAAATATCCTGGGTGGTTTGCTGTGTTGTGATATCCTGGGTTTTAACATTGTAATCTCCTGAATTCTGTGATGTAATGTCCCGAGCAGGAGGCTGTGGTTGAGCTTGTCGATCAAAAGGTCGGCAGTTTGGTGGGTCGAATCCCGAGTGCCACGTAGCAGAGTGAGCGCCTGTTACTCATCCCAGCTTCTGCCAACCTAGCAGTTCGAAAGCACGTAAAAATGCAAGTAGAAAAATAGGGACCACTCCGGTGGGAAGGTAACAGCGTTCCGTGCGCCTTTGGCATCTAGTCATGCCGGCCACATGACCACGGAGATGTCCTCGGACAAGCGCTGGCTCTTCGGCTTTGAAACGGAGATGAGCACCGGCCCCTAGAGTCGGAAACGACTAGCACGCATGTGCGGGGGGACCTTTACCTTTACCTATATATGTATATGTATATATGTATGTATGTATGTATATGTATATGTGGATATATATATGCAAGTTATACCTTTGATTCTAGCTTGAAGTCAGTCAGGAATTACATTCCCAAAGTAATTTCCCATTACTTTCCCATTAATCCCATAAGTGGGGTCAATATGTCAGTGAAGAATCAATTATCCAGGCCAAGGGTGTCTAAAGATTGAAATCATGGTAACTGATCAAACTTTGTAAATCTGAGACATTTTGTTCTTCAAGCAACTTCATCAGTCAGGGCAAAATTGGTTAGACAGAGAATTTTTGCTCTGACTGACGAAGTTGCTTAGATGAGCAATGGAATGTCTCAGATTAGCAAAATTTGGTTCGCTTTTCATGATTCGATCTTTAGATCCATTAGTGGGATCAGCAAAAAGCATTAGTACTTCCAAAACTATCAAAGCAAAATAAAGCGGGTTCAGCAACTGCCCTCCTTAGTTAGATCTGGGAAAAAGAAATTCATGTCTCTGTAGAGCTGTTTTTGGTTTGTGTAGCTTAGCATTTGCTCATCCCCACCCAGTTTAAGACTCTTGATTGGAAATGATGAGTGTCAGGCTGAGGTTGTAGAAAAAAATTAAAACAGATCATGTGATAGCTATGTGAATCCCATCTTTGTGATCTGTAGAACACAGTGCTGCAGATCCCAACGTTTCTCTTCAATGCAGACTTCGAGATTGTCACTGAAAGCTTTTGAAGACCACAACATTAACTTAGAGCCAGCAATGTGTCATCTACAGCTGCTTTGACTCATGCAATTTCCCCTAAAATGGTTTCCATAAAACAGATTAGCAACCACTGATCTATCATGTTGGATGAACCCAACCAACTATTGCTCAATCAACGAACCAAAACTTTACCATGGCTAATTTAGTCCTTCAGAGAAGAAGCACTTTCCTTGCTTATCAAACGACTTCTGAAGGACAAGCTCCTGTAGGTTGGCATCCGATCATGGAATTCCGATGTCACAAAAAAATACAGGAACGGATCCAAGCAGCAGTTGAAGCTTGCCAGGCTTAAGAAAAAAGGGTGCAGATACAAGATACTTTGCTTTACAGCACAGTCCCTCACCACATCTTCTTTTACCAACATGAAGAAGAAAAACATGACGTGGTAGGGGGCGAAGCACACAAAAAACACAAGGGCACACATGGACACCATCCGTAAGGCCTTCCGTTTTTCACCGGCATTTTGTAAAGGCATTTGGTTTTCCTGAAGGGAAGCTTTGATCCTGGAAGTGCAATAGACAATGATTGTAAGAGGGAACAAGAACCCAATCAGCTCGGCAACCATTAGCATCCCGATCAAAGCCGCCTTGTTCTGGAATTTTTCAATGTTGAGATCGGAGAAGCAAGCTTCGGAGCTCTGGCTGTTTCTCAGCAATGGGAAGGTCAGACAAGTTATGCCAACCACCAACCAGATGGCAGCCGAGATGGCCACATCGTAGCCCTTCTTCCAGTTTTTGGCCTTAAAGGGATGGAGTAGGAACAGATACCTTTGCATGCTGATACAGGTGAGGAAACAAATGCTGGCATACATGTTCAGGTACTTCAAGTAGAAGCAAAGCTGGCAAAGGAAGAGTCCAAAGGGCCACCTGTAGTTGATGTAATAATAAATCCGCAGAGGTAAGGAGAGGACATGAATAAAGTCTGCAGTGGCCAGATTCAGCAGGAAGATGATGGCTTTGTTTTGCTTTTGTATAAAGAAGCAGAGCATCCACAGAGCAATGCTGTTGGTTAGGAGGCCTGGGATGAAAATGATGGAGTAAGTGGCAGTATAAAATGTGTGTTGGAAATGTCTTCCGGGCTCAGAGCAATTCATCTCTGGGTTTCCCAGCATCTCAGTTCCATTGAAGGTAGGGCGACTTGGAAAAGTCCCACCATTGGAGTGATTCTGGACCCTGTAGGGAAAAGATGGCACGTTAATAAAGCTATAGGCAATAGCACATAGATTTATATAAGGTAAAGGTAAAGGTTCCCCCGCACATGCGTGCTAGTCGTTTCCGACTCTAGGGGCCGGTGCTCATCTCCGTTTCAAAGCCGAAGAGCCAGCGCTTGTCCGAGGACGTCTCCGTGGTCATGTGGCCAGCATGACTAGACGCCAAAGGTGCATGGAATGCTGTTGCCTTCCCACCGTAGTGGTCCCTATTTTTCTACTTGCATTTTTACGTGCTTTTTGAACTGCTAGGTTGGCAGAAGCTGGGACGAGTAACAGGCGCTCACTCTGTTATGCGGCACTCGGGATTTGACCCGCCAAACTGCCGACCTTCTGATCGACAAGCTCAGCGTCCTAACCCACTGAGCCACCACGTCCCTCTAGATTTATATACTGTCCCATAGATTTATATACTGTCCTATAGTGCTTTACAGCAGTTTACAATGTTAGCATGTTGGCCCCAACCATCTGGCTCCTCAATTACTGACCTCAAAAGGATGGAAGGCTGAGTCAACCTCAAGCCTATAAGGATCGAACTTTGGTAATTTTAATAACTTTTAATAAAAATAAAAAAGAAATGCTTCTGCGGCTTGAGAATGGTGGAGTCATTTTGCCCAGCCTGTAAATTGTTGCAAGTTGCCTTCCACCAACCTGTTTGTTCATGCATTTCCTATTTACTAAACTGTTCTTGCATACTGTTCAAAAGTTTCCTGTTTAGCATCTTTGCCAATTAGTTCTTATTAAGACAGCAGCTTCAAGTCCATCACTCAGGCAGGAAGTCAATAAAAATCAAATTTCCAGCTTCTGTTTTACATAACGACACCTCTGTGGGAAACGGTTCTTACTGCATGTTGGCGAAAGGGCTTCTGTGATTTCTCTATCCCTGGAGGATTAAATTATGATGAATATAACTCAAGATTGTCATTGACCACAAATGCATTCTGCCTGAGTTTCTTTCTAAGCTGGTTTTACCAATAGCTGGCTAAGTGCAAGCTTTATCATCCACTTAAGAGTTTCTACTGTACAGAGGCCCAGTCAGCAGTAAATTAGTAAGAAATGGGGCTATCGACAGAAGAGAATATTTGTAGTTCAGGGTCAAATTCTGGGGCCCTTGGTGCTCTCAGAGCTTGATTATTTTCTTGCATACATTTCATTACCCAACTAAGTAACAGCATCAGTGGTGGAAGGGCGTGGGGTTTACAGAGAGGAGAAGGAGGAGGACTGTGGGGTCCTTGGTGCTCTCTTAGCTTGGTTGTTTTCTTGAGACATTTCATTACCCAATTAGGTAACATCATCAGTGCTAGAAGGGAGTGGGGTTTGCTTTCTGTTTATATGTAAATGGCTTGCTCTGCCAGTGTTGGTGAAAGTGTTACTGGCGGCTCCTTGATTAGGCTGTTATTTACTGTTAGCTTATTTGTCTGAGTTGGCGGTTCCTTAATTGGGGTATTATTTGCTGCTTGATTGTTGGTTTTGTGTTAATCTGTGGCTATGCCTCCTTGAACAGCATGCCGACAGAGATGGCTCTCCCTCACAAATCAACCCACAGAGATTTTTCATAAGATGTAACTTACAGGCAGGACCTGCAGCCAAGGGATGCTTGGCTTTCACAACAGGAACAAACAAGAAGCTGAAGTTGCAAACTTAATTTCAAAAACTCTCTTTAGGCCAGCTCATGCCTTAAAGGGAGGGGCAGTAGAGCAATGAAACTATGGGTGCATGTAACTTTTTTTTTGTTTTGATTTCAAACAATATCAGGTAACTACATTAACATGAATCCAAGATACATCTAAAAAAAATAGAAATATAAAGAAGGTCTACTACAACTTGAATAAAGAGAGGGGTACTCCATTTCAAAATTTATAATATTTAAAAAGTATACCACATTATAATCTATTGCTATTAAGTTAAAAACCCAGTTTGGTGCAGTGGTTAAGGCATCTGTCTAGAAAGTGAGAGAAGGTGAATTCTCATCTGTCTTAGGCCCAAAGCCATTCACTCTCTCTGAGCTGCAAGAAGGATGTAATGGTCAACATCTTCTGAAAAACCCTTATTAAGGGAATTTTCCAAGCAGTTTCTGAAAATCAGACATGACTGAACCAAAATTTGAGGTAAACCATAAGATCCAACCAAGCTTAATAAAATTGTGGTTCCTGCTTCTGACATTTTATTTCCTTTACTCAAATCTGTGATGTTTTTTTTTTCTAATGTGGCAATCGAAAAGGTCTTGCTAATTGCAACTCAATTGTTATATTACCTAGAGTTCTCAATGTTGCACGATCATTGTTTCGGTTGCTAAAATTAAATAGATAAATCAACTCTTTATTTTTAAATTCATGGTTTTGTCCGGTAGATAAGTGTAATAAGCTTAACTTTGGAAAGTATTCAGTTTTTTTTGTTTTGTGATGGTACTTAACTCTTCAAAACATTTTCACCAAAGGGGTATAACTTTATAAGGTGACCACCACAAATGAAGAGAAAAAAAATCCCCAAAACAAACCTTTATTATTATTTTTTGACAACCTCCATAGCATTTGGAAGAATAATTTTAATATGTATGAGCCAGCCTAACAGGAGTCAAATACCAACAATGTTTAATTTTCCACTGCACTTCTTGTATTGAAAGTGAAGTGAAACTGGTTTCCATAAGTGTTGACAACTTGACAAAATCAATATCCTAAGGTCCAGATGGCTCTTTTAATTTAAATTACAGTAATAACCTATACACTTTTGAAATTCCTTTTGGTTGTTCTGAATAACGAAGTTATTTATATACAATTTGTAAGAATTTTATAAGGCTGTATTGCTGAAGTTCTAATATTTCTAGTGGCCAGAATTATTTTATCTATTTTATTCTGGAATTAGATCTTGTGTTTTGTTTTATATTTTTTGATATGATCTTAACGCTATTCAGTTAAACTATCCCAGAGGAGATTTGAGTTGATACTGAAAAGAGTGTATAACCAATTTGTTGCTGTATCTGATCTTTATTGAAAGGCTCACCATGGCTATAACAATCTTTAAATCTATAAAATTCATGTTTTCAAAGAATTCAGTTTAGCCAAAGGTGCATGTAACCTTTCCAGATATCTGAATTGGAATGCAGCAAGGTCTGCCTGCAGCTTTTGGACAAAACCAATTTTGTACCGCATATTATACGCCTTCCTTCAGTGGTCTGATAAATAGGTTTTCCTAACTTATGCAATTGAAATGCAAAGCACGATCCTGGTGAACAGCTATTCCCCAAAAAACAAAAACAACCCCCCCCAAACCCTGGACTTCTAGATTTACTGGTTCTGCTCAATTGGCTGGGACAGCTATGGGTGATGGCCGTATCTTTGCCCAGGTGTGTCTTGTGTGCCTATGGCACCCATTCCTGGACTGCCAGGCCCTACTCAGAGTCAGTCTTTGCTCATTTCCTAGTGGGATTATTGCAACGTACACCATGTGGGGCTAGAAGTTACAGCTGCTTCAGAACGCAATCGCTCATGGTTTGTCCATATTACACCGTTGCTGCTTGAGCTGCATCGGCTCCTAATTTATTTCTGGGTGCCATTCCAGGTGCCTGTTATCACCTTTAAAGCCCTACATCGGTGTTTCTCAACTCTGTCAGTTCGAAGATGTGTGGACTTCAACTCCCAGAATTCCCCAGCCAGCTATTAAATGTTGTCATGTAGTGGGACTTCAGAAGCAGGCCTTTCCCATTAAAAAAAATAAATAAACCTCCCCTGTTCCACCAGACCCCAGAAACTAAGTTCTCTCTTTCCTATTTTTATTCTTTTGTGCCTCAGTCAAACAGCAGTTTCACTCATTGTGTTTATCTGGCGACAGTCTCCCCAAATTTTCAGGAGAGGCATAAATTGGTATATTTGCTCCTCCTAATTTTCACAAGTGCGGTCATCTGGCACAGATTGTATGAAAACAAGATCTTTACTTTTTTTTTTTGCTAACTAAAGAGGAACATTCTTCCACAACTGCAGAGGGGGGGGGAAAAATAAAATAAATAAAATCTACTTCATCTGGTATCCCACACTTCAAATTCTGAAAGCCTTACCTCATTTGGAGCATCAGCAAAAGCGAGGCGCGCAGGAAAAAAAGGGCAACTTTTGGATAGCAAATTCTTGCTTGGTTCTCTTTTGGAGAGTGACTCAAGAGAGGAAAAGAAAGACCGTTGATTGGCTCTTGTTATGGCAACGGAGTGAACGAGGATCTCTTCACAGGAAGTTAAAAAGAAGAAAACTTTGCATGTTGCTAACCACAAAAATAAGGCTTAAAGGCAAGAATTCTGTCAAACGGTGTTGTGGTGGTTAAGAAGATATTAAACCCGATTGGACACCTGGTTGCAGTCATTTTTGCAACTGCAAGACACAACAATCTGAGCTGGGAAGGCCTATCCAAACAATGGGAGTTTCTGCTGGTAGCAAAAGTTGACTCAGGAAATCAGGCAGAGACAATGCAATAGTAACACGTAGATACAACTCTTTTTATTTTCAAATAAGCTTTGGCATTGAAGGGTTTGGGGCAAATGAATCAGGTCCTCTCTGAACTTTGGAACTGTTTTAGAAAACTGGCTTTGGATGTCTAAATCAATTTGAACGGATGCTTCAAACTCCTTCAGTTCAGACAGATTTAAGATATGAAGGCATCTGGATGAATTTGAACATGTTCAGTTCAATGTGATACTTCCACAGGACTGCTACTCAGAAAAAAATTACCAGCAACACAAAAAAATATGAAAGATGGCTCCGCCTAAATCTAAGGAGTCTCAACAGGTTTTATTCAGAATCTTATTTGGTTCACATTTCTTCAGATCAACGTCTATTCTGGAGAGTCTCACAAACCTTTGTTGAAGACTATCTAGAAATTTCCATCCAGTCGTATTAACCCTTTGAGGTTGACCAGACCAGGAAACTGACTCCACAAGAAAACTTAACAGAATAACAGAGTTGAAAGGGACTTTGGAGGTCTTCTAGTCCAACCCCCTGTTCAACAGGAGACCCGATGCCATTTTAGACAAACGACTGTCCGCTCTCTTCTTAAAAACTCCCGTTGATGGAGCACCCATAACTTCTGAAGGCAAGCTGTTCCATTGATTAATTGTTCTTGGTGTGAGGAGATTTCTCCAGTTCTAGGTTGCTTCTCTCCTTGATGAGTTTCCATCCCTTGCTTCTAGTTCTGCCTTCAGGGGCTTTGGAGAAAAGATTGACCCTTTTTTCTTTGTGGCAGCCCCTAAGATTTTTTTAAAAATTCCATTTATATCCCGCCCTTCTCCAAAGACTCAGGGCAGCTTACAAGCTTAGCAGTAGCCTTCATTCTATGTATATGCCTGCTTATTAGGGCTTTTACACACACCCCAAGCGGCATTATTACAAAGTCAGCTTAATTGCCCCCAACAATCTGGGTCTTCATTTTACCTACCTCGGAAGGATGGAAGGCTGAGTCAACCTTGAGCCTGGTGGGATGCGAACCTGCACTAATTGCAGGCAGCTGGTGTTACTTAAGGAGGCATTAGCCCACTGCTCCACCAAGATATTGAAACATTACTAGCAAGTCACCCCTAGTCCTTCTTAAACCTAGAATACCCTTTTCCTGTAACCGTTCTTCATATGCTTTAGCCTCCAGACTAGACGAAAGCTTAAGATCTGTTATATTAACAGGTTCCTAGAAATCTGATTGTTCTGTTGCTCCTTCCCACGTAGACCTCATTGAGTCAGGTTGAGTCTCTTCCTAACACTATCTCCTTTTCCAAAGCTCAAGGAATGCCTCTGCCTCCCCCTTTTTTGTGGGGGGAAAGTGGAGGAGTAATGGCTTCTGAGTATTTCTCCTCATGTCATGACCCTGAGAATATAAGCGTGTGAATATTTCTGGTAAGATGTCTGCAATAACAGGAAGTTTTGACCAAGAGTTACACAATGCACGTGTGGTGTGTCTCTTCATTAATTCAAAACAGCATCTTAAGCCAGACTACAGCATGGTGTTTGTATCTGAAGTTCCTGACATGAATCCAAGATGAATAAATCCCGGATTCAATTCCGTTTTTGACCCGGAAAATTAGGTTAGCAAGTAAGCGTAGGATTCTTCCTGTGACAGAGGCTGTCAGATGAGATATCGCAGAAGAAAACAATAACTCTTCATTTTATTCTTCTTATTAATAATAAATAGCTACCCACTTTCATATTGTTAGCCAGACTGTTATGTGGAGGTGCCCAGTGATGTGTGCTGGAGGGGTCCTTTGTGAAAGTGGCGTAAGCCCCTTGTGTGAAAAAAGTAATTTCAGTAGATTAAACGCAGGAATTACCAAACGTTTGGTACATCCCATTCCCTTTTTAAACTTTTTAGAAGCCTGCACTGTCCCGTCCATTACATACATCCAACATTTTGTACACTCTGGGTCTTCACACACAGACACACCACACACACACACACCAGACTCTCCCATCAGCCCGTTTCCAACCAACCAATCACCCATACACACACAAACACCATTACTTTGTGAGTAAACTCTTCATAACACGTGGGGTAGTTGCTTAACCCTAGATGTGAAACTTGGCAGGAAATTACTTGACCGAACTCGCCTAAATTCTTGGTGTCCTCCTGTGATGACGTTACCCAGTTTGGTAATGAAACGTCTGCAAGAAAGCCATCAGAGGGCACCAAGGATCCCATTGTCTATGGAGATTCTCCTCCATCCAGGCCATGGTTGTTCCAAAGGTGCTTTTTCAAAGGGCAACTGGACTTCCTTGGTTTTCCTCTTTGCACTTCCTATTTTTGGCCACACGATGGTGACCTATACCTTTAACCATTTTCTTTTGCTCCCATCAAAAGACAAAACCTGATGTCAATCAAGGGGAAAGAACAGAGTACAATCCCTCGTGGAACTTTCAGCTTCAGAAAATTGTTCTTGCTTTACTCTGTTGTCTTTGGAAAAGGTTTTCAGGGTGAAGCAATTATTTACAGTACTGTGATATATTTAAAACATTTATATTTTCTACTCCATCCTGCAAGGCTTCCACCCTTGATTCCAGAGTAATAAAAATAAGAAAGCCCTGGAAATTTGCAAGCTAATGATCTTCCTTCCTTCCTTCCTTCCTTCCTTCCTTCCTTCCTTCCTTCCTTCCTTCCTTCCTTCCTTCCTTCCTTCCTTCCTTCCTTCCTTCCTTCCTTCCTTCCTTTTTCTTTCTTTCTTTCTTTCTTTCTTTCTTTCTTTCTTTCTTTCTTTCCTTCCTTCCTTCCTTCCTTCCTTCCTTCCTTCCTCTCTCCTTTCTTTCTTTCTTTCTTTCTTTCTTTCTTTCTTTCTTTCTTTCTTTCTTTCTTTCTTTCTTTCTTTCTTTCTTTCTTTCTTTCTTTCTCTCCCTCCCTTCCTCCCTCCCTTCCTCCCTCCCTTCCTTTCCTATGTATTATCTCTACCATTTCTTTATTCTACAGAAAATAAACAATTATTAAAATAGAAATAATAGGGGAAGGGGAAGTGCAAAAGAAAAGGAAAGGAAAGGAAATAAAGAAGAAATAATTCCCAACTGTCTTTGAAACAATTGCAGAAACAAAATACATGAACTTTTCGATCTGAAATTCAATACCCGGTATTTCTAAACTCATAAACATTTCTTAATTGTCACATTCCAAAATTAGTGTAGTCTTTCTGCCAGCTTTTGGCAAAAAGTCCAAAAGTGGTGTTCATGTAGAAACAAACTTAGACAAAGTCTTTTCTTTAGTCAAGGTAGGAAGGATGAGAATCAATTAAGTCAGTCAGCTGAATAAAACAGACAGAAGCTGGGGAAAAACGCATCTCCACTTTGTGGCTTGGAATGCACACTTCAATTTAAATGTGTCTCAAGTGGTTAAGAATTCCACAGAAGGGAACAGACTTATCTCGATCTCCAACCTTTAATTTCTACCAACGGTATCTATTGAAATTTAGATAAAGTAAAAGGAGAATTTTCTTTACGAGCTGATGGAGAGAGTTCAGGAGAGGAAGATTTCATAGATTTTTAAAACTATGGATGAGGCAGAAGGTGATGGAAGGGCAGAAATATGGCCATCTGTGTTTTTTTTTCCTTTTTAAATGAGAGTCAGATCAATTTCTCCACCCTCTCTGTCCAAGAGGAAAAATCACAGGAAATAAAGCCCATCTTCAAACAAAATTCCAAAAGTCCTGTTATTTTTCCTGGACCAGACTCTTTGACAAATAAGATGACCCGATGGTGAACTTAGTCCAGGATTCCTGACATTGGTTTCTCTATCGAAATACATTTCAATTGGATCGTGGAAGCTTGTATTTCCCTTCGCTGGACTAATCTTTGCATTTCCAGCAGACTGAAAAACAAACAGAAGGAAAGCAAAGGAAGGAAGGAGAAGGCAATTAAGACACGTCTACCCTGAAGTGACTCCACCAGGGCAGGAAAAGTCTGTCCCTTGTCCCCTGTTCACCTATTTTGTTTGAGATATGTTTCTTCCCCAAACAGGATTTTCTGGCTTCCTTAGCTACAAAGATTTTTACATCTAGCCCCAAATCAAGACAAATTAGGAAAAAAAACACAGATTGTTAGGATTACAATTGTGTATGTCCAGTCAAAACCTGCAAATATTTTCCATGAGCTTACAAAATAGTGTAGGATCTGAGTCAGTCACTGACACCAAAGCTTTGTTCTCCCAAGCTTCCGGGCACGTGCTGGAGCCCATTCCTCAGAGAAGTTCTTTATAATAAAAATAAAAAAGTTGGAAGGGACCTTGGAGGTCTTCTAGTCCAACCCCTCCTCAGGCAAGAAACCCTATATCTATTCAAACAAATGGTTGTCCAGTCTCTTCTTAAAAACTTCCAGTGTTGGAGCATTCATAACTTCTAGAGGCAGGTTGTTCCACTGGTTAATTGCTCTAACTGTCAGGAAATTTCTCCTTAGTTCTAGGTTGCTTCTCTCTTTGGTTAGTTTACTTCTGTTGTTTCTTGTCTTGCCTTCAGGTGCTTTGGAGAATAGCTTGACTTCCTCTTCTTTGGGGCAGCCCCTGAGATATTGGAACACTGCTATCATGTCACGCCTCGTCCTTCTCTTCATTAAACTAGACATTCCCAATTCCAGCAACCGTTCCTTGTACGTTTTAGCCTCCAGTCTCCTGATCATCTTTGTTGCTCTTCTCTGCACTCGTTTCTCCACGTGCATTGGGCTGTTCAAAGCTGTTGTATTTATATGCTTCCTGTTTGTGTGCATCTTTTAGTTGTTAATTAGGCCATTGATTGTTGGCTATTAATTTGTTAATTGTTGTTTCCTTTTGCCAAATACCTGACAGGCAGGTGGTAAATCAGCACTCCTCTTGATTGACAGAATACAGAACGATAGACTTACAAAATAGTATTCTTTTAATGAGGTCTTCCAGAAATAGACAGAGATATAACATCCTTTAGGGCAGTAATGACTATCTAGGAAGAGCATGTCTCACATCCAGAATTTATGGGCATCAGCCAAGATCTTGTGGCTCCTATATATTATAATCCCCATAGTCATTATGATGTGCTCTTAATTTACTCTGAGATTATTCTTAAATACTTGTCATAGTTTACTTGCTATTGGTCTCAGAAGGATATGAATGGAGGAAAATAGACTCATTGGAAGTCAACTTTCCCAAGGTCTTCTCAACCTGGAACCAGTTTTGAGCATCCAGGTGTTTTTTTTAATAATTTGTCTAAAGCTTTGGCATTCTGGATCATGGCAAGACCGCTGAAAAACTATGCTTCCTAAGTATTTCAAGGAGTTGGGGTCCTTTCATCTGCGATGTTAGATGGTCAGTTAATCTTGCAATCTTGAAGGAATGGCTGTAGATGACCCTCTTGATCTTCGAAGCATCTTCATTGTCAATTAACATTACTTCTCTTTCATCCAAAAGCTTAGTCTGTCTGTGTATAACTTTGTGTGTCAACAGATGGCAGCACCGGACAATTTTGTCAGAATCTAAGTAGGATTGGAACTGGTTAGTAAATTAATAAGGAAGTTCAGAAGTTGGAAAGTTGAAAAGCCGTCATAATAGAAGGCAACGGGGGAGCACTTCCAAATGTTTCCCAGGAAAATGGCATGTATCCATGCAGTCACCCAGAGAGGAAAAAATACATTAGAAGAACTCAGTGGCACTACCATTTTTCTACTCCTATTGATGCCAGAATTGCAAATGTCAAGAAAATTAAGGTCTCCATTGACAATCTGTAGTTGAAATGCATCTTTCAGCACATTTCCCTAATATTATTCCTTCCAGCTGGGTTGGGACCAAAATTTCTGAAGGACATCAAGCTGGAGAAAGTTGGTTTAGACTTGGATCCAGAGTTTGCACGTTGTGATGTTGTAACAAGCAACAGCTAGCATGGACCCACAAGTATAGGCAACACCAATCAGATGGGAAGAGATTGGGCAATCCTGATGAATTTGGGCCAACTTGGGAGTTAAATAGTTTTTTTAAAAAATAAAAAAATAAAAAATCTAGGCTTATTTATTTGGGTTTTTTTTAATGCTTCTTTGCGAAACAATATGTCTATTCTCCCCTTTACAAAGCAATTTAAAAAATCACACCTTGAAGATGGGTGAGAATTTCTAGTACTGGGTTTTTTTTTTTAATAACCCTGAAACTTGGGATACATTTAAAAAAAACCTCAGCGGAAATTCTGCTGAAAACCACACGGAGAATGAAAGAAGCAGCCACTAGTCTGAAAGACCTAACCAGATGGTTTTCTGGATAAAGATCAAAGCTACCATCTGACGGTTACGGTCTCATGATCCCAGAGATTAATCAGAAGTTGCTCCAACGCTAGGAACAACTTCAAATAAGAAGTATCAGAGGATCCTGGGATCTTCTGGTGTGAGGCTGACGACACTTTGCAAAAGAAAGAAAGGCAGGGGAAGGGAAAAGTAAGCGAAGTACTGCTGGACAAAACAAATACGGGATTTTCAGAAAATGTTAAGCCCCGCAAAACCAGGAAGATGTTCTTCAACTCCATTTATGAATGTGTAAAGCTGTCATTTTTTTTTTTTTTGGAAACAATCAACAGAACAATTTCCGCATTTTTCTAAAAAGGTACCGATCACACCTCCACTTTTACTTTTTTCAAGGATGTTTCTGGACTTTGAAATGTTCACTTGTTTAACATCTAAGTAACTAAAGCTAGAATGAGGTGGCAATAGCACTTAAGACTTATATATGGCTATGTAGTGCTTTTGCAGCCCTCTCTAAGTGGTTTTCGGAGTCAGCCTCTTGCCCCCAACAATCTGGGTCCTCATTTTACCGACCTTGGAAGGATGGAAGGCTGAGTCAACCTTGAGCTGGTCAGGATCGAACTTCCGGCAGTGGGAATGCAGTTAGCCTGCAATTCTGCATTCTAACCACCACACCACCACGGCCCTTAGCAAATTGTCTTGTGATGTTTCAGATCGTCTCCAAGATCAGAGGAAAGATTCCAGACAGAGGAGAGAAAATTCCAACACCAAAAATCCTCTTTCTCTGCAGTCTCTCCAGAAACATTTGTAGGAGTTTCAAAAAGTTAAGATGGCAGCCAAGACTTATGCCTTTGAAGTCCTGCCCTTTTTACATGCAGGCAACCAAGCACACCTAGGACTTCCCAGTTCAACTCTGAACTACATTTTTTTTCCCTTCTATTGGGACAGAGCTTCTGTCATCTAGCTGGACCTGCCGTTCTAGACTTTATTTTTAGACAGATAGAGGAGACACAAACACATAGTTCCTTAGCTACTGAAGCTAGCAGTTGTTCTAACCCAGGGGGAAAAGAGCAGTGGGCTAATCCCTCCTTAAGTAACACCAGCTGCCTGCAATTAGTGCAGGTTTGAGTCCCACCAGGCTCAAGGTTGACTCGGCCTTCCATCCTTCCGAGGTAGGTAAAATGAGGACCCAGATTGTTGGGGGAAATAAGCTGACTTTGTAAAAATGCCACGGGGGGGGGGGGGGGGGGGCAAAAGCCCTAATAAGCAGGCATATACATAGAATGAAGGCTATTGCTAAGCACATTTGATTTGTGCTTCTTAGATTGTAAGCTGCCTTGAGTCTTTGGAGAAGGGTGGGATATAAATGGGATTAAAATAAAAATAAAAAATAAATTAAAAAATGAGTTTGCTAGGAAATGTGTCTCCATCACAACAAACTTCCTCCAAGAAGCTTGAGGCCAGCTTTTATATGATGGTATTCTTTCGTTCCCCACCCCTCCAAAAAAAAAAAAACCAACCATAAGGAGATTATGAGACTGGATTCCAAAACAAGTTTATTGCTGAACAGAATTCTCAGCTGCTCTGCTAAATCCATTTTTCTCCACTTCTGAGAAAAGTTCTATTCCTACCATGAGCGCAGCATTTAAAAGGAACAACACAGCCCCCTCGCCCTGAATGCTAATTAGTCATGTGCATGCCCATAAAGCACACATTTATGCAGGCGTTCGTTTTTATTTCCATTAATAATAAAGGAAAAGAGAAAGAACTCATCCCGTCTTGCTATTTGCAATGCTCAGCAACCCAGTAGGATCTCTGGATAAATTTATTTAAGGCCTTAAATGACGAAATAATGAATCTTTTCATCTACATTTTTGGCAGATGAAAAGAACCCGGGATTATACGTGAGAAAACTGACCACAACCCTTGGCTTGTAAAACCGAAAAAAAGAAAGAAAAAAAGGAACATTGTAAGCTTTGGCAGGACCTCGAATTTAAAAAAGAAAGCAAAATAATAAAAGAAAGACCCAGCATTATGCTAGGATTAGAGTCCCTTTATGTATGGGTTAACCTGGAGTCAGTCCAGCCCCAGCTGATTTCCCCTCCCCCTTTTGCTTGCTTTCAACTTTCCGTTAGGGAGGCTAGACTTTGGTCTTCTCCAAGAGTTTAAAGAAGCAGCTTACCATTCCTCCCCTGTCCTCCCCAAAGTTTAAAAAAATAAACTTGTCAGAAGTTCTGCTCAGAAGGAACAATGTTAAAAGCTCTCCAGAGATTGCATGGGAGGCACTGGCTCCATCTTGCTTCCAACTTTGGCCCGACTAAAACACCCTTCTCCTTTTTACATCGAAAGAGTGGATTCTACCGTTTTCATTTAAACTCCAAATGAGCTTCTGGCACCAGGCAAGCTCAAATCTTCTAAATCCCATCGGTGTGAAAAGAGATGGGGAAGAGCCACTTTCCCAGCGACAGGGGAATGAGGAGCAGATGTGATGGAGGAGGGCAAAATTCTTACTCCTCCTTTCTTTGAGTCCTGACAATCCCACCCTCCCAGGGAAGTACGGTGTTATTAATTATCCCACCTTGAGCTTCTGCAGGAAAATTAGAGGGGTGGGGGGAGAAACCTAAGAAGCATGTTGGATGCAAATTGAGCTTGAAGAATTTGAGAATTCAGGGATGTTATGAATGAACCTTTATTGTCAAAGTACGACCCATGTATACATTGAGATTATCCAATGCTTGATCCTTTTGAAGGACCATTCCATGCCCGCTTGCAATCCCCCTAAACTCACTAGATCAGAGGTCCTCAATCTTTTGGGCACCCGGGACCGGTTCTGTGGAGAAAGGTTTTTCCACGGACTGGAGAGTGCGTGGTTTTGTGTGCTGCCTCCATCCCACAGATGGGGCTGTCTTTGTTTGTGCAGACTGGCTGTTGGCATGCTGCGGCCTGGTACCGGTCCACGGACTGGGGGTTGGGGACCCCTGGACTAGATGACGTTTTACCAGGCTTCTTTCTGTAAGGGAAGAGCAAACAGGGTTGAGTGAAGCACATCATCAGCTTAAGAGTCCTTACATTCCCACAAATGGCCCAAGACCAATCCCTTCTGAATTCCATTGAGCCTTATCTGGCACCAATTTATTACTGAACTTGACTAAATTCTTGTACCAATAAAAGAGAATAGTTGTAGCTTTTGGTTGAAATGAGGGGGTCCTTGGTGCTCTCTGAGCTTAATTGCACTCTTCATATTGGAGGAGTATCCTCCCCTCAGTGTGACTTGAGGGCATATCAAATCTAGTATTTGGGTTTTTTTTAATATAAACAATGCTACGCTTTAATGGTTAAATGGCCTAGACCAGGCGTAGGCAACCTTGGCTCTTTTATGACTCGTGGACTTCAACTCCCAGAATTCCTGAGCCAGCATGGCTCAACTTGGAAACGTCTCCCTTTCCCCTCAGCGTGGCTGGCTCAGGAATTCTGGGAGTTGAAGTCCACGAGTCATAAAGTGGCCTAGGCCTAGGCCAGGGGTAGGCAGCCTTGGCTCGTTTATGACTCGTGGACTTCAACTCTCAGAATTCCTGAGCCAGCATGGCTCAGCTTGGAAACCTCTCCCTTTCCCCTCAGCGTGGCTGGCTCAGGAATTCTGGGAGTTGATGTCCACGGGTCATAAAAGAGCCAAGGTTGCCTACCCCTAGTCTAGACATTGGTATTTGAACATAGATATTTTTAACATTATGTTTTATTGGCTTCTACTAATCTAGATGAAATGTTAATCTATACTGCTAATCCATGTATCATTACACTAAATAGGTAAATAATCCTCTTAGATCCTTGAGTGTAGGCTTGAATAAATGTGCTGCAACTTAATGGGTGACTCCGATTCTTTGCACCTGACATTTTCATGGTTATCGCCAATCTGGGGTTAAAATAATAATGACCTGTATAACAGTAAGCTCATCTAAATAACCCCCTGTATGAATACTGTTGCACTGTCCCCATGATTGAAAGTCTTAGTGTAGATCTTCCATCATGAGGAACAATGGTATCTTTTGATCCCATAACTGCAGTGTTCAGAACAGCCCTGTGTTCAGAACCACCTCTACCTCCTCATTATGTTTTTCTTAACAAAGCCCTTGAGTTTCTTTCCCCCATCTTTTTAATTCCTCTGCAAACATTTCAGGAAAAAAACACCAATCCCTTACATTGAACGGTGGCGAGTCTTGACGTTCCCGAATTACTTGCAAAAGTGAGCGGAAATTTATCCTGCCAGCATTTGGAATGGAAATATCTACCCATTGTTGTTGGCTGTCATTGTCCTCTTTGCATTCAGAACCAGAAATAGAGGTTGAGTGGGAGAAAGATGACTACGCATTAAGCAAAAGCGATAGCATATCCTGCTCCTTAGTTCTTTCTAAACACACCCTGGTCCTAAGCTAGCTTGACAAGTGCCTCCGATATGACTAACATTCTACTCGTTCAGATATTTATACATTCATATTCTACCCACAAAAGGAAGTTCCATGTTGGGTTACATTCCTTGTTCATTTCAGAAGGGAAACTGGGGGGGGGGGATTCACGAGAGGGAGGAACCACTCTCCAGATGGGGGCAAGAGAACTGGGAGAACAAATTTACTTCTCCCCCCTCAGATTTGCCGGGAAAGGCCATTGCTCAACAATTACACAGAAGCCTAGCAATAGTGGCGAATATCTCTAGCTCAGGTGTAGGATGAGGGTGAAGGTTCATTCTCTGACCTTGTGGGGTGGTTTCCAAATGTTTCATTACCAGTCTAGGTAACATCTTCAGTGGAGGGTTTGGCCTGGCACTTAAGTCATTGGGCTTGTTTGAGACCCAAGCACCGTGTGACAGGGTGAGCTCCCATTCTTGTCTCAAAAGCAAAAGTTCAAAAGCATGCAAACGCAAGTAGATAAATAGGTACCACTTAGGAGGGGAGGCAACAGCGTTCCATCTGCCTCAGCATATAGTCATGCCGGCCACATGACCATGGAAGAGTCTTCAGACAATGCTGGCTCCCTCAGCTAGGAAATGGAGATGAAACACCTCCCCCCCGAGTTGGTCATAACTAGAGAGGGGAAACCTTTACCTTTTTTTTACAGTAATCAGCAGGGGAGGGAATAAATAGGAACAAGATGAAATATTTTATTTTTCGGATGCTTCCAAAGCCAAAATGTACATACAGGCAACGTTACTGGAGTTAAAACATGAGGATGTGTTTTCAGAAGGAAGAGCATCTGCTTGACTTTTCATACATATATATGTTCTACATAATTCCCACCTACTGGGTTAATACCAAGTTCTCTGCAGTTCAGTGCCTATCCTACTGTTAGTGCAGACAAGCTTCAGGGTTAAAAATTGGATTCACAGGTCAGGTCTCCTCCATTCGTAATAGTCTGGTCACTCATCTCCTCCTGTATTGGTGGCAGAGGAACTTTTGTTAGAGGGGTTTCGGTTTTAAAAAGGGAATCTGTTTTGAGATGAGGAATGACATAGAATGATTTCTGGAAGGATTCTGAAGTGAAGTAATAGACGAAAGGATCAAAGCAACAGTTGAGAGTGGCAATACACAGGGTGATGGGGTAGAAGGTTTTGGCGAATGTCTCCAGAGAACAGTTGGCTACGGCTTGAGAACGTACAAGGGCATAAAGGAAAAGGATGGAATTGTAAGGGACAAAGCACACCACAAAGATGGTGACATGCACAACTATCATCTTGAGCACTTTTTCTTTGTTTGTGCCAATCTGGGAGAGGGTGGCTGGTTTCCTGAGAGTCCTCAGAAGTAGCGATGAACATGTAAGGTTGAGCAGAAGGGGAATGATGAAGCCAACCACTTCAATAAATATTGTAATCTTGGATAAGTAGGTCTTCCACACGTCTTTGGGAAACCCTTCAAAGCATGTTGTTATGCCATTGGTGGTATTAGTTGTGGAAAACAGGGATGCCAGGATCCCTCCACTGAGTACTAAAACCCATACTCCTGCGCACACAATGGCTGAATTACGTCTTGTCCTGACCAAACGAGACCGGAAAGGGTAGACAATCGCCAGGAAGCGGTCCACACTGATGCAGGTGAGGAACAGCATACTTCCGTAGATGTTGGTCAAGAAGGCTGTTCCTGAGATCTTGCACAGAGGGTCTCCGAAGGGCCAGTTCCTGTTGAAATTGTAGAAGATCTTGAATGGGAGAGTGAACACAAAAAGCAAGTCTGAGACCGCCAGGTTGGTCATGAAAATGGTTGTCTCGCTCCGCATTTTGATGCGGAACCAGAAGACAAACAACGAGGCACAGTTGGTGATTAAGCCAAGGATGAAGACCACACTGTAGACCGCTCCATAGAGGTTGTACTTGAAGGAATCGTCAATCACGCAGGTATGGTTGTTGCTGTGATTTCCCATTCCAGCACTGCACTTGGCGAAGCAAAATTAAGTAGCATCCATGTACTGTAATTCAGGAATCCCCCACGGCTTCAAGAAGCACCTTCTGTGGGTTGAAAGCTGGCGGCCACAGAGTCATGATGTGAGCCTTTCTCCTGAAGAACACAAGAAGGTTGGGAAAGAGGTGAGACCTCAGAGACTCTATTTAGTCCTACACAACTAAACAAAAAAACCCACATTTTTTTAAAATTCCATTTATATCCCGCCCTTCTCCGAAGACTCAGGGCGGCTTACAAGCTTAGCAGTAGCCTTCATTCTATGTATATGCCTGCTTATTAGGGCTTTCATACACCCCCCCCAAGCGGCATTATTACAAAGTCAGCTTAATTGCCCCCAACAATCTGGGTCCTCATTTTACCTACCTCGGAAGGATGGAAGGCTGAGTCAACCTTGAGCCTGGTGGGACGCGAACCTGCACTAATTGCAGGCAGCTGGTGTTACTTAAGGAGGCATTAGCCCACTGCTCCACCAAGGCTCTTTGATAGAAGAGACCATTTGTAGCTTAAGGTTGAACTGTGGGGTCCTTGGTGCTTTCTGGACATGGTTGTTTTCTTGCAGATGTTTCATTACCAACCTAGGTAACATTCACCTAGCACTGAGGACATTACCTGGCTTGGCAATGAAACATCTGCAAGAAATCAGCCAAGTTCAGAGAACACCAAGGACCTCATAGAAAACGCATTCCCTGATGTTCAGTTACAACGTCCAGATTAAATGAACATCATTTTTTCTCCTATCCCTTCCTGCCTCTAAGGAACAGACACTTGAGTTGATGTAGTGGAGGAATTCAAACCCTCATTGACATTTCATTTCTGCTACAAGAGTAACTCTCAGTATTTCTTTTAGACAAAACTTTACTTTTTTGTAAGTTTTTATGGTGTTTTTTTTACTTGTAAACTGCTCAGAGTCGTTTAGACTCTGAGATGAGCGGTGTATAAATTTGATAAATGAATAAACAGAAAGCTAAGTTCACATAACAAACCAACTTTAAAATGTCGTTGATTAAAATGTGTTGGTTCAACTGATGTATAAATAACCCAGCTATGGGCTTAAGCATGCTGTGTGAATCAAACCATCGCATTAACCCACTGTACTTGTTTACTAGTTATGTAAACAGAGCAACTGTGTTTTATTAACAGATAACTAGTTTGTAGTGTGAACTCAGCCAGACCCTCAAGGTAGGCCAAACCCTCAATTGCAGCCAGACTGTAGCCAGTTCGTGTTTGCTATAGAAAATGTGCATGGACATTTTAAAAGTATTTGAACAGAATCAGTCCAGACTTTTGCACAGTGCTGTTCTGGACTCAAGTTTCTTATTGCAATGTTATTTGCTATAGAACCTAACTGAGACTGAGCAATCTCCCTTAGAATATCTGAAGAACTGAAGAAGCTTCTTGGATGAGAAGCGAAATGTTTTCAAGAGGAAGTCCAGTTGCCTTTTGAAAAGCTCCTTTGGGATTCCATTAGGATAAGAAAACGTCTCATCTTTTTATCCTATTGCTAGATAATCATCTGGATCGTAACTGAAGGAATCAGCTTTTTTTTTCTTCTTCTTCTGGGGAAACAGACCCTCCCACTCACCAAGATTGCAGAATTTATTCTCCTAGTTGGCAGATAACCCCCACGTAATTTTCCTCCCCATGTCAAGGACGGAAAGTGCTTCAAGCATCTGAAGGCAACTGCTAGCAAATAGTTGGGTGACTGGAAGAAGGGAAACAAACATCTGGCGCACAAGAGCAGAACAGACATTCCAGCTGCTTGTTTCCTGTTGTAAGACAGGCTCTAACATCTGACCCAGTATGTAAAGCAGCAGAAGGGAGGGGGGGGAAAGAACCACGTCAATTGCCATCTGGAGGGATTTGAGGAGCAAATGTTAAGACAATGCAAGGCACCCAATCTCTCCCAAAGAATTTGAATCATGAAAGGTTTGTTTGTAGTATTTAAACCCAGGAAGAAGCAAAACAACAACAACAACAAAAAACCAACCCCACAGCTAAGATGTATTCAGTTAAATCTGACATACCGGGAATCATTTTAACTTTATTTAAAAGCGGTATTAGAATAAGTGACTCTCAAAACCTGTGTATTGTTTAATTATTTCTTTTTTTTATGCTTCTATGATCCTCTTATTCATGGTGTTTTGATGATTGTATTGCTTTTTAAAAATATGCCAGTTTAGTTTGCATGATAGATGGATGGATGGATGGATGGATGGATAGACAGACAGACAGATAAGATAGATTAGGTAGGTAGGTAGGTAGATAGATACAGACAGTGCTTTTTTTTGTAAAAGAAAAAGGTGCCGGAACTCACACGTGTCCTACAACCCGCCTTGCCTACCCTGCAAGGTTCCATCCAAAAAAGGTGCCGGAACTCCGTTCTGAGCGTTCTATGAGAAAAAAAGCCATCTATCTATCTATCTATCTATCTATCTATCTATCTATCTATCTATCTATCTATCTATCTATCTATCTATCCATGTATTGAAAATAGAGAAAGAAAAGTAAAAATTCTGTCAATATTAATTACAATTACAGGATGCCAATATTCCAAGTCTCAAAATACGGTACTTGCGTTTTCATCCAAAATTAAAAACAGCCAAAAAAAACCCTGCTAAAATTCACATCACATATTGTTATACAGTAATGGTTTTGATCTTAAGCTAATTACTTAATATTAAATTCTCCAATGTATTTTGCTTGGTTGATTGTTCTGTCGATCAATATACAGGTAGACAAGATAGATGAAACAAATTTAACAAATTAAAATATCTAAATATATTTGAACAAGGAAAAGAAGAACACTGGAAAAAAGGAGAATTAATTTTTTATTTCCCTTTTTAAATATTTGCTAATGCAAAATATTTGTAGCCATACATGTCTCCTTAAAAGCCAGACAATAACTGATGGCATTTACATTTCTACATTTTGGGACCAATTCTTGCTTAAATTTAGTTAAATTGATAAGTTTTGCCACTGCTGCAGATTCTCTAAGTTTAACTTCCCAATCAACTGTTGTGTCTTTCTTCCAGTGTTTTGTAAAGTTTTTTTTATAGAACAGAAAGATAAAAACTAACAAACATAAATAGTTAGAGGGACAGATAGAAAGAATAAAAAGAAGAGAGAGGATATCAGAAAAACAAAACCTACAGGAAAAAACCCAGAAATATAAAAAAGTGACTTCCAACTTTTTTTTTACAAAAGATATAAATAAAGCTTAAATTCAGGATTAATATACACTTTTCAAATGGACAACAGTTTTTATCAATCACTGAAACCTTCGGTTATAATTTGATTTCCCCCCCTGCCCCGTTTCTTGCAAAAAGTCCACCAAAAGCTTCCATTTAAAGTTCAGTTTTGCCAGCGCCTTTTCTCTAACGAGACCCGTTCATTTTACCGTTTCTGCCAGTTCCGTCACTTCTGTATCTTTCTTCCAAAATTTATTCTCACTGCTATAAGCGCAGACCTCATTAAATCATAATATTTATGGTTGAGCATTCCAAACCAACTTCACGTTTATTGTGTTTCACAATAAATAAAGATGTCCCTTAATTACATATAGCATTCCGAGTTGAATCCACAGGGCTAAAGATTTTCTGGTTTCTATATAGTCAACCCCAGACGGGGTTCAAGTAAAAATGTTGGTTAGCAAGTCCTGCCTTTCTGTTTACAAACTACTTTATATGTGCTACCTAAAGACATACAAAAAGCCTATTCTTTCATTTTGGGTTCCTTTTGTTAGGGAGCTAGCGCAATAACTGTCCCTTGTCTGTAGGCCTGTGTCGCCTTTTCTCTGTTGCCCCAGCAACGGAAAATATTCACAAAGAAATTCAGTGGCGATGGTAAACCACAAATGGGCACCCTCTTAGAACTCAATTCGTCCGCGCTCTCTGTATATAAGTTCAGTGTGGCGGTTTTCAGGGACTTTGTACTTAAACTCGGGCAAAAAACATATTTGTGCAATATTTTTGGTTTGCTGGTTGCGCATCTACAGCTCTATTTTTTTAAGCATGAAAGTGGAATTATTGCCCAAGACTTATCAGATAGCCACTTCTGATTGCCATGGGCACATGCACGAAGCCTCCAAGAGTTGATTTGTCTTCCAATTGCCTGTGGAAAGGAAGACCAAAGGAAGATTATGTATGTATGTATGTATGTATGTATGTCTATGTGTATATATATGTATGTGTATATGTATGTGTGTGTATATATATATATATATATATATATATATGTGTGTGTGTGTGTGTGTGTGTGTGTGTGTGTGTGTGTATATGTGTGCGTATATCTGTATATATCTTGAGTGTTTTGAGCACCTCGTCGACCCAAATATGGGCGAAATCTTTTGCCTGTATCAGCCCAAACTAGGGCCATCCACAGGCGGCAGTCACAACTGCGACAATTGTTTGTATTAAATACATTTGGATTGCTGACAAAGAATTAAAAGGGGAGACTGATATATCTATATCAGTCTCCCTTTAATTCTTTGTCAGCAATCCAAATTTATTTAATATGTGTGTGTGTATGTGTGTGTATACACACACACACACACACACACACACATGTATGTGTGTGTGTATGATTTTGCCAACAAAGAATTAAAGGGAGACTGACATAGCTGTTTCAAGCTTTTTTGCTCTCATCAGTCAGCCACACCCTTCTGAGATTCGAACCTGGGCTGTCAGAAGGGCGTGGCTGACTGGTGAGAGCTAAAAAGTTTGAAATAGCTATATCAGTCTCCCTTTAATTCTTTGTTGGCAAAATCCAAACTTTGGCACAAAAAGATTGTCCCAGTTGCGACTGCCGCCTGTGGACGGCCCTAGTTTGGGGGCTGATACAGGCAAAAGAAGAAAAAAGACCCATATTTGGGTCGACACAGGGTGTTTAAAAAAACCCACTTAAGACATATATCTATATAAAATAGCGACCCCCATGGACAACGTTCCTCCAGGCCTTCCTGTCCTCTATCATCTTCTGGAGTCCCTTTAAGCTCACGCCTACTGCTTCTGTGACTCCATCCATCCACCTCGTTCTCTGTCGTCCCCTTCTTCTTTTGCCCTCAATCTTTCCCAGCGTTAGGCTCTTCTCCAGTGAGTCCTTCCTTCTCCTTAGGTGGCCAAAGTATTTGAGTTTCCGCTTCAGGATCTGGCCTTCTCAAGAGCAGGGTAATTTAATAATTTAATTTAATTTAATAATTTAATTTGTATACCGCCCTTCTCCCGAAGGACTCAGGGCGGTGAACAGGGCGATGCATAATAAAAAAACAGAATACAAAAATTAAAAAGTGATTAAACAATTATGCCCGTAGTAATTAATACATATTAAAAATTAAAACTAGTTATAAAAACCCAACCCCATCCCATCAGACCAGGCCAGCTTGTTCAAAAAAGAAGGTTTTAAGAAGGTTTTAAGGTTTTAAGGCTACAGCTCCCTAACAAATATCCGATCCTGCATGGAGATGGTCCCAGATTCATTCCTCGGCTTTTCTGACAAGGATGGAAAAGCCAGGTCATGAAACTTGAACTCCACTACAATTAGTCCTCAACTTACGACCATTTCTTTAACCACCATTCAAAATTATGACAGCGTTGAAAAAAGTGACTTACGATGGATCCTTACCAGCCCATCTAGAAACACAACTCCAGACAGCTCACAAAAAACAGACAAAACTTTATTTCAATCATTGACCTGTAAAAATACCACCAATACAACGAGAAACACAAAACTATCCCCTAACATCGGGAACTATAAGCAACCATTTGTGGGTGACCCTGAGACATAATGTAGCAGCATTTTGCTACCTTTAGAGAAACAAATTTATCTTGATTATTTCACAGGTAAAAGTTATTGGAAACTTTAAAAAAGGGGGTAATTAACTCTTGCCGAATGTTCCTGGCTCTGCAGATGAACACGGGCTATGTTCACAACAACAGCACAAGCAAAAACAAACAAACAGTGAAAACTATTAAACCAAAAACAGCCAACACCAACCACCTTTTGGGATACACCCAACGGAACCCTCCACAAGTTCCCACTTTACTCTAAACCAGCATCTGGGAGGAGAAGAACCATCTCTTTATGGAGATCTAGTGGTTTGGGTACCTGCCAGATCAGGAATAAGGCTGTCCCACAGGGCAGGGACTCTTACAAAAAAAGTACACACTGTCTCTTCTACTCCAGCACCAAACGTGGTGGCCACTGTTGACTTTTTCTTTTTAGAACTCAGGGAAACCTTCCTGTCTAGTAAGGAGATCAAGCGACTCCCACAGACAAATAGCCTGGGAATGTTATTTGTCGAAATACATGCAATCTGAAATTGAACGCTGCCCAAAACAACTAATTCCGTGTCCTTAAATTTGTCTAAGAGGGCAGACTTAATCTTATTTTCCAGCTGGAAAATAAGGTGAGAGAGCTGGCCCCTTCTGGTGAATGTCCTTCCTTTCGTGGAGTCTAGCAAAAAGAAAAGAGCATACTCACAAAATAATATAGCATTTTGCTACTTGTGTAAGAACCGTCTCTCCTTTTTTTTTTCTTACTCATGACAGCTTCCAATCTTTCACTTGAAAAGCAGTTGCAGGTAAACTGATTGTATGACGTAGAGCAGAGGCCCCCAACCATTTGGGCACCAGGGACCGGTTCCGTGGAGAGAGGTTTTTCCGCGGACCGGAGGGGGCGTGGTTTTGGGTGCTGCCTGCATCCCGCGGATGGGGCTTCGCTTGTTTGTGCGGACCAGCTGCTGACGGGCCGTGGCCCAGTACTGGTCCACTGTCTGGGGTTGGGGACCCGCGATGTAGAACTCCAGAGAGACCTCTGCTTTTGCAGTCAAAACAAACATAGATGGTCCTTGACTTACAATCGTTCATTTAGTGATCGTTCGAAGTTACAACAGCTCTGAAAAAAAGTGACTTATGCATCCCCAAAGTCATGTGTTCAAAATTCAGAGAATTGGCAACCATAACTAGGACGGTTGCAGTGCCCCGGGGTCATGTGATCCCCTTTTGTGACCTTCTGACAAGCAGATTCAAGAGGGAAGCCAGATTCACTTTAACAATTGTGTTACTAATTTAACAACTGCAGTGATCTACTTAACACTGTTGGAAGAAGGGTCGTAAAAATGGGGCAAAATTCATTGAACAAAAGTTTCATTTAGCAACAGAAATGTTGGGCTCAATTGTGATCATAAGTCAAGGATACTTGTGCATTCTTTATTTTTTCAGTCCCTTTGGCCAGCTTCAACATTTTCAGAGCTGTTCATTCCCTTCCTGCTTAACTCCCTGCAGAAATCATTGCAATGAGCAAAAAATGTTATTCAGCCTACCAAGCTCTTGTAAGATCCTGAACAGATCTGGCATTCTGGATCATAGGTCTCCTTTGGATTCAATAAACAATAAAATGCATAAACAATAAAATGCATTTGTTTTTAAAAGACTAGCTATAGCTCTCTCTTGGGAAATAAGACCCAATAAAATAAACTTGTTTTTAAAAGGGCAGACAAAAATCCTTTAGTTACACAGGAGTGTGGAACATTAAGGCATTCTGTGTTTTGATATCAAAGCACTTTAGCATAATAACAACAATGAATTCCTGCGTAGCCTTTGGTTCCTCTTCTCAGGTTTATCGAGGGTGTTATTTTATTGTCTGAATTACTTCTTCCTAATGTTTTCAACGATCTGTTGTAAGTACAAGGACTTTCTAGAAGAGGTAGAGATTTTACACATCCCTACATGCAAAACATTTAAATTCAGAGTGTCCCTTTAGAAACTGAACCAAATCTTTCCAGCTGCCCCAATAGCTAGGACTAAACCTGAAGGATGATGGCAGCTGTAAATACAGTAACATCTGGAAAGTGCAGGTGCTATGCTCCTGGATGATAGTATCCTGTACTTTAATGGTACTCAATAAATTCTTAAATATGATGAACAGCTGTGATCACTGCTACCCTTAGAAGAAATAGAAAGTCATGTGGCAGGACAAGAAGCAACGGATGGAAACTAGTCAAGGAGAGAAGCAACCTAGAACTAAGGAGAAACTTCCTGACAGTTAGAACAATTAACCAGTGGAACTACCTGCCTCCAGAAGCTGTGAATGCTCCAACACTGGTAAATGCTCCAACACTGGAAGTTTTTAAGAAGAGACTGGACAGCCATTTGTCTGAAATAGTGTAGGGTTTCCTGCCTGAGCAGAGGGTTGGATTAGATGACCTCCAAGGTCCCTTCCAACTTCTTCTTCTTCTTCTTCTTCTTCTTCTTCTTCTTCTTCTTCTTCTTCTTCTTCTTCTTCTTCTTCTTCTTCTTCTTCTTATTATTATTATTATTATTATTATTATTATTATTATTATTATTATTATTATTATTATTATTGTAAAAGTGATAATAATAATAAAAGTAAAAGTAATTTTGTATTTACAGCAGGAACAAGCCATGTGGAATTGGCTGCAGAAGCTGGAGATGACACAAGCCTATTCAAGTTCTTTGCCTAACTTCTACAGGTAATCCTCGACTTATAAGTTTGTTTAGCGACCGTTTGAAGTTACAACGGCACTGGAAAAACCTACACCTTATGACCATTTTTCACACTTAGGACCATTGTACCATCCCCCCCAGTTACCTGATTTACAGTTACCGTGCTAATAATTCAACAACCGCAGTGATTCGCTTATCAAATGCGGCGAGAAAAGCCATAAAAAGGGGCAAAACTCACTTAGCAAACTTCTCTCTTAACAACATTAGTTTTGGGCTCCGTTGTGGCTGTAAGTTGAGGACCACCTGTATTAAAGGGTATGGTCACCTGAACATCTGCGTTGGTTTAAATCTGAAAGAGGGCAATTATTCTCAGATGGTTTGGTGTACGTGAGAAAACCTGGCTCTGCTATACAGGCAGTCCTCGACTTACATGGAGGCCAACATTTCTGTTGTCAAGCGAAACAATTTTCAAACTCTTTCCTTCAGAGAGGGATGGTCTATGCCAGGGGTAGGCCACCTTGGCTCTTTGATGACTCGTGGACTTCAACTCCCAGAATTCCTGAGCCAGCCACGCTGAGGGGAAAGGCAGAGGTTTCCAAGCTGAGTCATGCTGGCTGAGGAATTCTGGGAGTTGAAGTCCATGAGTCATAAAAGAGCTGAGGCTGCCTACCCCTGGCCTAGGCCTTAGGCCACTTTATGACTCATGGACTTCAACTCCCATAATTCCTGAGCCAGCCGTGCTGAGGGGAAAGGGAGAGTTTCCAAACGGAGCCATGCTGGCTCAGGAATTCTGGGAGTTGAAGTCCACGAGTCATAAAAGAGCCCAGGTTGCCTACCCCTGGTCTATGCCAAATTTGAATGGAATCCAATACAGGTAGTCCTCAATGTACAACTATTCGTTTAGTGACCGTTCAAAGTTACAATGGCACTGGAAAAAAGTGACTTTTGACTGTTTTTAGCACTTAACTATTGCAGCATCCCCATGGTCACAGGATCGGAATTCAGATTCTTGGCAACTGGCTCCTATTTACAATAACAATAGGGACCTTGGAGGTCATCTAGTCCAACCCCCTGCTCAGACAGGAAACCCTGCACCATTTCAGACAAATGGCTGTCCAGTCTCTTCTTAAAAACTTCCAGTCTTGGAGCATTCACAGTTTCTGGAGGCAAGCTGTTTCACTGGTTAATTGTTCTGATTCTCAGGAAGTCTCTCCTTAGTTCTAGGTTGCTTCTCTCCTGGATTATGACGTGTCCCAGAGTCATGTGATTTCCCTCTGACAAGCAAAATCTAGGGGAAAGCCAGATTCACTGAAGAGACTTGACAACTGCAGTCGTTAACAACTCTGGCAAGAAAGTCATAAAATGGGGCATTAACAACTGTCTCACTTAACAACAGAAATTTCAGGCTCAGTTGTGGTTAGAAGTTGAGGATTCCTGAATTTATTAAGTCTTGCTTCTCCTTTGATCAGGCACATTGCTAGCAGACGCAACCTTAACTTGATTCCCACGCTACATCAATTCTCTTTTACTAGCCAGGAAACAGTCACTATTCTACTTTGTCCCAACTCTTATTATAACCCCGAGGCATGGGATGTTGCTTTAGGTCCTTCTTCACGCATTACCACACTGAGGAATCCACTGGATTCCAGATCCCAGAGCCCCTGTCCAAACTTTTATGGCCAGTAAGTTGGATGCTCCCTTAAAACTTCAGAGAAGTTAGACCCTTAGTGATTTGCCAGCTCTGGCCCTTGGCAGGCTAATGATGTTGTTAGCTGCGAAGTCATGTCCGACCCATCGCGACCCTATGGACAACGTTCCTCCAGGCCTTCCTGTCCTCTACCATCTGCTGGAGTCCATTTAAGCTCACACCTACTGCTTCAGTAACTCCATCCAGCCACCTCATTCTCTGTCGTCCCCTTCTTCTATTGCCCTCAATCTTTCCCAGCATTCGGCTCTTCTCCAGTGAGTCCTTCCTTCTCATTAGGTGTCCAAAGTATTTGAGTTTTAGCTTCAGGATCTGGCCTTCTAAAGAGCAGTCAGGGTTGGTCTCCTCTAGGACTGACCAGTTTGATCGCCTTGCAGTCCAAGGCTAATGATAGTAATATCAATAACAGTAGAAAGTGAGTGTGGTCTCTTCAAAACATCTGCATGTATAGAATTTTCTTGAAAGACAAATGCCCCAAATCAGTCAATCAATCAGCATGGTCAGGAGCTGGCAAAACTGAAGCATTTAAGGCTGTAATCCTAAACACAGGGATTAGGAATCAAGTCCCATGGATTAATGGGAATTAATTGTGAGTAAACCTTTAATAAATATTTAGCTTTCTTCAGCTGGAATAAAAAAAAACCAAAGCCTTAAGACCGATGCGTATCTTCTATATTTCAGTGGGAAAATAGATTGAAATGAACAGTGCCTTGTTTGAACTACTAGACTATGGCCCAGTATTAGATTTCAAAACATCCAATTTTAGCCTCCACTCATTTTATTTGACTTTTGAAAACTGGCAGAAGATCAGTAGCTTTTACCTATACACAGATCATAAACAACAACAAAATAATAATAATAATAATAATAATAATAATAATAATAATAATAATAATAATAATAATAATAATAATAAAAACCTGGTTGATACCTAGGATGCTGGCAGCAACCGGTGTCAACCATTAGTGCCAGTCAATTTGAATGTCCAGTTGACTGAGGTTCATGTTTAATGAATAAAAGTTTTATAATAGCCAAGAATTTATAATAGTTTTATAATTTATAATTTTATTTTTTATAGTTTTATAATTTATAATTTTATTTTATAATAAAAGTTTTATAATAGCCAAGAACCTGCAATGAGTGCAGGTTCGAGTCCCACCAGGCTCATGGTTGACTCAGCCTTCCATCCTTCCCAGGTAGGTAAAATGAGGACCCAGATTGTTGGGGGCAATTAAGCTGACTTTGTAATAATGCCGCTTGGGGGTGTGTGTGTGAAAGCCCTAACAAGCAGGCATATACATAGAATGAAGGCTACTGCCACCCTGAGTCTTTGGAGGAGGGCGGGATATAAATGGAATTTTTTAAAAAAATTAAAAATTAAAAAGTGTTTAGTTTGCCTCAGCAAAGTCTCCTGAATACACACAAAAAGCTACTTAAGGAAAACAAAAATAAGTTTCACTCAACTTTGTTTCTTTTTTCTAGTTGTTTGGGTTTGTTCGTTTGTTTTAAGAAAAAAAAACATTGTTATAGTATTATAAAAGAGAAACAGAACCGTTAGGTTGCACAGGGCGATTTCTGTGCTGGAAAAACCTCCCTGTTCTTACGAAGCTACCGTAGGAACTTAAAATTTAGCATTTAAAGACTTTGGGAGGGGGCGCTTCAGCAGGGGAGAGGGGCTAACCAGTGCAAGGCCTTCTGCAAAAACGGGATCCTGCCATTATTATTTGGATTTGCCATGGTGATAAATAGGAGGAGGGAGGGGGGAAGGAAAGGAGCAGCCTTAGATCAGCGTTTCCCAACCTTAGGAACTTGAAGATGCGTGGACTTCAACTCCCAGAATTCCCCAGCCAGCATAGCTGGCTGGGGAATTCTGGGAGTTGAAGTCCACGCATCTTCAAGTTCCTAAAGGTTGGGAAACGCTGCCTTAGATGACTATCCATCGTGGCTGAAATTGGATTTCAAGAATAGGGCGCTTAAGGAGATGAGATGGCCACTATTCTGTTTTCCTAAAACTAACCAGCTTCAGAACAAAATATACAGTATTTTCTTGGGGGGGGGGGGAATGAAGAGGAAAAAAAAACTGTTTTGCAGATGCGCCTTCCTTTTGCAAACACGAGAGCCCTTTTTTCCGATCACGATCCCTAACCCTTCCAGATTCCGGGACGGGCGCGGGGACCCCCCCGCAGTCGATCGAAGGGGCCGCGGGGCTAGGAAAAAGCGCAGCTGAGTTTTTTGGGGGGGGTGGTTTTTGGTTTTTTAGGAGAAATCTCGGGAAGAGCAGGAGAGGCCAAAGGAGTCGCTACCCTCCTCCTCCTCCACCACGGTTTTTTTTTGTTTTTGAGGAGGGGGTGGGTTGGAAAGCGGACTTCTCCAAGGAAGCCCCCACCAAGGCTTTTTTTCCCCCCCAAAGCGTCTCCCCCGGGAATCCGGCTGCCAGGCTCCCCCCCGCGCGCCCCCTTCTCCAGAAGCTCCCAACGGATCGCCCGATCGCCTTCCTTACCCAAACAAAGGGAAGCCGCTCCAGACGGGATCGCGGGACCCTGGCGGCCGCCCCTCCTCGCTCCGGATCGGCTGCAAAAAGAGGGTTTCATGCCGGGCAGCGCCCCCCCCCCATCCATCCGTCGCCGGGTTCCCCCCACGACCCCTCCCCAGCTCGCCTCTCCGGCTAGGAAGGGGAGACCTCCTTCATCCCGGAGGCAACCAGCCCGAGTTCGGTTCCTTTGTTCCGACCGGGACGGGGGGGGGCAGCAAGGAGTTCCCCCGCCCACCCACCCACCCACCCACCCACTCGACTTGCGGGGAACTGAGGCAGGCAGGCGAGGGGGCTGCAGCCGGGCTCGGAGGAGGGGAGGTGGAGGGGGGGGGGAAGAACGGAACGGGGTCTTCGACGGGGATTGGATGGCGAGCGGGTCGTCTCGCAGGATCCGGGGGGGTGGGGGGGTGGGGGAACCGCTGGCCAGTCCTTTCGGTTTTGCCTTCTTGACCCCGCCCCCCGATCGGGGCTGAGTTGGAGGGGAGGGCTCGAGGAGGAGGAGGAGGATCGACTTTCTCTCTTTCTCTCTCTCTCCTCCTCCTCCTTCCTCCCCCCACCCCCGTCGGATAGTTTACTCCAGGGGTCTTCCAACTTGGCCCTTTTATGACTTGTGGACTCCAACTCCCAGAATTCCTCAGCCAGCGTACGCTGGCTGAGGAATTCTGGGAGTTGAAGTCCACAAGTCAAAAAAGGGCCAAGTTGGAAGACCCCTGGAGTAAACTATCCGCAAGTCATAAAAGTCCACAAGTCATAAAAGGGCCAAGTTGGAAGACCCCTGGTTTACTCCGAGGTTTAGTTGAGTTGCCCGTTGAGCGGGGAACCGACCCGGTGGGGGGAGAAGCGCAGTAGGCCAGATCGATCGCTTCGGGGAAGGGAAACGGGAGGGCGCTGCGGACTCGATGGGGCTCCGGGTTGCTTGATTGAAGAGCGATCGGCTGTTCGGGATCGGTCGAGCCCAGGGGTAGGCAACCTGGGCTCTTTTATGACTCGTGGACTTCAACTCCCTTATTTATTTATTTATTTATTTATTTATTTACTTACTTACTTACTTACTTATTTATTTATTTAATATACCGCCCTTCTCCCGGAGGACTCAGGGCAGCGTACAGAGTAATAAAGTAAGAATAAAGGTAAAGGTAAAGGTTCCCCCGCACATGCGTGCTAGTCGTTTCCGACTCTAGGGGCCGGTGCTCATCTCCATTTCAAAGCCGAAGAGCCAGCGCTTGTCCAAGGACGTCTCCGTGGTCATGTGGCCGGCATGACTAGACGCCAAAGGCGCACGGAACGCTGTTACCTTCCCACCGGAGTGGTCCCTATTTTTCTACTTGCATTTTGACATGCTTTCGAACTGCTAGGTTGGCAGAAGCTGGGACGAGTAACAGGCGCTCACTCTGTTATGCGGCGCTCGGGATTCGACCCGCCAAACTGCCGACCTTCTGATCGACAAGCTCAGCGTCCTAACCCACTGAGCCACCGCGTCCCTTTTTAAAGTAAGAATACAATAAAGCAATAAAGTGAGAAAATTTTAAAACCCAAATCCATCAGGCCAGGCCGGCTTGTTGGAATAGATAAGTTTTTAGATCACGCCGGAAGGAGCGAAGGTCTCGGGGGCCATCTGGATTTCAGCTGGTAAGCGGTTCCAGAGGATTGGCACACCCACCGAGAATGCTCTCTCCCTGGGGGTCACCAGCCGACATTCTCTGAACGGTGGCACCCTGAGGAGGCCCTCTCTGTGGGAGCGCACAGGACGGAGGGATGTTGACGCTGGCAGTAGGTGCTCCCGTAGGTAATCCGGACCCACACCATGTAGGGCTTTGTATGTCATCACTAGCACCTTGAATTTCACCCGGAAGGCAACTGGAAGCCAGTGCAGCTCACGGAGCAGAGGTGTAATATGGGAGTATCGGGAGACCCCCCAAAAGAACTCGTGCAGCTGCACTCTGCACCAGCTGAAGTCCACGAGTCATAAAAGAGACCAGGTTGCCTACCCCTGGGCTAGCCCAGTGCTTTTTCAACCCTTGGGAACTCAACCTGGGAACTTTTAAGTTGGGTGGACTTCAGCTCCCAGAATTCCCCAGCCGGCTGGGCTAGTTGGGGAATGCTGGGAGTTGAAGTCCACCCATGTAAAAGTTGCCAAGGTTGAGAAAGTCTGCTCTGTCCACTGAAACATACATACATACATACATACATACATACATACATACATTTCCTTGCTTCCTTCCCTGATCTTCATTTTTTCACCTGAACCCGCAAAGCAATTACCCTTCCTTTCTCTTGAGGGCTGGGTTAGAAGCACCAAGCGGGTCTGGGGCTGGCATGGCCCAAAGCCAATTGACCTCCCCCCTTAAGCATTCAGGGTGGTGGTGAGGAGTGTTCCCCCCCCCCGTCTTCTTTCCTAGGACAGTCAGTCCCTCCTTAACTCAGGAGTGTTGAGGGTGTGCAGGAGAGTTGCCTGGCTCCACAGGCAATTTTTAGGTTGCCCAGTTCCGTACAGAGTCATCTCTCGCCTACTAGACTACAACACGCTAAACTGTGGTTAACAATCCATGTTGGGTGGCTTCAGGCATCTCACTAAGTCATTCTGATCCAAAGCTGGATCTTCTCTAGACCCCTTTTCGCCAGTCCCTTCAGGTGTAAACAACCTACAGGAGGTAGGGCTGTGTGTGTGTGTGTGTGTGTGTGTGTGTGTGTGTGTGTATGTGTGTGTACTGTATTTGTGTGTGTGTGTGTGGGAGCAAAAGACTCCAGACATGCAAACAAGCTCTCCTTTCTGCTTGTCCTCAGCAGCCTTTGTGTGCCTTTTCCTCAAGCAGCTGCCTCGCTGTTCTCCAGCAGCACCAAGTAATTTCCTAATTCTGCTTTACAGGAATAGCTTTGCTCTTTCCTGTACCTCCCCATCCTGTAAGGCCGGCTTCTTAAATGGCAGCAAATCGTGGAATGGTTTGTTTCTGTACAATAGAGGTGTATACTTCTGTACAGTGTACAGTAACGTGAGTCTTATCCCTTTAATAGAATCTTTAATAAAATTATCCGGAGGAGCAAAAAAAAAAAGAGAGAGTTCCCTCAAGCCGAAGAATGTTAAGACACTAATAAAGGAGAATATTTGTAGCTCAGGGTTGAAATGAGGAGTCCTTGGTGCTCTCTGAGCTTGCTGGTTTTCTTGCAGATGTTTCACTACCCAAACTAGGTAACATCGTCAGTGCTAGAAGGGAGGGAGGTTTGCGGAGAGGAGGAGGAGGAGGAGGAGGAGGAGAACTGTAGGGTCCTTGGTGCTCTCTGACCCTAGTTGTTTGTTTGCAGATGTTTCATGACCTAACTAGGTAACATCATCATTGCTAGAAGAGAGGGGGATTTGCAGAGTGGAGAAGAAGGAAAGGAGGAGGATGAAGACGGCTGTAGGATCCTTGGTGCTCTCTGAGCTTGGTTATTTTCCTGCAGATGTTTCATTTCCCAAACTAGGTAACATCATCAGCGGTAGAAGGGAGGAGGGTTTGTAGGGAGGAGGAGGAGGAGGACGACGACGACTGTGGGACCCTTGGTGTTCTCTGCGCTTAGTTGTTTTCTTGCAGATCTTTCATTACCCAAACTAGGTAACATCATCAGTGCTAGACGGGAGTAGGGTTTGTGGGGAGGAGGAGGAAGAGGAGGAGGAGGACTGTGGGGCCCTTGGTGCTTTCTGCGTTTAGTTGTTTTCTTGCAGGTGTTTCATTACCCTGATAATGCTCTTGATGATGTTACCTAGGTTGAGTAATGACATTTTAAGAGACTCATGAAGGACGTTGGACCAATGGGGTGACATCAGACGCATTGGGAGACATGGATTAATGCACGCCTTCCCAAGGAGGAGCTTGCTAGACAATTGTCTCCTAACCACAGGACCATTCCCCCACCCCACCCACCCCACCCTTTCTCTTTAGCTTTGGCACCATTTGCCAGCTGTTCCAACCTTTGTGGAATTGGGGGGAATCTATGTGGGAAGTGGAATCCATGGTAAAGAAGTAAAGCCTTGCTGAGTTTGGGTTAGCCTTCATGCGCTCATTTCCTTTTCGGATTAGTGAAGAGTTAGACTAGTCTTGCTCACGCTAAAGGGGTATGATCTACTGTATCTATATACCGAGCAAGGTCAAAATAGGATTATATCACAGGTGATCCACAAGGAAGAGATCATTTGCTTTGCTGTACTGGTTGGTTCCGTCTTGGCTCTCAGTCATGTGTTTCTCTTCATCAACTCAAGGAGGGAGACTCAAGATACTTCGTAGGTCAGAGTGGGACAGAAAGCAAGGTTGCTTCTTTCCAACTTTTACAAATCCAAGCAGGAGGGTTGATGTTGATGATGGGGAGTACTGTTTTCTGCATGGCAGATTAATTAGCCCCCGCCCTTTCCAAAATGCAGCTTGGAAGGGTCTTGTTAAACTTCTTATTCCTAAGAACATGACATGCCAAGCCTGAGCTTACAGTCTCACCATGTGCTTAACTTGAGTGTTAAAAATTACCAGGTTGTATAATCCAATAAAGGAGAATATTTGTAGCTCAGGGTTGAAATGAGGGGGTCCTTGGTGCTCTCTGAGCCTTTTTGTCTTGCCAAAGTTTCGTTACCCAAACTAGGTAAGACCCTCAGTGCTATCATTGACGACGTTACCTAGAATGGGCAATGAAACGTTTGCAAGAAAACAAAGCTCAGAGAGCACCAAGGGGTTGTATAATCCTTTAATTCCTCTATGCCCATCACAACAGCGCAGCCATGTTTTTCTGACAATGTTGTGCCGCACTGCAGAATAAGAAAAATATTAGTATCTCTTGACTCTTGGGAGTTTTCTTTGTATGGAGCAAACAGCTAGCAGCTGAATTTGGTTCAAACACAGTTTGCCAGGATGCGACACTGGGTGGCAATAACCCTTTGTTTTATTGATCCTGCGTTTCATATGGTTTATTTTAGAAACTTCAGATGTTTTGCATAAACAGCCTTGGCAGGGCCCTCTTTTGTGAAATCTTTAGTCCTACTGATGCAACCAGGAGGGTGTCGGTCAAAAAAAATATGTCTCCAGCGCAGTTGCATTTATTAAACATGATGCTCAACCGCAATGGGGCACGTTCCTTGCTTTGTAATGGGGGAATAAATGGTTTTCTTTTTTTTAAAAAAAAAGGACAAACAAATGGCAGATTTTTTCCCCCTCTATTGTTCCCTACTTCTCTCTGTAGCTTTCATCTGGGACCTTTGTCACTGAGTTGGGCAAAATTGGAAACTTGTGGACCTCATTAGTTCTTCAAATGTTAGTTGTATTCCTTTTGAAAATAAGGGAAAAATAATCATGAGACCAAATTTGCTTAGCCACGAAGTTTCCAGGGCCAAGAATACAGTCTGAAGCTGCAGTCCTGATGGGTTTTTTTTAAAGCACTATAGCCTTTGATGACAACTGTAAATCAAGAATTTCTTGAATTATATCGGGACTGTGGATCCTTATGCGTTCAAGAATGATTTTTATATTGGAACAGCTTCTAGGCTGAGTAGCTTGCGAACACAGTTGCCCATGCTTTATGTAGCTTCCCACCACATTGTTGAAGGGGACTGAGGGATTGGGGGCTGGAGGCTAAAACATGAAGAAAGGCTGCAGGAATTGGTTGTGTCTAATCTAACAAAAAGGGATGCGGTGGCTCATTGGGTTAGGACGCTGAGCTCGTCGATCAGAAGATCGGCAGTTTGGCGGGTCGAATCTCGAGTGCCACGTAGCAGAGTGAGCGCCTGTTACTCGTCCCAGCTTCTGCCAACCTAGCAGTTCGAAAGTACGTAAAAATGCAAGTAGAAAAATAGGGACCGCTCCAGTGGGAAGGTAACAGCGTTCCGTGCGCCTTTGGCGTCTAGTCATGCCGGCCACATGACCACAGACACGTCCTCGGACAAGCGCTGGCTCTTTGGCTTTGAAACGGAGATGAGCACCGGCCCCTAGAGTCAGAAACGACTAGCACGCATGTGCGGGGGAACCTTTACCTTTTTAATCTAATGAAAATAAGGACTACAGGCAACATGATAGCAGTATTCCAATATCTAAAGGGCTGCCACAAGGAAGAGGCAGGTGCCACAAGCACCTGAAGGCAGGACAGGAAGCAATGAACAGAAACCATTCAAGCAGAGAAACAACCTAGAACTAAGGAGAAATTTCCTGACAGTGAGAACAATTAACCAGTGGAAAGGACTTTCCCTCAGAACTTGTAGGTGCCTCATCAGTGGAGTTCTCAAAAAGAGATTGGCAACCATTTGCTTGAAATTGTATAGGGTCTCCTGCTTGATTTTGGGGGGGGGATTAGAAGACCTCCAAGGTCCCTTCCAACTCTGCTCTTCTGTTAGTCTGAAATTTGGCAATGTCGACGGAGATTCTCAGTCATAGTTATCCCAAAGGTGCTTTTTCAGGAGGCAACTGGACTTTCTTGTTTTTCTTTGAAGATGTTTTTGCTTCTCATCCAAGAAGCTTCTTTACCTCTTCTTGGATGAGAAGCAAAACGTCTTCGAAGAAAAACAAGAAAATCCAGTTGCCTCCTGAAAAAGCACCTTTGGGAATTTTGCCAATGTGATTGTCCCAAACTGCAGGGATTTTCCAATTTTTTTTGTAATGCATTATTTGTTATTACGAGTTTTATGTTCCCCCCCCCAGATTGTCTGAGCAGTAAGGTGGGATCCCACAAAGCCCAACCTAAAACTTGAGTTTGAAAAAAAAATAATCAGATGTGGGTTAGTGCTGGAAAAAACGACCCAGAAACCTCCGCACTTGGAGGCTAAACTGGGAAATTCAAGCTAATTCTGAATAATCCACTTCTGTATTGTGGCTAAGAAAAATACATGGCTCTATTTTGTGAGTTCACTAGGAATAGAGGCCAATTCAAAGAAACTTTAAGTGGCTTAAAGAAGTTCCCACTTCTTTATAGTATCTTCCAGAAGTCTGTGAGGAAACACATCCAAAATTCTAAGGCTGATTGGTATCAATAAGCTGTTGGCATCCAAAACTTTTATCTTTTCTTTCAAATGATACCAAGGAAATTATAACTGTTCCTTGCTTGAAAACAATGACAAGGCAGGAACACTTAGTAATTATGGTTTGAATGTACAGTGTGTTCTGCACAGAGTTGCATTCCTTCTAAGGAAACAGATGAAGTCCTTCTGGATCCAGCATTGTTCCTAAAGATGCCAGATGGTTGTTGTGGCCAGGAGTGACTAATCCTAGATATGAGTAGTGTGTTAATTGTGTCTCTTGTTAGGAAAAACAAATCCAAGAGCATATACTCTCTGGCCCTATGGAGACAACCATATTGGCCCAGCTACTCCTTGCTTTTAGATCAGGGGTCTTCAAACTTGGCAACTTTAAGACTTGTGGACTTCAACTCCCAGATATCCGTCAGTCAGCCCATTTGGTAGGGAGCTGTAGCCCCACCAGTTTGCCTTCTGTATCTTCCTTGTTCCTCTCCTGTTAGGGGATGGTTTTATTGTTCATTTTATTGGTTGTGTTTTTGTTGGTCAAGGACTAAGATAAAGTTTGGCCTGATTGATTAAAGACAGTTACGGCTTCAGAATGGACATTCTTGTCCATGTACAATTTCTAGGACAAAAGAAAGGTAATGATTTTGCTATTTGCCTGGTATCTTTATATTCAACTTGTAGATCTCCCATTCTCAGTGGTGGGTCAAAGAGCAGCCCCTCCTTAGAATTATGTGCTTTCCCTTCCCCAGGACAAACCAGGAATCCACTCTCTTTAGGTCCAAAGACCAAGGATCCCCAGCCCTACAGTGATTTCAATCTCAGCTAGACTTCAGCTGAGTCCTTTCTGCAAGCAGCTTTCAATGAAAAGTCTGCCAGTGGTGCAGGTTTCTTGCCTACATGCCTTCCTCCATCCACCAATGTCCAGACCATTGCATTGGGGTTGCCAACTGTGATATAAGAGTTTTCTGCTTGAGCAGGAGGTTGGACTAGAAGGCCTCCAAGGTCCCTCCCAAGTCTGTTATTCTGATACTTTGCTCACAAATCATCGATAGAGAAAAGTCAGGAGCTTGAATTGGATTCAGAAATGAATTGACAAGTAATGTGATTGATAGCTGGGCCAGAAATTTCACTATTAAGTCCATTGTGAGGGATAGTGTAGGTAAGGATTCTATTCTGCTCTCTTCTGTTCTGTTGTGTTCTATTATGTTCTATTCTATTATTTAAAAATCTGACTCTATTCTCAATAAAGATTCTATTCTATTCTATTCCATTCCATTCTATTCTATTCTATTCCATTCCATTCTATTCTATTCTATTCTATTCTATTCTATTCTATTCTATTCTATTCTATTCTATTCTATTCTATTCTATTCTATTCTTTAAAAATCCAACTCTGTTCTCAATAAAGATTCTGTTCTGTTCTATTCTATTCTATTCTATTCTATTCTATTCTATTCTATTCTATTCTATTCTATTCTATTCTATTCTATTCTATTCTGTTTCTTTAAAAATCCAACTCTGTTCTCAATAAAGATTCTATTCTATTCTATTCTATTTTATTCTATTCTATTCTATTCTATTCTATTCTATTCTATTCTATTCTATTCTATTCTACTGTATTCTATTCTTTAAAAATCCAACTCTGTTCTCAATAAAGATTCTGTTCTATTCTATTCTATTCTATTCTATTCTATTCTATTCTATTCTATTCTATTCTATTCTATTCTATTCTATTCTATTCTATTCTATTCTGTTTCTTTAAAAATCCAACTCTGTTCTCAATAAAGATTCTATTCTATTCTATTCTATTCTATTCTATTCTATTCTATTCTATTCTATTCTATTCTATTCTATTGTATTCTATTCTTTAAAAATCCAACTCTGTTCTCAATAAAGATTCTGTTCTATTCTATTCTATTCTATTCTATTCTATTCTATTCTATTCTATTCTATTCTATTCTATTCTATTCTGTTTCTTTAAAAATCCAACTCTGTTCTCAATAAAGATTCTATTCTATTCTATTCTATTCTATTCTATTCTATTCTATTCTATTCTATTCTATTCTATTCTATTCTATTCTATTCTATTCTTTAAAAATCCAACTCTGTTCTCAATAAAGATTCTATTCTATTCTATTCTATTCTATTCTATTCTATTCTATTCTATTCTATTCTATTCTATTCTATTCTATTCTATTCTATTCTATTCTATTCTATTCTATTCTTTAAAAATCCACCTCTATTCTCAATAAAAATTCTATTGTATTCTATTCTATTCTGTTCTGTTCTGTTCTGTTCTAAACAAACAGCTGAAAATCCCAACCCCAGCCACTCCAAGATGTTGGTGGAGTATTTATGGCCATGTCTCCTATGGACTTTAGCATTTGAGAATCACGGCTCTTAAAAGTGTGTTTCAGCTACTCCCCTCCCCATTCCTGGATACCAGCATTAGCCTTGACTTCTGGACCCTTTTTCCCCCTAAGCTGTTTTTTTACGAGGGTTTTAAAAAGCAGTGGTTGATTTTTGCAGCTGCTGAGCCTAACAGCAGATAGGTTGGCTGACCACCCTCCATCCTCCTTTGCTTACAATAAACAGCAGATCTGTTGCCTTGCTGGAGAACCTCTCTTCTTAAAAAAAAAATAACCCAAATGGACAATCATGCTTCTGTTGGCATCGGCAGGATTTTATCCATTGAAAAATAGCAAAATGAACACTCATTAAGAAGTATAGAAAACTTAAATGGCATGATATAAAAATACAAATTCTATTGAATGTAACACAAGTAGCCCTTGACTTACAACCTTTCATTCAGTGATCAGCTGAATTTACAACAGCACTGAACAACGTGACTTACGATTGCTTTTCACACCGTTGCAGCATCCCCATGATCACGTGATCAGAATTTCGACAGCTTGGCAACTGTCTCATATTTATGACGGTTGCAGGGTCCCGGGGTCACGTGATCTCCTCTTTGACAAGCAATGTCAATGTGGAAGCCAGATTCGCTTTAACACCCATGTTACTACTTTCTCTTTAGAATTCAATTTCAAAAAAGCTAACTCTATCCAAGTGTGTCTATGGATGGATTCTCCATCATCCAGGTCATGGTTTGTCCCAAAGGTGCTTTTTCCAAATGGCAAGTGGACTTTCTTAGGGGTTTTTCTTTTATTTCTTCAAAACATTTCGCTTCTCATCCAAGAAGCTTCTTCACTTCTGAGAAGCAAAACCTTTTCAAAGCAAAGATACCAAGAAAATCCAATTGCCTTTTGTGGAAAAAGATACCTTTGGTCTCTAAGGGCGTACGAAGAACTCCTGCTTGTTTGTTGAAAAATATCTTGCAACCTGATCCCCATAGTTTAATTCCCATATAAACACTAGACCCGTGGATTCGCTTCAGGGTGGGTGGGACTTCTTGAAAACACTGTCGGTTTAGTCAGCTAGCAAGCTTAATTTCACTGCTGGGTTGTAGTTTAATTCCAGATCACTTTTTCCACAGCAGAAACAATTGTCAGTGGTTTGTTGAACCCGTTTATAGATTACACTGTTGGAGCCGGTAAAAGATGGTTAGGAACTAGAAAATCAAAGAAAGTAAGGAGGGGAGAAAAGGAAATAATAAAATTAGTTCCAAATCTCAGGGGCTGCCACAAAGAAGAGGAAGCCAAGCTATTCCCCAAAGCATCTGAAGGCAGGACAAGAAGCAACGGATGGAGAGTAATCAAGAAGAGAAGCAACCTAGAACTAAGGAGAAACTTCCTGACAGTGAGAACAATTAGCCAGTGGAATGACTTGCCTCCAGAAGCTGTGAATGCTCCAATTCTGGAAGTTTTTAAGAAGAGATTGGACAACCATTTGTCTGAAATGGCATAGAGTTTTTTGCCTAAGCAGGAGGGTGGACTAGAAGACCTCCAAGGTCCCTTCCAGCTCTATTCTATTCTATTCTATTCTATTCTATTCTATTCTATTCTATTCTATTCTATTCTATTCTATTCTATTCTATTCTATTCTTTGATCCTTGTCTATACAAGTCTATGTTCTTAGCTGTGGAGAAAGAAGTGGACAGATAGTTCTCAAACCATGACCAGTGGTGGGATTCAAATAGGTGAAAAACCGGTTCTCTGTGTGGATGCCGCTTCCAGAAGTCCATTCTGGGCCTGGGCAACAAAAAATTAGCTAATCGTTTTGCCAAAGTGGTGTGAACCGGCTGAATCCCACCACTGACCACGACCATTAGTTTAACAATGGTTCAAAGTTACAATGACCTCAGAAAAAGTAACTTAATAGCCTGCCTTTGGAGTTATGACTGTCATACCACCCCATGGTCATGTAATTGCAAATCACGGCTTGGCAATCATCTCACATTTACAATGGTTGCAACGTCTGGCAGCCACTTGATTAAGATTTGTGAATTTCTTAGCTGGCTTCTAATAAGCAAAGTCAACTGGGTCAGCCAGGATCACCACAATGGTTTGGTTAACGATTGCAGCAAAAATAGTAATAAAATCTGGTCATGGGATGACTCATTTTACGACTGCATCGATCTATGAGAGGAATTCTGGTCCCAATTGCAGATGCAAGTCAACTTGTCTATGGGCTGATTAGAATAAAAGTTGTATCAGGAGCTGTAGGAAAATTATTGGGAAAAATAAACAAGCAAATAATTTGTAAGCTTCTCCATCTGTAAATATGCACATTCCAGCTGTTAGAGTCAAAATCACTGTGTACATATGGAACAACAGAAGGAAAACCAGCTAGGCTGGCATGCTTTATATCAGGGGTCCCCAGGCCATGGACCGATACTGGTTCCTATTGGGCCGCAGAAGTTTCATGCACAGGATCTAGGTGGTGTGCGAAACCACTCCACACGCACACACCCCCAGTTTTCCATGGAACTGGTCCCTGGTGTCCAAAAGATTGGGGTCTGCTGCTTTGAATTTGAAGATTTCAGCTCCACAAAGTGGTGGCTAAGATTACACAATCAAAACCCCTCCCCTTTTTACTCATGCAAAAAAGGGAGGGGCTTCAAATTGGCCACTCCCAGCAAGCCATCTTGAGTCTCTTTATTCCTCAATGTAGATGCTTCTATTTACATTACTTATAATACGTGTTGGACTAATTCATATCGCACTAAATAGCAAATGTTACACAACGACAAAATAGGCGTACTTAATAAAGGCAAGGAAGGTGTCTTCCAACATGGTATAAATCAGGCACAGCTGACTTTTTCCCCGCCCTGTGGCTTCTCTTTAGTCTATTTTTTGTTCGTTTTATGATGTGTGCTTATCATGTTGCGACGTCATTAGAGAAGGCAAGACTAATATTTTCAGCCTTTTTCTTCATTGAAGGGGGGTTGGGGAGTTCGAACGAAAGGTTTCAAGAAACAGAAGTCTTCATACACCCGTTTCCAACATTTTTTTCCTTTTTAAAACAAGCCAACAATTCCACTGCCAGATTTTCCTGATGATGTGAGGAGACTGCAAAGTGTGGGAAACCAATGTGATTCACAACCCTGATTTGCCCACCAAAGCACTAAAACTTTTCTTGGCTCCCTCCAAAAATGTATTGCCTCTATGGATTTTGAAACGTCCATCCCACTGAGCAGTACAGTGGCTTTTGTTATTAAACCCTGTCTTGTGTTAGGTCCGGCACTGTCATAATAATAATATAGTACATTTAACCCGCTGAATAAATGGAGCAGGTGTTTTTCCTGCAAAGTTTGTTTGCGGATTGTTGTGCTTTTGATGCAGACTTTGGCTTGTGTACACACCTTCTCCATACATGATCTAGGAGACGCTAAAATAGCATCCATTGTTCTCTGCAAAGAAGGAAACTCATTTACCAAAGACGTGCCAGATCCCAAAGAGAGTTCAACTGCATATTTGTGCCAAGCTTATTCCTCATATTTCCTACAAAAGGGATTTAACCTCCTGAATGCCTTTATGCTCCTTTTAAGGAAGAATTACAGTATAACAGGGAATTCCTTTTCAAGAGGAAAACAACAGCCCACGATTCTTTGTCTCTGTTTTCCAAAGTTTGCGGGGTGGTGGTGGTTAAATTGAGGCAGGACAATTGTGTCTAAAATTATCCCTCAAAAGATTAAACTTTGAGACCATATGCATCTTATTAATCTCCCAAACTTTTTTTAAGGGAATACACACAGTTTATTGGCTACAAAGAACACTTAACCAGGTGAAATGAAATCCTGAAAGTGGCATTTAGATTTTAGATTTAGATTTTATTAGATTTATATACCGCCCTTTCCTGAAGGACTCAGGGCGGTTTACAGGGCATTTTAAAATCATACCAATACAAAATACAAAGTTCAAAGACAAATAAAAGATTAAATTATCCCTGAAAATAAAACCCAGTTAAAATTCTCAGCCTGGGTCAGAGAGCTCAAAGAGCCAGGTCTTCAGGTCCTGGCGGAATGAACGTAGGTCAGGGGTAGTCTGAGCCTTGGTGGAGCAGTGGGCTAATGCCTCCTTAAGTAACACCAGCTTCCTGCAATTATTGCAGGTTCGCATCCCACCAGGCTCAAGGTTGACTCAGCCTTCCATCCTTCCGAGGTAGGTAAAATGAGGACCCAGATTGTTGGGGGCAATTAAGCTGACTTTGTAATAATGCCGCTTGGGGGGGTGTGAAAGCCCTAATAAGCAGGCATATACATGGAATGAAGGCTACTGCTAAGCTTGTAAGCTGCCCTGAGTCTTCGGAGAAGGGCGGGATATAAATGCAATAAAAATAAATAAAAATAAATAAAAATAGTCCTGAGCTCCACGGGCAGCTGGTTCCAGAGGGCAGGCGCACCCACAGAAAAGGCCCTCCCCCTGGGTGTTATCCGCCGGCAATCTCTTACCGGTGGCACCCTGAGAAGACCCTCCCTCTGCGAGCGCATTGGACGAAGGGAGCTTGATGCAGGCAGCAGGTGTTCCCTCAGATATCCCGGACCCAAGCCATTTAGGGCTTTATAGGTCATTACCAGCACCTTGAATCTCACCCGGAAGGCAATCGGAAGCCAATGCAGCTCACGGAGTAGAGGTGTTACATGGGAGTATCGGGAAACCCCCATCACAACTCGTGCGGCCGCATTCTGCACCAGTTGAAGCCTCAAGGGCAGCCCCATGTAAAGAGCGTTGCAGTAGTCTAACCGGGAGGTCACGAGCGCATGAGTGACTGTGCGTAGGGCATCTCGGTCCAGGTAGGGTTGCAACTGGCGCACCAGGCGAACCTGGGCAAAAGCTCCCCTGGTCACGGCTCCTATATGATCTTCAAAGTTGAGCTGTGAGTCCAGGAGGACGCCCAAGTTGCGAGCCCTATCAACGGGGGGTAACACCTCTCCCCCCATCATTAAAGGTGGAATAGTTTGGTTAGCCCGAGATGCCGATATGTAAAGCCACTCAGTCTTGGCAGGATTGAGACGAAGCCTGTTTCTCCCCATCCAGACCTGGACCGCCTCCAGGCAACGGGACATCACGGCGAGGGCATCGCTGGGTTGGTTCGGGGTGGAGAGAAAAAGTTGGGTATCATCAGCATACTGATGATACCCCACCCCGAAACCACGAATGACCTCGCCCAGCGGCTTCATATAGATGTTGAACAGGAGGGGCGAGAGAACTGACCCCTGAGGGACTCCACAAGTGAGAGGCCTCGGGGTGGATCTCTGCCCTCCCGTCAACACCGACTGCGAGTGGCCCAAGAGATAGGAGGAGAACCATTTAGTTCCTATCATGGTTAATTTTGTGTGGGTTTATGTGTCATATGAACTGAGCCCTTTTCATTAGCTTGAGACTCCAGGCATCTCCCAAACCCAGAAAACAGGTTGGCGTAGATACTAGCAAAGGCATCTTGTCTGAATGCAGTCTGTGGTCTCCCACTGTTGAAGAACTGTATGGCTTTTCTTGAGTCAACAAAAAACTAAGCTGGTGTGACTTGCGCTGTAACCATTGTTGATCCTTCTTCTTCCTCAATTTCAATGCTTTTCAAACTTAGCAACTTAAAGACGTGGGAACTTCAAGTCCCAGAATCCCACAGTTAGCATATATTTGAGGATGCCCTGGGAAAATTCTACTTTAAAACTGCTATAGCTCAGAGAAATGTAAGCCTGCCCCATTGAGGAATCAGGGACAATATGCAGGCAATGTCATGAGGACAGAGTAGATCTTTGAATTGGCCACAGCACGTTTGTGTTACAGTTATTGTAAGTGAGGAAATGTCCTGAAGCAGAGGGGGAGAGTCTATGAAAATCAGAAATGTAGCATAAACAGAGATGGGTAAATCTTCTCTCCTGTCTTTTCAAGGTAAATCTTGTGATCTTTCATGAGCATCAGTCAATCAGCCTTTTATTACAGTCACAGACCAGAATTAAAAATTAAAGCATTAAATAAATATAACAAACAGAACAAGACATAATACTACATTACAATTGGAGGTGAGTTCATTGATGGGCAGCCAAAATCGGCTTAATTTTACAGGTAGTATAGCAGAATTTAGCCACACACAAGGTGACAGTATTATACTGTTGCCAAGAGTAACAACTGTACATAAAAAGGATCATAATTTCCCAGATACTTTACCAGGAAAGAAGTTCTGGAATGAGCCCATGAACCCTTTGTAGAAGGTGCAGTAGAACAGGACAGAAGTTGAGGACCACAATCTCATGATCAAGTCTGGTGAGGTGACAGTTATGGTCTTGGGCTTGATTGGAAGAGAATTAGCTTCAAACGTTCTCTTCTTCTTCTGACTCCTGGCTGACCTTAATCAGCCCCTGGCTTTCAACCAAATCTGTCATAAGAGATGGTTATGTAAAGAATTTGGTGACAGGAACATGCATAATCTCCATTAACTGCTTGATTTACACCGTGAAGCTAGTGCCACAATTCAAATGGATGTGTGGGTAGGTGAAGTTGGTGATGATAACAGAATTGTATAACAATTAGGGCAATATATCCAACCCCATCCCTTAAGTTCTGCTATGCTGCCTCATTGGGGTGGGGTAAGGATGTTCCTGGGAGGAATGTATGAAGAAGGTTGGGTGGGTGTGCCCAGACTATATTTTCCTAGCAGGGTCAACCCAACTGTCCAGGGAAATGAAGCAAGCATAGGGCAGCAATGATATAGGAAGATGCTAGAAGTAGACAGTCACAGAGACAGTAGCAAATGTATCATTTCATGCTGCGTGGAAGAAAGCAATGGTAAACTATTCCTGTATTTATCAATACAATCAAATGGATAGATAATATAAAGTGATTGATTATATAGTGCTGAATGATGGGCCCCTTAAGACAGACAACATTCAACATGTCTTTAGAGTTGCTCAGTCACGAAAGGTTTGCATTACTTGAATTAATTTAGACTGACATCTGTCTATGTTGTTGTTAGCTGCGAAGTCGTGTCCGACCCATCGCGACCCTATGGACAACATTCCTCCAGGCCTTCCTGTCCTCTACCATCTTCTGGAGTCCATTTAGGCTCACACCTCCTGCTTCAGTGACTCCATCCAGCCACCTCATTCTCTGTCGTCCCCTTCTTCTATTGCCCTCGATCTTTCCCAGCATTCGGCTCTTCTCCAGTGAGTCCTTCCTTCTCATTAGGTGGCCAATCATCTGTCTATAATCCTATGTTTTGTGGAATTGTTTACATATGATGGCTCTTGCTCAAGAAAAATTGGCAAATATTTTAAAGTTTCATTTCAATTTGGCTCCGTGTAAACTACACGGCCTGAGATTACATATGCAAGCTTCCCATAACTCCATGAAGGAAAGGTGAATTATCCAATTTATACATCATTTAATATAGCAGTCTATGATTCTATGATGTGGTTATAAATAATCAATGTAATTGGAACATTTAAACTTTCATTAAAAAATCACCATGCTTTTCTTGGTATCTCAAGATATTTGTGGTTTTAACACTTTGGTGTCAACATCCTACAAGGCTTATAGTTTCCATTTTGTCACTTGGTTTGTAAAGGATGTTGTGGGGTTAAAAAGAACAGCAAGTACCGTACTTTGATGCTAAAGTAGAAAGAACATAATTACATAATTAGAGAAATTGAATTATAATCCCCCTTAATACAGCATATCAGAGGAAGGAAATATGAGCAGTCCTAATGCCTGGAATAAAGATGGCAGTGAGTGCAATCTCTGAGTTGTATTTGTGTTATAAATCTTCCATGTTTCCATACATATTTCTGTGGAAAGCAGGAAATTAAGGACCTCTTCAGTGCCAGGGAACTTTTTAGAACTTAAGCAAGTCCCCCCAGGAACAATTAAACAGAATTAATTTAAGCAATGTCTGGACAAAATAATTAACCATGTGTTTCAGGAAGTAATTGGAAATCCATGAATGGCAATACGACCCAGATTTGTCCAATAAAAGGAAGCCGAACAGTTGCTCAAAATCCCGCTGTCCTCCATCACAGTGTTTTGCAGGTAGACTCTAGAAACCTTAACTTACAATTTACAATACTGTAACGTGAACTTTGCTCTGTCAATAAATTTAATTGTACACCCAGAAGACTTTCCGGAGTGGATCACTAATTGTTTCTGATAAGCCCCCTAGGTTTACTTCCTGCTTCATTGCAAGTGGTTATTATAAACACAAAAGAGATTTTGTAACTGAGAAATGATTGTTGGAAAGCTACTTTATACCTGTTCGGCAACGTCTTTTAAAACAGATGGATTTCAGGATTTTATGATCTTCTATAGGGATACAGTATGGGAAATCCGCAAGGCAATTTTATTTCTCCATTTTGAAAGATACGCAGTTATCTGCAGGTTCACCAGTCATTCTACTGAACAGATATTTTGTAAAATAACCTCAGGTAGAACAAGGTCAGAGTCCCAACAGGGTGATTCATATCAGGGTCTGGATATAATTAATCTGATCTAATATTATGCAATAACAAAGTTCTGTGGACGGTATTGTATTTTCTCAAAATAAAACAATACAGGGTTAGCAACCACGAAATCAAGGATTGAAGGGTGTCATTAGCTTGCAGAACTAGGACCAATCTTATGCAAAACAAAAACAAAACCTCCACAGTCATATGATTAAAAAAAAGATTTGATTTGATGAAAAATAACCTGGACAAGGACTTATTACTGGATCTGTAAAGGAACGTTTGTAGACCCCTGAAGGGATCTTTGAGATATGTATATAAAGTCAATGTATTTGATCAGGGTTAAAATAAGAACTATCTTTTCAAAAATTCTGGAAACCCTTTTGGACTTTTTGCTAATATTTGGACAGAAATGACAATGATTTTTGGAAATGTGATTGGATAATAGGATGGGGGTTTATGAGGAGAAGGGAATTATATATTTAATTGCTGGGGAGTGGGAAAATATTAATTTGTTTATACCTGTTGCAAGGAAGATCAGGCGTCATTTTTTTAAAATATTCCTTTTTTCTACCCTTTCTCTTTTTTTCTGATATTTTTATTTGCATTTTGTATTTGTTCTCTTCTCTTTTTTAATTTCAAACTTTAGTTTGCATTTTAGTATTGTAAAATTTTTCAATAAAAGGTATTTTTAAAAACTAGATTTAATAGTACAAGCGACAAATGTTTAAATAGTTCTAAAAAAATACAATACCAAATGAATGTATTCATTTATTGTAATGTGTTATAGTTATTCTTGTATCACAGTCACACAGGTTTAACCTGTTACATACCAACAAAAAAGGTAGATATTTTATAAACCATGGTTTATAGTAGTATCACATTTTAATCAGGTTTATGCAAAAAAACTCTTTATTAAACAAATGGTAGCATAAGCCATGTTTTTGAATGCCTTTCATGTCCTTTTTCTTCCTTTGGTAAACTTACTATGTCTTTGATGGAATAAATTGAGGCCAAATAACGAATTCAGAAGAATTTATCAAAATCCAAAATCCTCTTTCAGTATTAGTGTTCCTTCAGATGCAGAAATAGATTTCAAGTTAAACATATTACGGATGATTTATTAATTTCTTTGTCAGAATATAGCGGAAGGCAAGTTTAGCAGGACAGCTGCACAATGTTGCAGCTGCCAAACAAGGCCGTTCAAATTATCATGGGAAGTTGCTGGCTTAATGATAGTAATTTAAGCAAATATAGAATTCTCAAGGTAGGAAATTGTTTTATAGGGGAGGGGTGGCTGAGTCACTTGATCAGAGATTACCAGATGTTCATAAGCTGGAGAGAAAGAATTTGGAAAATAAGGAACATGAATGTAGGAAGACAGAGAAGCTAAGATATTAATTCATATTAATTCCTTATTCTATTCTATTCTATTCTATTCCATCCTGTTCTGTCCTGTCCTGTCCTGTCCTGTTCTACCCTACCCTACCCTACCCTACCCTACCCTACCCTATCCCTTGTTCTGTTCTCTTCCTTATTCTATCCTATCCTATCCTATCCTATCCTATCCTATCCTATCCTATCCCATCCCATCCCATCCCATCCCATCCCATCCCATCCCATCCCATCCCATCCCATCCCATCCCATCCCATCCTACTCTACTCTACTCTACTCTACTCTACTCTACTCTACTCTACTCTACTCTACTCCACTCCACTCCACTCCACTCCACTCCACTCCACTCCACTCCACTCCACTCCACTCCACTCCATTCCATTGTTTGATCCTTGTCTTTAATAGAATCTCCACATTCAGAGATGATGTGGAACTGGCTCAAGCATGTCATGCCTGTGGTGATAATTTCATGAAACTGGTGGGAGGATCATAGCATTGAATCTAGACTGGAGGTCCTATTCCAGACATGGTGGAGCAGTGGGCTAATGCCTCCTTAAGTAACACCAGCTGCCTGCAATTAGTGCAGGTTCGCATCCCACCACGCTCAAGGTTGACTCAGCCTTCCATCCTTCCGAGGTAGGTAAAATGTGGACCCAGATTGTTGGGGGCAATAAGCTGATTTTGTAATAATGCCGCTGGGGGTGTGTGTGAAAGCCCTAATAAGCAGGCATATACATAGAATGAAGGCTACTGCTAAGCTTGTAAGCCGCCCTGAGTCTTCGGAGAAGGGCGGGATATAAATGGAATTAAAATAATAAAAATAAAAATAAATGTCAAACACAAGGCCCGGGGGCCAGATCCGGCCCGCGAAGTGGTTTCATGCGGCCCGCGAAGCCATCCTGGAAACAGTGAGGGAACGGCCCCCACTGTCTTGGCCCTGGCCCAGAGACCCTCCTTCTGCCAGAGACCCTCAGATCTGTCCCACTCCTGCCCAGGCCCCCATAGGCACCCTTGATGCGAATGATGTAGAGCTGGCCATGCCCACCCAGTAGGCCATACGCACTCTAGCCACGCCCACCCAGTAGGCCACGCCCACCCATGCCATATCCACCTGGCCCCTTGAGGGCAACTGCAATGCTGATGCGGCCCTCAATGAAATTGAGTTTGACACCCCTGTCCTATTCAATTCCAGTTGTCCGATTCTTCTTCTGGTTCTGTCTTAAGCTCAAAAATGGTTCCCAGACCCCTGTCCTTGAAGATTGGCCTGACCAATGCAGAATAAACTAAATTATTCCCCCTGATTTAAGAATCTTACATTTGTTAACGCAACCTAGATTAGTAATGTCTCTAGCAATGTTATGTTGTTGACTTACATTCAACTTACAAACCGTTCCAGAACCATGTTCTGTGCCGCTAGTACTTGCGGTTTTAAGACATGCTATAATATTTTTGCTAGCAGATGCCAAATTTGCTAAAGCAATAAATGTTTTGGGTGGTTATGGCTTTCACAGCAGTGGTTTTAATTAAAAACCTCTCCTGGAGGAGGCTGCATTGTAATCCATTTGGGGAGGAAAAAAAACACGTCAAAAGCTCTTCTGAAATGGTTGTTTGATCCTGTTGAATGTTTTCTGGAACAAAAATGTTTGTAAGGAATTAAGCTGCAGCTTTTGACAAGTCTTTTTTCTCAATCCCTCAACCGTTCTTTGGTTCTTGGATTGTTTTTCCGTGATGAATAGGCAGCTGGTTGCCCAGCCTCTCTTGACACCATTCCCACAAACAGGCAGAGGAGCCTCCAAACTAAATTGAACCTTGCCCTCCATTATACCCTCCCTGTCGCACCCAGCTGATCTGACCCACAACCCTTGTTGTTCAGAATGTGTGTTGACCCACTGGCTGAGGTGGGGAAACCTCTAAGGGGCAATTTATGCTAGGCAACCTTGGCCAGCTCCACTCATTTCTTTTTCTTTGTTAAAAATATTTCATAACTAGTGTGTGGTATACCCATTAAAAAAATGTCTTTCCAGTTTTGGGGTTGTTCACTGTTTGAGACCCGGGCTGTGAAAACTCCATCCATTAAATTTATTTCCTTGGAATTTCTCTTGATCCCTTTCTCACTACTTGGAGCGAGGTGGGAATTTATTCAGTAGGCTGGCTGCCATTCCAACAGAATTGGGAAATTTCCTATAATTCTAGCAGAAAGCTGTTGTGGCCTTCATTAGACTGATAAAGAAAGAATTCTCAATCTGACAGTTATCTAAGGACATGCAAAAGTCATTCACCCAATGAAAAGACACACCGGCATGACAATGGTAACATCTACTTAGTCTCCCACAAGTATCATGAGTTTTTCAGTGAAAATAACGGGAAGAGGAATAAGAAGAAACGTAATTCCTCTAGTTATTTTTCTTCTTCTAAATAGCTGTAGTTGGTCATCATCTGCCTTCTTGAGTAGCTTTGTCTCATGGCGATGAATAGTTCTTAGTCAACTCAGTCCATCATGAAATAGCATTGACCCAGGGCCAATCCACCTCAATTGACAACTTCAGTGTGCATGCAGGAATGTCACGATCACTCTGAACCAGTAAATAGAGCAGGAAGCTGTTTTGCAGCATAGCTTCAATGAAACTCTTCAATCGAATCAACAAAGGAAAGAGTCCCTTTGATGATCTACACAGCTACAGTCATTGCAATTCTTAAATGAAAGGATCTATTTTTTTCCTTTTTCCTTTTTTTTTGTCCTTCAGTTGTGGGTGTGATTCAGCCCTCCTCTTTTGCCATATGGACAGAAGAATCAGCAGTTAAGGCAAACGTCTCTGTGGCTTTTCCAAAGCCTTTGGAGCCTGTCCCTCAGCAAGGTCTTCTAGAAATACTTAGCAATCATAAAGGTAAAGTTAAAGGTTCCCCCGCACATGCGTGCTAGTCGTTTCCAACTCTAGGGGCCGGTGCTCATCTCCGTTTCAAAGCCGAAGAGCCAGCGCTTATCCAAGGATGGTCATGTGGCCGGCATGAGTAAACGCTAAAGGTGCACGGAACGCTGTTACCTTCCCACTGTAGTGGTCCCTATTTTACTACTTGCATTTTTATGTGCTTTTGAACTGCTAGGTTGGCAGAAGCTGGGACGAGTAACAGGCGCTCACTCTGTTACGCGGCACTCGGGATTCGACCCGCCAAACTGCTGACCTTCTGATCGACAAGCTCAGCGTCCTAACCCACTGAGCCACCGCAATCATAGATCAGAATAAAAGGAACATTTGGAAGTTTGGGTCCACTTTATTGTATAACTTTGCCTATTTGATGGCATTGCAGTGACTCTATCAAAAGTCAGAATAACTAGAATGATGGCCCTTAGGAATAAGAAGATGTCCAGGGAATGAAATTATGGTTCTTCCATAGCATTTGGTGGACCTTGATGGAAAATAAATAATGGTTGACACAGTAGAGAAAATAAAAATGCCCATTTTATAACTAGGTGTTCATTAGAGAAAAAAATAAAGACTTTGCTTGTTTACTACCATCCTTACGTAAGGAAAGGATAAAACACAGAGAAATTGTCACAAGACATGAGGACAATTATGAAGAAATTATAGTAATAACTAGATGGGACCTCCCCAAGACTTGTTCCATGTTGAATTCTACTCCAGTGCCCAATTCTAACTAGTTTAATACTAAAATTTAGTGCTCTGCTTGTCGATCTGAAGGTCGGCAGTTTGGCGGGTCGAATCCCGAGTGCCGCGTAACAGAGTGAGCGCCTGTTACTCGTCCCAGCTTCTGCCAACCTAGCAGTTTGAAAGCACGTAAAAATGCAAGTAGAAAAATAGGGACCACTCCGGTGGGAAGGTAACAGCGTTCCATGTGCCTTTGGCGTCCAGTCATGCCGGCCACATGACCACGGAGATGTCCTCGGACAAGTGCTGGCTCTTCGGCTTTGAAACGGAGATGAGCACCAGCCCCTAGAGTCGGAAACGACTAGCACGCATGTGCGGGGGAACCTTTACCTTTACCTTTAATTTAAAGATTGCATTTATGTGTTGTAGTTTTCAGTCTTTCCTTACCACCCCAGGCTATCTTCCTACCCTTTCCTCCAGTGTCTCTGCCCTAGGATCACAATAAGCAACAAGGGAGACCAACTGCTCTTGACCTCCTGCCCATCGATCTAGTTTTAGATAAGCATTCCAAACAAAAAAATGGTTTCTCACTTAGCTTTCAAATTACTGATGTCCCTGGTGTATCCAGCACGGTACATTTCTTTCCCTCCCTTTCCTTCAAACTTGTTTGTTTCATTTGGCTGAATTTTCGTTCCAAGAACATGTGCACAACAATAGCCCAAACGTTGCTTTTCCTCAAAAAAAGAATATTTCTCCAGGTCAAAGTATTTCTCCTTTTAACGCAATCGGCTCCATTCCAACCTCCAGTAATTTGGGGTTCTCCAGGTGTATTAGTAGCCCAATTTCCATTACATGTGGAATTAGAGGGAGCATCCATCTGGGGGGGTCAGTTCTGGGCATCAAACGATGGATGATTTCTAGAACAGCGTTTCCCAACCTTAGGAACTTGAAGATGCGTGGACTTCAACTCCCAGAATTCCCTGGCTGGGGAATTCTGGGAGTTGAAGTCCACGCATCTTCAAGTTCCTAAGGTTGGGAAACGCTGTTCTAGAAGACAGCAAAAAAGATGTAGAAACTCAAGCTCTTTCTTTCGTCAGGTGTGTTTGCTTGGATGTTTTGTAGAATGTAAGTGATGCCAAGTGGTTCTACCTGGCAAAAGCCTTTTCCATCACTCATTCCTTAAGAACATAAGAACAATGTTGTGGGATCAGGAAAACCCATCTTAACCCATTTTAATTCTGCAATGACCAACTAGAGTCCTCTGGGTGCTATTAGACAAGAGGCTCTTCTATCATTCTTGCTCCTCTGCAATTACTATTTGAAGGCATGTCACAGAGATGGGACATTGTGTCTTCTAGGCCAAGAGTCCTTGTGGACCTGCTAAGGTAGTTAAGCAAAACCTACCTGTAGACCATTGTTTTTAGGATAAACAATTTAGATATATGTACTTTGAGAAAATACATCTAGAACAGGATTCCCCAACCCCCGGTCCGTGGACTGACACTAGTCCACGGCATGCTAAAAAACGGGCCGCACAATCAAGCAAAGCCCCATCCACGGGATGCAGGCAGCACACAAAACCACGCCCCCTCTGGTCCACAGAAAAACCTCTCTCCACGGAACCGGTCCCTGTTGCCCAAAAGATTGGGGACCTCTGATCTAGAAGTTGTGTGTGTTTGTGTGTGTGTGTGTGTGTGTGTGAGAGAGAGAGAGAGAGAGAGAGAGAGAGAGAGAGAGAGAGAGAGAGAGAGAGAGAGAGAGAGAGAGAGAGAGAGAAAGAAAGAAAGAAAGAAAGAAAGAAAGAAAGAAAGAAAGAAAGAAAGAAAGAAAGAAGGAAGGAAGGAAGGAAGGAAGGAAGGAAGGAAGGAAGGAAGGAAGGAAGGAAGGAAGGCCTATTTTGAATAGCTTCATTCGTATCCTTCATGTTTTTTCCTTTCAAGATTAACAACGCTAAATGTAGCTTGCAAAAGGGGTAAGAAGTAGTAAGTCAATGGTCTCTTGTGTTTAAATTTTGTTTTGAAATTAGAGACTAATATTGAAATGGGATGGAACACATAAGGAACTGGCCCAACTGTTCTGCTAAATTCCATCCTCTTATCTGTTGTTGCTTCTCTCTTCTGAATCAAGCAGTTCATCCTAATTCTTAATTTCAGTTTATTGGTATCCATAGCTGGGTTTATTATACTTGGTAAACCCTAAATGAGGATTAAGGGGACGACAATGGGATTAAGAACACAGGTGTTACAGTATGTTCACGTAGCATGCTAATGATCATCTAGTTCACGCAACATATTAAGAAAATGGCTAGGTTTCTTCCATTTACTTCATTTTAGCCCATGTGGTAGAAGTGAGTACATATTTGCAAAATGTAGATAGTCTCCATTTAGGACAACAGCCGAGCTCCAAATTTATGTTGATCAGTTTTAGGTGAATTATTTTATGACCTGTCTTGCCACAGCTGTTAAGTGACTCCCTGCAGTTCTTCAGTTAGTACGATGCTTGTTCAGTGGATCTGGTTTCTCCATTGACTTTGCTTGTCAAAGGTCACAAAAGGGGATCCCATGACCCTGGGACACAGCAACGGTCATAAATACGAGTCAGTTGCCATGCGTCTGAATTGTGATCGCATGCCCCTGGGGGCTGCTGCTGTGGTCATAAGTGTGAAAAACGGCCGTAAGTCACTTTTTCCCCAGTGCTGCTGGAACTTTGATTGGTCACTAAATGATCTGTTGTATGTTGAGAACTACCTGTATAACCCATGGATAAAACCTGGGCTGAGTACAGCTCGGAGAAGGACATTTAGAGCAGAGGGGCGATAAACTATTCTCTCCTCCATCTCTCTTTTCTCTTGAACTTACTTTCTCATCTTGCCTCCAAGCCAGCTTGTTTGCTGCCTAGACTTCTCCCTCTTTGCAAGTGACACATGGTTTCACTTAAGGCGGGCTAAAAGAATTGCAAGTGGTAAGGCTTGCACTTATGCCTGCCAGAATAAGTAACCTCCGCTGTGAACATTAACACTCAGCACTCGCAGTTTTATTTGTTTTCCTGGGCATCAGTTTTCCAGCCGCTGCCTTCCAATGTTGATGTTTCCTCTCCGGTAATTAAGAAATTATTTCCTTGTTTAACCTGTCATTCTGCTTCCCAGCCGGGAGGAGTTAACTCTGTGTTATTCCAACTGATAATTGCTTTCATACTGTACTTAATGGGTCATGGCAAGAATATCATGGCACCCATAGCGATCAACCACCGTCAAAAGGGGTCTTCATGCTTTTCCTTCAATATATTTGGATTCTTGGCTTTGCACCCAGGTCAGCTCATTATATTTCCCAGGCACAAACTATTGCCTCTACTACCAGGCTTACCATATGGTTCTTACCAAATGCTCTCCTGAGGGATCTAAAATTCTGCCCATAAAACCCTAGCATTGGAGCACACGTTAGATGCTCATGATTGGAAATTCCTTACGGACTTTTATTTATTTATTACTAAATAAATTTATTTACTAAAAAAAAGTGATTTACAGATCTGATCATCAGGGTAGATTATCAAAAGAAGGAAATTATGATGTAATCTGAGAGAGAGAAGGAACATATAAGTGCATTAATTATTTAAATGTAAGAGAGGTGTGCAAAAAATAAAGAACTCAGCTTGGAGGAATCACCTTGTGTCATTCTTGGTTTTGGACCCGACATCTCCCTTTCTCTGACCCTGTAATCCCTTAATTCGGGATAGAGTTTGGACCTGACATCAGTCTTGCCAAGTGGAGCATTTTACTCTCTGCATTTACAGTATATTCTGGGGTCTGTTAGGAAGGGGCTGTCTTCACCCTCTTTCTCTCACACGTAATATCTGGGCTGAGTTGCCTCTTGCTCCTCTGGAATGCAGCCTCTCCTTCCTGAGAATCAACTTCCTTACTGCATTCCATCACACACATCTTGGTCTTCCTGGCCGTTGAGTGGGTTGTGTCCTAATAAGGTTCAATAGGTGGCAATGGCCCTGATCCTGTCTGTACCAGTACTCTCTGCCTTATTTGGGAGGAAGACACACAAGCACAATGTCACGTTGGGCTTTCCTGATTGGCAAACTTTCCACAAAGGTTTTACTGTTCTTCTATGATCATTTCTGACTGTTCTCAGCACTAGGCAGTTTGGACATGTCAAACGTGGAACAGCTGGAAGATATTGGGGCCATTTATGACTCCAAACAAGAAGTTTCCATAAACTCTACACTCAGGAATGCCAAATCTTTTCTGCAATAAAATATTGCCATGATCGTTTGTTGGCAAGAGCTTCACACGAAAGGTTAAATGATCAGCCAAAGAGGAAAATTGGCTGTCAGATTGTCACACTGCTACTGGATCATCCTGAATAAAAGTGATCTTTGTGTTGCAATCTCACTCACGGAAACGATCCATGGGAAACGTGCAAGGCTAGATCAGGTGGGTGTTTTTTTTTGAGGGGGTTGGGTGGAGTGAGAGAGAGAGCATGCAGCTGTAGGATGGAATAGCCAGGGATTGTTGACCTTGTATACTAAAGACCCTGGCTTTAGCCAAATGGAACACTTGTTGAAAATTTATTTCTGAGATTTAGACTGGCCCACTCTAAAAAGAAAGAATTTTGCCCCAGGCGAGCCAAGCTACTAATTCGGGGGATGGATCTAGCAGAACATTATGGAAACTGCACCCTTTTTTTAAAATGATCCTGTCTCTTATTCAGGTTTGCTATCCAAAGAAATATCAGGAGTTAACTCAAAGCAGATCAGATGGTTTGGCTATCTAGCTCAGTATTTTTGATTTCTTAGAGTTTCAGAGAGAGGTCTACCCCACCAACTGCTTCTACTCATATTTTGGAAGGAGGGAGAGAGGAAAAGAACCATTGGGCTGTTCCAACAAACTTGAAGTTTTCTAAATGAAAAACATACTACCTCGCAGGAAAAGTCAGGCATCCATGAGCTGCTTCTTCTTCTTCTTCTTCTTCTTCTTCTTCTTCTTCTTCTTCTTCTTCTTCTTCTTCTTCTTCTTCTTCTTCTTCTTCTTCTTCCTTCTTCTTCTTCTTCTTCTTCTTCTTCTTCTTCTTCTTCTTCTTCCTTCTTCTTCTTCTTCTTCTTCTTCTTCTTCTTCTTCTTCTTCTTCTTCTTCTTCTTCTTCTTCTTCTTCTCCTTCTTCTTCTTCTCCTTCTTCTTCTTCTTCTCCTTCTCCTCCTCCTCCTCCTCCTCCTCTCCTTCCTTTTCTCCTCCTCCTCCTCCTCCTCTTCCTCTTCTCCTCCTCCTCCTTCTTCTTCCTCCTCCTCCTCCTCCTCCTCCTCCTCCTCCTCCTCCTCCTCCTCCTCTATTGAAATAGTTTATCTGTCCTGATCACTGTCTCTCTGTTGACTACCCCAAAGCAAGATGTGATTTTTCCAAGTGTAAAATTTTTATCTACAATGCTCCTGAAGAAGAGCTCATTCAGGCTGATGTGCCCCATCTTCCTTTCTTCTCAGTCAATCTGGTCCACAGTAGTACAAAACTATTGTTTCACTTTTTTGGACAAGAGAATTATCAGGGGTCCTTAGTGCTCTCAGAGCTTGGTTGTTTTCTCGCAAACATTTCATTACCCAAGTACTGTAGGTGACACCATCAGTGCTTAGCTAGTTTGGGAATGAAATGTCTGCAAGAAAACGACCAAGCTCAGTGAGTTCCAAGCACCCCTCCTTTCAACCCTGAGATACAAATATTCTCCTTTATTAGGATTATCAGGAGTATTCCTTTTAGCCCTGGTATAAATTCAGAGTAACATAAATGGAGGTTTCTTCCTGAACAGAATTTATTTTGACTGGTCATTCCAAATGGAAGTTACTGCATTAAGAACTGAGGGTCAGTTCAGGGTCATCTGTGTGTTGACTCAATGTCAACAGTCCCTCGTTTGAGAAGAGAAAAACTAACAGCGTAGGACATTTCACAAATGACAGTGCATCACAGGATTTTAAAAGAGGGAGCCAGGAACATGCCAGCCACTGACAGAGAAGGAACTTGCGTGGAAACAGCATTTGTAAAAGGTGAAACGGGCTGGCTCGGGTGTTTATCAATGGCCGTCATTTGGCCTTGGAACAGCTTTGCCAATTACCTTGCCGAGAGTGAATCTCTTCATGAGAAAATGCCTTGCAATGAAAGATCTCTTCTGAGTGTAAAGCCCAAACCTTCTGCCTTATCCCCACTCCCCCTTCCTTCTCCCCCCCCTCCACCACAAGAGTCAGGTTATAAAAGGAAATATACTTTAGGACTGTTGGCTAGATTGCAAAGGGAAAGAAAGGAAAGAAAGAGAGAGAGAGAGAGAGAGAGAGGGGAAGGGAGGGAGGGAGGAAGGGACAGAGGGAGGGAGGGAGGAAGGAAAGGAAGGGAAGGGAAAGGAAAAGAAACAGGAAGGAAGGAAGGAAGGAAGGAAGGAAGGAAGGAAGGGTACACCACGTAATGGCATCAAGGAAAGTTTTTATGAAGATGCCAGAAGTTTTGCTTGAAAGAGGCTTTATTTAGTGTGATGCAAGCGTTTGTAGTGTGATACAAAGTGAATAGTCCCCTCAGACAAGTGCTCTGATTAAATAATGCTCACTGCTTTTCCCTGATTTCCTACAGAAATGTATCGGAAAGGGAAGTATGATCCTGAAGGGTGCGTGCCAAGGCTAGTAATTTTCTTTTACAAGCTTGCTGTGAGCTTATTTGTGTTTCTGCACTAAAAATTGTGCCAGAGAATAGAAACAGGGTGATTGCATTAAAAATATCAGGCAATGTATGCTACATAGTTATGTAAATGAAGGGAAGATGTATGGAAAGCGTCCATACGTTCTCAGATGGCGGAAATGTAATCAGTTACTAACATTTCCACGTTGGGGAGAAAAAATGCAGTAGGGAAAAAATGAACAAGTCCTGCTCTACTAAGTAAAACAATTGAATAGGCAGGGTTGTGGTTTTTTTTAAATCTATTTGCATTTTAGCTCTAAATATAGCAAAAACACAACAAGAGATTTTATGGAAAGCAGATTTGCATTGGGAAAATGTCAGTCTTCTCTTGCCTTGAAGGCTATAAAAAGTGTGTGTGTGCTTTCCTCATGAAATGTTGAAAATTAGAGTTTGGGGTCTGGGTGAGACCAGTTTTCCCAGCTTAAAACTCAACAGTGCCCACAGGTGGTCTGGTAGAAGAAAGGGAAGAAAGAGAAACTCACATGAATTGGAAATCTATCTCTCAATCTCTGGTTAAGCAAGTAATCTTGAATGCTGTCAAGATTATTATTTCTGGAGGGGTTTTTTTGCTGGGGGGGGGGCTGGATATGAAAAAATAAGCTTAGGCTCAATTTTAGAACAGAATAACAGAATTGGAAGGGACCTTGGAGATCTTCTAGTCCAACCCCCTGCTCAAACAGGAAACACCGTATCATTTCAGACAAACAGTTGTCCAATCTCTTCTTAAAAACCTCCAGTGTTGGAGCACCCACAACTTCTGAAGGCAAGTCATTTCTCTGATTAATTGGTGTCACTGTTAAGAAATTTCTCTTTATTTCTAGGTTGCTTCTCTCCTTGATTAGTTTCCACCCATTGCTTCTTGTCCTGCCTTCTGGTGCTTTGGAAAATAGATTGATCCCCTCTTCTTTGTGGCAGCCCCACAAATATTGGAACGCTGTTGTCATGTCATCTCTAGTCCTTTTTTCCCCCACTAGAACAGACAAACCCAATTCCTGCAACCGTTCTTCGTATGTTTTAGCCTCCAGCCCCCTAATTATCTTCTCTGCTCTTCTCTGCACTCTTTCCAGAGTCTCTACGTCTTTTTTATTTATGTGTTCACCAAAACTGGACGCAGTGTTCCGAATGTGGTCTTACGAAGGCTTTATCAAGTGGTATTCATACTTCATGTGATCTTGATTCCATCTCTCTGTTAGTGCAACCTTAATATCAGAAAGCAACCTCAGATGGTTCTGCGTTTAGATCTCCCCAGATTCGGGGTTTTTCCAATCTTCGGGTTTTGAAGAGGTTGCGCTGGCCAGACAGATCTGGAGCAGAGTTTGGAGATCCCACTAGACCAGGGGTCTTCAAACGTGGCCCTTTTATGACTTGTGGACTTCAACTCCCAGAATTCCTCAGCCAGGCAGCGCACTAGACTATCGCCGCCTACTTAAAGAGCAGGTCAAAGGTGTGGTTAGGCTTTTGTACAAATACATCTTGTGTGTTACCATCTCTCTCTGTCCCTCTCCGTCTCTGTCTCTCTCTGTCTCTCTCTGTCACACACACACACAAACACAAACACACACACACACAAACACCATAGTGGGGGAGTGTTGCAGAACAACTTTTACCAAAGTTCAGGGCTATCATATTGAGGCTATTAAAAAAAACTAGATGACTACTAAACGCAGCACAAAGTTACAAGATGCTTTAACCAGAAAAAGAAAGAAGAGAAACCAATTTTTTTTCACCCCTAAAGCAAATGGAAATTTTCTTGCAACCCAGAGTTTTCATTCCTCCTCTACAGCTGTTGTTTGCTGTATTTATTTACAAAGCGGTACAAATTTACTCAGCTATTGTCCCATTCTGGGAACCAATTCAGTTCTCCCATAATGCTTTCATTTTTGGAGGGAAGTCAATAAGCAAAGATGAAAATACTGAAATTTCCAGATGAAGAGTTTCTTATAAGCACTTTTATAACTACATCCTGACAAAGCCCAGAATGTAATGATATTGAAACTAAAAATGTGGTCATGTCCTGCTAAGATGTAGAAGGCACGGATATGTCTTCTGAAATGAGGGAAAGAATCTGAGGGATCCTTGGTGTTCTCTGAGCTTTGGTTATTTTCTTGCAGGCATTTCATTACCAAACTAGGTAACATCATCAGGGCTAGAAGGGAATGAGGTTTGCAGAGAGGAGGAGGAGGAGGAGGAGGAGGAGGAGGAGGAGGAGGAGGAGGAGGAGGAGGACTGTGGGCTCCTTGGTGCTCTCTGAGTTTGGTTGTTTTCTTGCAGGCGTTTCATTACCAAACTAGGTAACATCATCAGGGCTAGTGTTATGCACTGGTTATGTTACCTAGTTGGGTCATGGAATGTCTGCAAGGAAACAATCTCTCATTTCAACCCTGTTCCAAATAGTCTCCTTTTTTTGGAAAAGAATCTTCTTTCTGAGCTCTCTCCAACTAACAATGATCTAAATAGAAAATTGAAAATATCAGTGTCAGTGGCATAGAATAAACATGGTCAAATAAATATAATTTCATGTTTAGCATGTATTTCAAGGATCTTAGTGTTAATTCCACATGGATACTTTGGACATTGACAAATTAATGATTAATTTTATTATGGAATATTCAAAACCGAAAGAGCTTTCTTTCCATGATCTGACTCCTTTATGAACTTGGGGGCTTTAATTTTTCAGATTTTCAATATCATTGGATTTACCTATTAATTTGGAGGGGGGAGAATAGAATTTTTATTTATTCGGTCAACAGATGTATTCTCAAGAACAACTTAAGGCAGCACCCAATTAAAATAAGAACACATTGAAACAGAAACAACAATAAAATATAACAGAACATGAATCATTCTTTCAAAGGCAGTTTAACAATAGAGTCAATCATGGTGGATAAGTTCACAAATCCTTTGGACCTGGTGCAGGGGCAGAGGAAAAAAAAATCAATTCTTCGAAGTCTTATGAAAGAAAGGTAGGATCAGATCTGGATCAGATATGAATCTCAGGAAGATTGCTATTCCATAAGATAGGCAAAACAACACAGAAGATACCTCTCTTGGACTCTGTTATGCATTGGGATCTGGAGCATGTTCAGATGGCTAGAGATCATTAGATACAGGTGATCCCACAAATAATTTGTCTCTCTTCCTTAAAAGTTCCTATTGGGGAGTTTTGAATGGAAAGGAAGCCATTAAGAACAGGATAGAATGGGTGCAATTTGGAGATAACTACAGAGGAACTATTTGGATTTCCTCAAACCTTGGCAGGTATTTTATTCTAATTATGGTTGGAATCCTATTGTATTTCCTGGATTTAAGGCAGCCAGATTTAATTGGCTGTTTAAAGTTGCTTCCTATGCCTTGGAAAGATTTAGTGTTTGGAATAATCCTTGTTTTAAAGTTTGTAAATAAAAATGATGGTAAAGGGTTTTTTTGGGAGAAGTTGGGCTGAAGACAGACAGTCCTTTCATTCTTCCTGAATTTTGGCTGGCTTATCACATCTCTATATGTTATTGCTGAGTTTGCATCAAACATGGAACTATAATTTAGCCAACTGCTTTTTTTTTTACTTATGGTGGTGTGCTAGCTATCCTATTTGGTTATGACTAAAGTCATGAGAAAATTGATTTAATTCCATAAGCCATGGTTCCAGTCCAACTACAGCCTAGAGCGTCAGGAATAGCATTATGAAAGAGCTCATGGCTCTTGGATTCCTGATTGGGAATATTGTATGCTAGAATATCATTGGTATATCTTAATTTCATTAGTAGACCTTAAGCTGTATTTTTAGTTGTGAAGTCAAACACCATGACTCAGTTTTATTCTGGGGCTAAGGACTAGAGGCTAGAGCCAGGGGTAGGCAACCTTGGCTCTCTTATGACTTGTGGACTTCAACTCCCAGAATTCCTGAGCTGGCTCAGGAATTCTGGGAGTTGAAGTCCACAAGTCATAAAAGAGCCAAGGTTGCCTACCCCTGGGCTAGACAGTCACTTGTCACTTCTCGTGCTTAAGCGGGGGGCTGGACTAGAAAACCCCCAAGGTCCCTTCCAGCTATTATTACTATGGTTGCCTATATGACCTCTCACCGGTCCAATTGCAATTTTTAACTGTACTTGTTATATACTTTGTTTTGCATTTGTGGGTTTTCAGACATTCTTCTCAAAGGCAAACGCTACTCAGAAAAGCTGTGTCTAGTGTGAAAAAGTCCAAGCCGACTTGATTGGTTTGGGTTTGGGTTTGGGTTTGGCTTGCATGCTATTCTACTTCAATTGATTCTGGGAGGCTCAGAGACTAAAGAACAACAAAGAAATAATAAAATACAATAACTTGGACCCAAACAAATCACGAAATTATAAGGTAGCAATCTAGACCACACATCAAAACCTTAAGAATATCACACTAGAGAAGTCCCATCGACCCTATCCCAAGATCTGGGACAGGGGTCTTCAATCTTGGCCCTTTTATGACTTCTGGACTTCAACTCCCAGAATTCCTCAGCCAGTGTGCCTGGCTCAGGAATTCTGGGAGTTGAAGTCCAGAAGTCATAAAAGGGCCAAGTTTGAAGACCCCTGATCTAGGAGAACAGACAGGTTTTCAGTTGTTGACATCCTTTGGGATGTTATTTTTCATTCTGGAGAATAGGTTGCGTAGCTACGTTGGTTTCTTGACATGGTTTCTGCTCATCAGCTTTTGCTACGTTCTTGTTTGGTTGTAATTTGGAATGGCAGTTTGTCACACTTGCTGTCTGTCATTGATCATATTGTAATTTTTTTTGTCACTGGGTCTCAATGAATTCTCATAAAATGTGCCTATCCCCAGGTCCTTGGTTAAGGGCTCAGTAGGTGGATAAAAATGCCCCATCCAGGCTAAACATGTAACTGACTGTAATTTGTGATTTCACCTTGTTGCTTATACAACAATGGTACATGAATAGTGTCTGGTGTTACGTTATTTTGTGTTTCAGTCTAAAACTTTTGGGGGGAATTTCTTGATCGGCTCCTCTCCTCGCAAATTGCAACGTATCCCCCCCCCATTTATGTCAAAGAGAAGTCTAGACAGTCCTGAGACTAAGGGAAACCTTTACCTCTTCGTGACATCTTCAGTTTGTGCTCCCCAAAACCCTCTAGTTTTTAGCTACTCAGAGTTCTACTTGCTTTACAATTTTCTAAGATGCAAAATAGATCCAGGGAGCCTCCGTGAATCTTGGCCACCCAACGGAAGCAGCAACGACATCAGAGGGTTTAGTTAGCGTGTCGCATCCTGGTTCAGTGTGCTGCACAAATGATCCAACTACAGCTTATTAAATAAACCATAGAAAATCCAACTGTAGCCTAGTGCTAGTAGGTGAAGCTAATCAAAGGTCTCTCAACCTACCTCAGAGGTTGCTATGCTAATATTTGCAGGGAAGAGAGCTCTCATCGCCTGGAGGAAAAATGAACATTGTGAAATGTTCCTTGATAGGCCTGCAGGAAACACAAATCTGCCCCTGTAGGCACTGAGTGGAGTCTCATCTCTTTTATTCTTAAAAACCCGAGGCTGACGGTCCAAAGGAAGCCCACAAGATGTTTACTGAGCTGCTGAAAAGTTCCACGCAACCCGGGAAAGGCTAAATTGAGCCGAGCAGAACCCCACCGAAATCACAAAACTTCTCTGTTGAAGAACGTGGAAGCAGTGAGGAAGGAATGAGTTCACCAACACCAGTGATGTCACTTTGGGTTATTTTTTGCCGTTCAGCTTAGCAAAGTCAAAGCAACAACTGTGGAGCTCACTGGCTTATTCATTCCATCTCTGATTGCAAGCCTCTGTCATGTTTCAGCTTCAGGCCAAGAGTTTCTGAATGGAAGCTTTTTCTGCTCTCCCTGGAACCTAGTCTGTAATAATATAATTAGAGTCACAGCACACAGATTCCCTAGCACAAGGTTGACTGGTGGTTTGGAGATTGAAGGTTAAAGACCTCATCCCTCTGAGCTTTTGGGAGCTTCCTTCAATTCTCCTCTTCTGCATCTGACCATCTGGGGTGAGCTTTTTCTTTCCTTTCATAGGTGCCACCTGACTGATCTAGAGGTCTTTCTACATTCTACACTCCTACAAGCAACTTGCATCTCTCTCTCTCTCTCTCTCTCTCTCTCTCTCTCTCTCTCTCTCTCTCTCTCCCTCTCTCTCTCTCTCTCTCTCTCTCTCTCTCTCTCTCTCCCTCTCTCTCTCTCTCTCTCTCTCTCTCTCTCTCTCCTTCCCTCCTTCAAAAACTCTGGGTAAGAAACGTTCTAGATCAGACATGTCAAACACAAGGCCCGGGGGCCGGATCTGGCCCGCGAAGTGGTTTCATGCGGCCCGCGAAGCCATCCTGGAAACAGTGAGGGAACGGCCCCCACTGCCTTGGCCCTGGCCCAGAGACCTTCCTTCTGCCAGAGACCCTCAGATCTGTCCCACTCCTGCCCAGGCCCCCATAGGCACCCTTGATGCGAACGATGTAGAGCTGGCCATGCCCAGCCAGTAGGCCATACGCACTCTAGCCACGCCCACCCAGTAGGCCACGCCCACCCTGGCCACACCCACCCGGCCCCCTGAGGGCAACCGCAATGCTGATGCGGCCCTCAATGAAATTGAGTTTGACACCCCTGTTCTAGATGTTCAATAATCAACCTGGTTGAAGTACTCATGCAGTACTTCAGAATCAATCCAACCACACCATTGTTTAAGCTTGGTGTGTTGTTCAAGCCAGACCATTGCCCAGTGATAGATATGTAACAAGGAAGTCATGGAAAGTCAACCTCGCATGAAGCTGACACCAGGATTAGTCAAAATCGAAAAAAGAAGCTCTCATTTCCTTTTCTGAAAAGAAGGTTCAATTCATTTTCTAAGAATTGAAGAATGAGTTATATTAGCAACTGGTGGACTCCTCATGGCAAACGAGCTACATATTTATGAATTCAAGACCGCATCCCGGTACTTGCGATGATTCATCTCCAACCTATAGAGGCGTGCATTGCTAACAAACAAAGAATGCTATGAACATTTTTAACGAATTCAGATGGCCTGTCAAGATAGCGATGGATCCTTCTGCATTTTAATGAGCTCTGCCACCAAAGCTGCAGTCAGATTCTTTGTGGGCACATTATGGGACATGCTGAAGGCTTTTATCTATTAATTACACCATTTCAGTATGATAAAGAAAAGTTGTCATCATTTAAAAAAAATGTTTTTTTCAAACGAGAACCACATTCTGGTAAAACCGTCTTGGCTGTGATGCAGAGGACTTTGCATTTCTTCCACTCAGAAAGGAATCACCCTTGCAATTCCTATTTGTGTAATTTACTTTTTGCTGTGTAATCTTCCACAATCTACATACCCTGTGGATTTTTCATGCTTACATTAAATTCCGAAAGGAACAGAATGTGCGGAGAAGGGGGCAACGAAAAAGTTTAGGGGACTGGAAGGCTAAAAGAAATGAAGAATGGTTGCAGGATTTGGGTATGTCTAGTTTAAGGAAAAGAAGGGTGATGGGGTGACATGATAGCAGTGTTCCAGTATTTGGGGGACTGCCCCAAAGAACAAAGGGCCAACATGTTCTCCAAAGCACCTGAAAGGTAAGACAAGGAACAATGGGTGGAAACTAACCAAGGAGAGAGAAGAACGTTGAAATTAAGGAGAAACCTCCTGACAGAGAACAATCCACCAGTAAAAGTGGTGGATGCTCCATCACTGGAGGCTTTTAAGAAGAGACAGACTGGGACAGCCACTTGTCTGGAATGGCCTAGGGCAGGGGTCCCCAGTCTTGGCAACTTTGTGGACTTCAACTCCCAGAATTCCTTAAGTTCATAAAGTAGGGCCCAACTCACTTGCTTAGCAACAGAAACGTCAGGCTCAATTGTGATCGTAAGTCAGGGACTACCTCCAATTGCTATTTTGCAGGCTACCTGCGTGTGCAGAATTCCTAAATCGCTTGACTCATTATTTTACTTGGCTTTCCTTAACATGCCAGAGGATGTGTCGGGCCTTGCCCATAAATTTGACATGAAGGGAACACCTTAAACGGTGTGGTGGAAATGGGAAGCCTGTGGCATTCTTTTAATCTCCCCCTTTTTTGCTCAACGAATGTTTGCTTTCTTACAGCTGCCTCCAGCATCTGTTTTTCATCTCCCCCCATTGCTTGCATCCACCCAGAGGTATCGCAAATATTACTCGCTCCATGGTTCCTCCTCCTCCTCTTCTTTTTTCTAAGGGGGCTTTCAAGTTTTGTCCAGCTGATTTTCAAATAACCTCCTCAGTTTGGTGCTTTCAGATGATTAAAGGATGCCCTAACTTACTTGTGTGCAGACAGGAGAATAAGGGATAAGGTCATCTTCAAATCCTACTGTACTGAAGATAAAAACGCTTAAGCAGTAGAGAAAGCTAGCTTCGTATAGTATAAGGATAGACAATTTTTGAATGACCTAGTACCTCTCACCATTAGACACGGTGGCTAGGAATTTCATGAAGCGATTGTTAGCGTAGGAATTGGAAAGTGGTTGGTTTGGATTTTCATGCAAATGTGAGTAACTCAAATTTTCCAAATTTGGAAAAATTCATCCAGCATCATTGCTGGATCAGTCCTCTTACTGTTCCACCCGGCTATGCCACGCCGCAGGATGGACATGACTGGCAGGCGGGGCGGGCAGTAGGAGCAAAAGTGACAAGACTAAAGCGGATGCCGGCTAGCACGGTGGAACCGGGATTGGTACAATTAACTATGGGAGAGCGAGAGGCGGGCAGATCTGTGATGCGCTCGATGACTAGGTCATTAACATCCAAATGACGATAAGAACGAGCGCCTCCAGATACTAGCTCACACTTTGACAAGGTCGACAGCGGTTTGATGAAAGCTCAGTTTTTAAAATAACTATTGTCCCGGAGATCAGTGTCTTTGGCCATTTCATCTACAGTATCTTGTCTTATCTAATTATAGGCCCAACTTGTTTGCAACTTCATAAAATGTACAAAAATATTCATATGTTAGAACAGGGTGCATATAAAAATGGTACAAAACTGGAAAAATACGTTCGTTAACCAAACCATATGCAAACACATGCCCACAGGCAGAGAAGGCACAGAAAAATGAGCGCCCATTTCCATGCAGACTTTTCAAAATAAATTCAGAGACAGTACAGGAAGGCTGATATTTCAGGTTGAGAACCCCAGTTGATATTATTTTGCTAGCTTTGCTCGTCTCTAATACATGTAATGAAACCACTGTTAGATAGAATATTTATGCTGGTGGAACATCACCCCACTGGTCGAAAAGCCTAGGTGTATTGAATGGGGAAGACTGTCCATTATTTTATTTATTTAATTTATCAAACCCACTAAGACCCCTGATCCATTTCTCGAAACATTCAACCTGGAACTGCACCGGGATATTTGCGGGAGGAGAAAGGCATCTATCACTACTTATGGTGACACCGTGGGTATTATGACATCATAACCTCATGACGCAACTTGTGTCATTTGCGTCATTTGTACAAATGATGTCATGATACGTGTGATAGCCCTTTCTTTCTTCCACCCCGGAGTCCCATGAAGTGAGATTTCCCAGTGAGGCCATTCGACTGAAAGAGCTTTGCCGAAGAAAGCAATAGTAGGTGAGGATCAGAAGTCAAAAGAGGACAGACAGATAAAATGGACACTATATTAGATCGCTTTAAAAAAAAACTTAACAGAATAACAGAGTTGGAAGGGACCTTAGAGGTCTTCTAGTCCAGCCCCCTGCTCAAGCAGGAGATCCTTTACCATTTCAGACAAGTGGCTGTCCAGGCTCTTCTTAAAAACCTCCAGTGATGGGGCACCCACAACTTCTGAAGGCAAGGCGTTCAACTGGTTGATTGTTTTCATCATGAGAAAGTTTCTCCTTAGTTCCAGGTTGCTTCTCTCCTTGATTAGTTTCCATCCATTGTTTCTTGTCTTGCCTTCTGGGGCTTTGGAGAATAAGTTGCCCCCGCCTCTTCTTTGGGGCAGCCCCTCTAATACTGGAATACTGCTATCATATCACCCCTAGTCCTTTTGTTCAACTTAAGGCTGCAGAACAAGCAGCTCACCCAGCACGAACACAGCTTGCTTGATTACTCTGCAGTTAAACATGTTGTGAAAGCACACCCCCAATGGATTAATTCAACAGCTGAGTTTAATGTCTTGCACGGCTGGTAGTCACGCCTTTCTTGCCACCCTATGTTTGAATACGCAACAGTCATGGTGAAATACCCAGTTGCAATGTATGGCAGTGAAAGCTGGACCATAAAAAAGGCTGAGCGCCAAAGAATTGAGGCCTTTGAACTATGGTGCTGGAGAAGACTCCTGCGAGTCCCTTGGACTGCAAGGCGATCAAACCGGTCAGTCCTAGAGGAGATCAACCCTGACTGCTCTTTAGAAGGCCAGATCCTGAAGCTAAAACTCAAATACTTTGGCCACCTAATGAGAAGGAAGGACTCCCTGGAGAAGAGCCTAATGCTGGGAAAGGTTGAGGGCAAGAGAAGAAGAAGGGGATGACAGAGATTGAGGTGGCTGGATGGAGTCACTGAAGCAGTAGGCGTGAGCTTAAATGAACTCCAGAAGATGGTAGAGGACAGGAAAGCCTGGAGGAACCTTGTCCGGGGTCGCAATGGGTTGGACACAACTTCGCAGCTAACAACACCACACTAGCTAACAAGGCCACTAGATGGCGCACTGAACCCAGAAAACAAGCCTTTTTCATGCTTCCTGAGACTGCATTTTTCTGGAATCATTTTCACGTGTATATATATAAGTTTCCTTTTACCAAGGGGGGGGGGAAACATTTCAAGGCTATAGGTTGGATCCTTTGAGCAGCTGCACCGTAGTACTCATTTGCAATGTAATCAGGTTGCAGGATTGAAGCGTCTTCCATCCATTTTTCAGGCAAAGTGACACATACTGTATCTCTGTGTAACACTCACTCTGCCCTGCATTTGGGGAAAACAGCATATTGGCCTAGGAGTCCTCTGCGGCTTACAAAATTGTAGAAGTTTCTTCGTGGATGGCATAGGTTCTCCTGCTTGAGCAGGGGGCTGGACTAGAAGACCTCCAAGGCCCCTTCCAGCTCTATTCTATTCTAAACAGAGAGTTTACTTAGCGGTTAGATTGTTGTTACTTTAACCATTCAGTCATGTCCAGTTCTTGGCATGTGTTCTCCATGCTGCCCACATTTTCTTTCAGTGGTTGGATGTTCATTTTTGTATCAGATTTGATATTACCAAGCCAGCATGCTCTTTATTTGCCCTTATTTGATCTTCTTGTTCCACTAACCTTTCCTAGCATCGCTGCCTTCTCCAACGAATTTCCACGCATGACGTGGCCAAAGTAGATGAGAAAAAATAGTCTTGTGATTTGAGCTTCTAGTTTCTGGTTTTTTGTTGTTGTTGTTGTTAGCTGCGAAGTCGTGTCCGACCCATCGGGACCCTATGGACAACCTTTCTCCAGGCCTTCCTGTCCTCTACCATCTTCTGGAGTCCATTTAAGCTCACACCTACTGCTTCAGTGACTCCATCCAGCCACCTCATTCTCTGTCGTCCCCTTCTTCTCTTGCCCTCGATCTTTCCCAGCATTAGGCTCTTCTCCAGTGAGTCCTTCCTTCTCCTTAGGTGGCCAAAGTATTTGAGTTTTAGCTTCAGGATCTGGCCTTCTAAAGAGCAGTCAGGGTTGATCTCCTCTAGGACTGACCGGTTTGATCGCCTTGCAGTCCAAGGGACTCGCAGGAGTCTTCTCCAGCACCAGAGTTCAAAGGCCTCAATTCTTTGGCGCTCAGCCTTTCTTATGGTCCAACTTTCACTGCCATACATTGCAACTGGGAAGACCATAGCCTTGACTATACGCACTTTTGTTGACAGGGTGATGTCAGCTAGATGCTAGCTAGATTAATACTGTGCTAAAAATTTCTCCTTCATTTTCCTAGAGGTTCTCTTCCAATACGAAGCAGACTGCTCCTTTTTCAGTCTAATTTTCAGTGAACTTAGATTTTCTTTTGCAGTTCTTTCGGAAAGGAGGAATCTTAAGATTTTTATTTTTAGTGGGAAGGAGGGAAGAGGGCCGCTTCTGTGGGTTTCAGGTTTCTTCTTCCAACCAATGGAACCACAGAAATTACGTAAAGGGTTCGGTTTTCTGCTGGTCTATCAACAGTCTTGTTGGAGCAGTGGGCTAATGCCTCCTTAAGTAACACCAGCTGCCTGCAATTAGTGCAGGTTCGAGTCCCACCAGGCTCAAGGTTGACTCAGCCTTCCATCCTTCCGAGGTAGGTAAAATGAGGACCCAGATTGTTGGGGGCAATAAGCTGACTTTGTAATAATGCCGCTTGGGATGTGTGTGAAAGCCCTAATAAGCAGGCATATACATAGAATGAAGGCTACTGCTAAGCACATTGATTTGTGGTTAAATTGTAAGCCGACCTGAGTCTTCGGAGAAGGGCAGGATATAAATGGGATTAAAATAAAATAAATAAAAATAAATAAACAGTCATTGATGTCTCTCTGAAACACTGAGCTGATCCTTCACGTTGCAACTTTCTGGATTGGTTTTATTTGATATCCCTATTTATCTCAGACTCCCAGTCCTGGTTGAAGGGCGAACAGTAAGCTGAGTGTCTTTTGCCAAATCACATCCCTTTGCTTCTTCTTCCAACTATTAGCCGAATATAATCTACGAAACAGAAACAAAATTCATGTCCATTTCAATTTGCAAAAAATTTTGCCGAGCCATCAGACTTTGGCACAGATGCTGGTTTATCTGCACAATTACGAGTGCTTTGGACATGTCTGTGCAAACACAGAGCTAGGGAGCTTCCAGGTAAGGAAGTGGAATGGTGTGACAGTAATACTTTGCATCATCACTCCATTTTTAGTCCCCCCCCCACACACACACCCCTCTTACCTTTGCTTTGAAAAATAGTGCTGGGAAATCTTTTCTGACTGATTTAAAACGAGCGCTTTGACACATTTTTATTCCCTGAAAGATATATGGCTCCCTCTTGTGTTTTCTGTAGATCTAGCTGGCATAATACTCTTCCCCCTGCCCCACCTTAAAAAGTAAGTTTTCTAGAAGCTCCTCAACCTTTTGCTTTATATTTCTAGATGTTCCAAGCGAATATCCACAGCAGTTTATGTAACAACAAAGTCATTCTAGTCATCGAGGCCTAAAATCAAAGGTTTATTTTCACCTTAAGAGACAACAACAAAATTAAGAGGCATTCGTAAAACAGCCTGACTAGAATCCGCGCGTGAAGCAATCAATGCCTAAGTTTTAAAATAGTATCAAAAATTATACAAAATAGATAACATCTGAAATTATAAATATGTGAGCGTCTAAAATATAGGCAAAGCGCGATAATCTGCAAAATTATCCCCAAACTGATGATATCTGGGATTGCATAGAATAAGCAGGAACTGGGCCTCCAGTAGATCTTAAAGGTTTCTGGGCAAAATCTAGCCCCATATACTGTGATAAAAGGCTGTTCATTCTAGTAGCAACATCTGGGCAGCGGCCAACTCTTAAAGATCAGGATATCTGCTGATCAGAAAGAGGATAAATCTGTTATGAGCGTCTCTGCAAAAGGATCAATGGAGAAGAACAATGCAGTTTCCACCTCTCCAGGATCACAAGGAGATTTTTATTCTACCTTTGTTATTTTTACAAACAACTCGAGGCAGCAAACATATCTGATACTCCTTCCCCCTCTTATTTTCCCACAGTAATAACCCTGTCAGTTGCATTGGGCTGAGAGAGAATAACTTTCCCAAAGTCATCCAATCGACTTTCGTGCCTAAGGCGGGACTAGGACTCACAGCCTCCTGGTGATTGGCCCAAAGTCAACCATTCAGCTTTCACATCTAAGACAGAACTAGAACTCACAGCCTCCTGGTGACTGGCCCAAGTCTCCCAGCCATCTTTCATCCCAAAGGGGAGATTAGACACCCACATCATTTCCTGGTTTCTTAGCTGACGCCTTAACCACTAGACCAAACTATCTCCCTTACTTTACATTTTAAAGCTTATCTAGTTTGGCATCTTTGAGTGACACAAACGGAAATTTCATTGTGTCCAAATTTGCATTTCAGGTTTTCAGATTCAGGGGAAACCCCCCCCCCACACACACACACACATACACACACAAAAAAAATTACAGGAGGGTAGGGTTGCAGGTCTGTGCAAGACAGACTCACAGACCTGGCCACACAGAAAGCTAGCATGAAAACGTAATTTACAAAATACAGTTGGGTGACTTCATCAGCGTTTTGCAATTCTTTTAGATGACAGGTGTCATTTTATTGTTTTTTTTTAAAGAAATCTTGACAGAAAAAAAAGGAATTCTGCCCTCTTTCTGCTCCTCTCACAGAAGTTTGCCTTGCAAGATCTGAAATGTGAGTTCCACCTGCTCTCTGATCTTACCTTATTCAGCTTCTGTGATACTGCGTCCCAGCCCAGTCCGTAAGTGCGAATTGAATCAATAATAATTATGAATTCTGGGTAGTCCTCGATTTACGACAGCTCATTTAGGGATCGTTCAAAGTTACAACGGCACTGAAAAAAAAGGCTGCTCAGGACCGTTTCTCCCACTGCATTCCCACTGCAGCATCCCCAGGGTCATGGGATTAAAACTCGGACAGTTGGCAGCTGTTCATATCTATGATGGTGACCACGTCCTGGGATCCCCTTTTTTGACCTTTTGACAAGCAAATTCAAATGAGGAAGCCAGATGTACTTCACTGTTTTACTAGCTTAACAACTGCAGGGATTCACTTAACCGGCGTGGCAAGAAAAGTCGTAAAATGGGTACAAAATTCACATAGTAACAGAAATTTGGGGCCCACTTACGGCTGTAAGTTGAGGACCACCTGTACTAAATTTCAGCAATGGGGTTCAGGAGTCTCACAAAACCAGGTGTGGAGAGCTACGTTGCACAAAGCTGTGCCCAGTCCTCAAAATCTTCCATTGAAATTAAATGCCATAAAATTCATTAACAAGATAAGATAAGGTAAGATAAGATAAGATGAGATGAGATGAGAAGATAAGATAAGATAAGATAAGATAAGATAAGATAACCTTTGTTGTCATTTTTTTACTGTGGGCACAACAGCACACATCAAAAATGAATAGAATATGGAATATGGAATATGGAATAGAATAGAATAGAATAGAATAGAATAGAATAGAATAGAATAGAATAGAATAGAATAGAATAGAATAGAATAGAATAGAATAGAATAACAGAAACAGGAAATGAAATGGAATGGAATGGAATAGAATAGAATAGAATTACGGAATAGAATAGAGTAGAGTAGAGTAGAGTAGAGTAGAGTAGAGTAGAGTAGAGTAGAGTAGAGTAGAGTAGAATAGAATAGAATAGAATAGAATAGAATAGAATAGAATAGAATAGAATAGAATAGTTGGAAGGGACCTTAGAGGTCTTCTAGTCCAATCCCCTGCTCAGGCAGGAAACCTTATACCATTTCAGACAAAATATACCTTATTTGGTAGCATTTGCCAAGTCTTAACATGTGTTTCCAATCTGGAAATGACTATTGGGTCTGTGATGGACGACTGAAGGACCTAGATATGCCTACTTTAATGGAAGAAAAGAGGAGGGGTGATAAGATGTCAGTTCTCCAGTACTGGAGGGGCTGTCAGAGAGAAGAAGGGGAGACCTATTGTCAAAAGCCCCTGAGCCTGAGGGCAGGACAAGAAGCAATGAGTGGCAGCTTATCAAAGAGAGATCCAACTAGGAATTCAGGAGAAAATTCCTGAGAGTGGCAACTGGCTCATATTTATGACGCTTGCGGTCACGCGATCGATCCCCTTTTGTGACCTTCTGACAAGCAAAGTCAATGGGGAAGCCAGAGTCACTTAACAACCGTGTCACTGTTCCGACCTGGAACCAAGGAGAAATTTCCTGTCAGTGAGAACAATTAATCAGTTCCTGCCCTCCCAAAGAAGTACATGCTGATATAGTCTAACCCATCTGGCAGTTGCTGGATTGGCAATTCCTGTCCAGAATAAATCTGGAAAGTTGTTTATACCAGTGTTTCCCAACCTTAGGAACTTGAAGATACGTGGACTTCAACTCCCAGAATTCCCCAGCCAGCTGGCTGGGGAATTCTGGGAGTTGAAGTCCACGCATCTTCAAGTTCCTAAGGTTGGGAAACGCTGGTTTATACTGGCTGGTTTTACCCAAAAACTACATCGGTGTTTTGTATTTTCTTTTGATTTTTCAAATATCTCCAAAGATGTATCTAGAGCCATAAGAAAAAATATCCCTTCTTTTTGCAATGATCAGGTATCTCTAATCTAGGTCGAGGCTACAGCCTTCTCACCCTTGGTGATGCCAAGTAGAAATAGTAACCATGTAAGGTAACCGTGTAAGAAAGGCTTGTTATGAGTTCTCCAGAAATTACAGAAATATCACAAGAGGCAGAGGAGATTTTAACTTTGGTTTCTGCAGAAGCTGAAAATATAGTTAGTGGGAAATATACATACTTTGGAAATAACAGAGGTATCATAAGAGGGGGGAGGATTTTTGACTTTCAGATTTATTGTTCCCCCAGGAACAGTAAAGGCCTGGGTCAGCGTATAAAGGGAAATAACTTCAGGACCTTAAAATTGTTGTTTTGTTAAAGATAAAATGTATTGAAAAACTTTTCAATTAAAAAAAATTCTTTGCCACGATTGAAGTCTAAAGCATTAGAAGGACATCAGCATGCAAAACAGGATGCTGCACAGCCTTTAAACAAATGAAGTCAAACTGCAAGTGGAACTCTCTTATAATGCATACCTAAAGGAAAGAACAATCTGAAAGGAGCTAATTTCAGGAGAAAAAGATATCCTTTTAAAGGATCAAGAGTTAAGGGATCGTGGAATCCTAGTGGACAGTCACCTAAATATGAGGCCAGCCATGTGCTGCAGCTGCCAATAAAGCCAACACAATCATTGTTGTCTTCATGTTGTAGATGGCCAAGAGTTCTTCAGAAATAACAACGATATCATACAAGGCCCAAAGGAGATTTTGTCTTTATTTCTACAGAAGTTAAAAATATAACTAATGAGAAAAACATCTGATACAGTTGTTGGGAATTATTTATTCTCATCCAAAAAAAGTATAAATATTGGGAAAAATACCTACAAGTCGCTGAAAGGAATGTTGTCCATAAAATGATCGTGGAAACTGGCAGTGAGCCCCAGTTTGTAAACTGAGATATTGTGGAACTGGGAGAATCTGTGTTCCACTGATTCAAATAATGTTTATTAAATTATAATACAGGCAGTGGTGGGATTCAAATACGGGAACAACCAGTTCTCTGTTGTGGATGCCACTTCCGGAAGTCTGTTCTGGGCCTGGGCAACCAAAAAATCAGCTACCGGTTCTGCCAAAGTGGTGCGAACCGGCTGAATCCCACCACTGAATACAGGCAGTCCTCGAATTATAACAATTCATTTGGTGACAGTTCAAAGTTACAACAGGATTGAAAAAAAGGGACTTGTGTTTAGTTTTTTGCACTTACGACCGTTTCAGCATCCCCCCTCATCGTGTGATCAAAATCTGGATGCTTGGCAACTGACTCACATTTATGACGGTCGCCGTGTCCCGCGGGATCCGCTTTTGCGACCTTCTGACAAGCAAAGTCAATGGGGGTGCCAGCTGTGTGACTAACTTGACAACGGCAAGTAAGTGGGGCCAAACTCAATAAAGCTTTCACTTAGCAACTGAAACATTGGGCTCAGCCGTGATCATCATTTGAGGACCACCTAAAAATGTATAAAGAACCCTTGCAGCATTTGTAAAGAGGAAAGGAAACGTATTCTGAGAGAGGGAACTTTATTGTTGTAGGAGGATAAAGAGGACCAATAAGGGATGGTCAATGGATGCCAGGCTCTCCAAACCAAGGAAGTTATGTCAAAGCCGCTTTCCTTTATTGCTCCTCAAATCACCCTGATCATTCAACTGGCTTTCATTGTTATGGTGGGACACACAGTATGCTTAGTTGTTTAGACTGGATTTGACATTTTTAACCACCTGGGATAGGCAGGTGTGGCTGTTTGATGGGTGTTCGAGATATTGTGGCAAGTTGTGAGCTGTTCCGGGTAAAGCTGCCTTTTGCAATGGACTGCTAGGGATGAAGTCAAGCGCTGATGGGGTTCAAGTGAGGCTCCAGATGTTTGGGGATTGCAAAACACCTGGACTGTAAAACCGTTGGTAGTACTTTGCTTTCTTTTGCCCCAGGCATTCAACTCTGTTTGCAGATAGAAGATTTGCAGATTTGTATTTTGTGATTTCCTTTAGTTCTTTCTCTTTCTCTTCATGCGTGCCTGGCTGAGGAATTCTGACAGTTGAAGTCCACAAGTCATAAAAGGGCCAGGTTTGAAGACCTCTGCTCTAGGTGCTCTCAAATCCACTATCCAGACTTCTTTGTGTCTTTCTGATCAACCATTTTTAAGCCTAGGATGTTACGTGGCAAGTGCTTGAATCCTGTTCGAAATCTTTAGCTTCCTCGTTTACTGTTACTTTGTCTTGTGGTCCCATCACTTCTTGTAATGGCATTTCTTGCTAATGTTGCAAGATATTGCAAACTGGCCCCCATCACCCAACCGACTTTCATTATTATGGTTTGTCACACAATCAGCCAGTTGTTCAGAGTCGGTTTGACATTTTTATCCACCTGTCAAGTCCTTCCCAAGGACTTGGGGTAGGCAGATGTTGTTGTTGTTGTTTCGATATTATTATTTTATTCTCTTATTTTGCTCAAGATTCTGTCTGGGCAGGCTTGTTGTTGTTTGCAATTTCAGAGTTTGGGTAAAGGACACAGAGGGAGATTGTATTGTAGTTGTGTGCGAATCAGGAGTTAAACCAACAGTTAGTGTAGTTTTATGTCTTAGACTATCTAGCAATTTTCAGGATATTCCAGAAAAGAGTGGGCAATAACTATTTATGTATTATTTATTTTTGTCTGGCTTACAGAGTGGCAATGAGATTTCTCATCACTTTGTCACTTTTTCCTATGCTCCAGAATAACAGGGAATTTGCAAGGATATTTTCCTTGAAATGAATACATGCAGCAAAGGAAGCGTTTTCTGATCAGGATGCTTCAAACTCTGAATGACCCAGACCATATCTGGTGCCTTTTTATAGCTTCTGGAACTTCCCCCTCCTGCAACGTGCCACTGAAATCCAGCACTGGCAGTATAATTATTAGATTTTTTTTGACATTTGCTTTCTTTTATACGCTAAGAAGTTAAAATAGGGAAATGATGCCTGTGTTATTCAAAAGATTTGAATAATTTGGCTGTGTTCCACCCCAAACCCATCTGCTTCCTTGTTGTTCTGGAAGCCCTAAATGGTTAACATCCCTCAGGCCTGAAATAATTGCCCATTCGTCTCATCAGATCTAGAGTAAATAGATTAATTTTTGATCCACTTATATTCCTGATCTATTCAGTCAAGTTCCATTTGTCCCATCTCTGTATTGGAGAGGGTTATTTTTTAAATACTGTACAAAAGGATTGTATGCATTTTCTTCCCCTATTTTTCCTTATATTTATCATGCAATGCTGCCAAAGTGAAATCATTTTTGGCAACAATTTCCCTGCGTGCTACATTTGTGTGCCTGATTTCTTTACTATACACACTTGGTACAAGTTTGCCTTAAATGTGTAATCAAGGGTAGGGGGGAAGGAGGAGGAGTAGGAGTTAAACTGTATTGCAAAATACAAAAAAGTATAATTTTACTGTAACCGGGGATCAGTTGACTACTTAAGGCTGTTGACTTTATAAAAAGTTGCAGGGCCCAATTGCTGCTCAAGTGTGGTTCATAATTCTGCTATAATCGGGGGGGAATGACATTTTCAAACCTAATAAGTACAATAATGCAGACAGTCTGCTTATTATATAATTATTTAAGAGGATGGTTAGTCTAAGCAACCAGCTCTTTATTGCACATTTTTAATTTTGTTTTCCCTCAATTCCTTGAAGAACAAAACCAAAGCCAAACAGAGAAGGCTGAGCCAAACTTTCTGGGGTCATAATTTCTATTTTGACTGGTCATGGAAAATACTCATGTCCAGAAATACTTATCTACAAATATACACAACTTTTCTGCACCATTTGCCATATCAAACATTTTCACTGCATTTTTTTCAACAATTCTTATTCAGCTTTTCCTTTTACTTCTACTGAGTTATGTCTTTGGATTTTGCTAAAAGTTTCGAGGAGGAGGAGGAGGAGGAGGAGGAGGAGGAGGAGGAGGAGGAGGAGGAAGAAGAAGAAGAAGAAGAAGAAGAAGAAGAAGAAGAAGAAGAAGAAGAAGAAGAAGAAGAAGAAGAAGAAGAAGAAGAAGATTATGTGTCCAGTGATGTTTGAGAGCTATGCTGGTGATAATTTATCATATTGTTTCTCAACCTCAGCAAATTTAAGACCAATATTTGTTGATAAAACCTAAAAAATCCAAAACAAAAGAATGTGAATCTCTGTATGCTTGGATGAATAATAAGACGACCTATGAATTCCCTCCTGCCTAGATGGATCATAAAAAGTATGAACAAATGAAATCTTTCAAGCTGTTTTGCTATCAGCTGCGTTGTGCAGATTGGTGATAATTCCACAGGCGAGGATGCTAAAGAATTTTTTTAAAAAAAACACACGCTTATCATTTTATAAGGGAAGGTAAATAAAAAACACCCATCCCATCTTTTTAATTCAAAGAGCCTAAATTTATACACCTAATCAAAAGCTGAATTGGAATCATTAATACATCCTGTTCGGTTATTTCATAGTGATGTTGTGATGCACTTAGGATAATTGGATTAAAGAAAGGGGAAAATTAATTCACAGAAAATATTCAACTGAGAAATTAATCAGCAAGCAAACCTCTAGTACTGGAAATATGGGAAATATATTGGAAATATGGGACACACAATGAAATAAAGAAAAAAATAAGTACAGAATACAGTATTTCAAGTAGTTAAGGAAATCCCTAAAGCAGGGGTCTTCAAACTTGGCCCTTTTATGACTTGTGGACTTCAACTCCCAGAATTCCTCAGCCAGGCACACTGAGTTGAAATCCACAAGTCATAAAAGGGCCAAGCTTGAAGACTCTGCCCTAAAGTCTAACCTAAATCGTGGAAATGCATTTAGAATCATCAATTTATGGCAGTACTAATAATTTAACAGACTATAAAAACAGTTGTTGGGACTCAGATGGACCATGGTTACTTTGGCTAGCCAACCAGAAAACTCATGCCAAAGAATAATGTCCTATGTGCCTTTGTACTGGTTTGACAAATTATATTTTCCATGGAAGACAAAAGACAAGAAAAACAAACTCTACAGGAGAAAAATTTGGATTAGTAGTCTAATGACCTGTAAACGGCATTGAAAAAAATCTTAGAAAGAAAAGCTATTCCCATACATGGAATTTAAGTGTAGTCCTCCAGACTAGGAACTTGAAATGAAATTACAAATTCCCTGGGTGCGCATTGAAACATCCTGCCGGAAAGTTGAACAACACCAGAACATTGCGGAGACTTCAGAAAATCCCTTTAAAAAGGGAAACAGAAACATCTCTAATCTAATTGAGTCTACCCACTTGCTGCTGACCATCTTCTCTTCTCTTCTCTTCTCTTCTCTTCTCTTCTCTTCTCTTCTCTTCTCTTCTCTTCTCTTCTCTTCTCTTCTCTTCTCTTCTCTTCTTCCCAGCATTAGAGCTGGGTCTTCATATAATGACTCACGTCAAGTCAATGTTTATCACAGTCAAAGACCAGAGCAAGTTAAAAAAACTTGAGAGTTATCCAGTTGGAAATTCTAGAACAAAATAATAAATAGCAAATAAAATCTATATCAAAAATCACAATTTGGCATCCAATCCATCAGTTGCACCTAAGCAAAATACAGGGAGTCCTTCTGACTACAACGGAGCCCCAAATTTAGGCTGCTAAGTGAGAAATTTGGTAAGTGAGTTTTGCCCCATTTTGTGGCTTATCTTGCCAGGTTGGTTATGTGAATCATTGCAGTTGTCAAATTAATCACACGGTTGTTAAGTGAATCTGGCTTCCCCATTGACTTTGCTTGTCAGAAGGTCACAAAAGGGGAATCACATGACCCTGGGACACACCAACAGTCATAAGTACAAGTCAGTTGCCAAGCATCTGAATGTGTGTGTGTGTGTGTGTGTGTGTATTTGATTTTTACAATTTCATTTTAAATTGTATTTTGTTTCACTTTTGTTTTAAACTTTATTTTAACAAATTGCATTTTAAATGGTTCTTGCTGCATTTTAGTATAACGTGGCATTCTGCACCTTGATATAGCTCATGGGCTAATCAATAAATCCTTGAACTGTGAGGCCCGTAGTCGTTAAAAACTAAAATGTAAGAGCAATCATGCAAAAGGATTTGCTACATTAATTGTGTAAAATGGCCATGATGGATCATCTGGTTCCCACAAATCCCCAGTACTGCTTGCACAGAATCTAACCACCTGCTCTGTCATCAAAGTTTGTTCATCCTTAAGCAGCCACTGGGGCTAAGCAGTGTCGGAACGTCCATGATACCTATTGATTATTGGGAAGATAATTCCCCCCCCCAAATATCTCTATAAAAAGAGCATTGGAGGACTATGGGTTGAGTGGTCTGCACCATTCAAGAGTCATAGAGACACACGATGAGTCTGAAGCAGGATATTTTTCTCGCATTGGAACTAATGTTTGGTTTATTGATGCAGCCATCTTATACAGGGGTCCCCAACCCCCGGTCCGTGGACCGGTACTGGGCCATAGCATGCCAGCAACTGGTCCGCACAGACAAGGAAAGCCCCAACTGTGGGATGCAGGCAGCACATAAAACCACACATTCTCCAGTCCTCGGAAAAATCTTTCGCCACGGAACTGGTCCCTGATGCCCAAAAGGTTGGGGACCTCTGATCTAATAGATATTAATGTAAAAGATAATGGATAAGAAAAAAAATGACAAAATACCAAGATTTGAACATGGAGATTGCAAAAATTTGGAAGACGTTGAGAGTGTGGCCAACTGTTTTGGGGATATTAGGTACTTTATCAGGAGGACTTAGAAAAAAATGGACTGTCTGAATTTGAAACAATTTACAATGGGCCAGCTGTAGTACTATTGGACAACTTATGCATAGTTAGATTTATTTATTTTTTTGCAAATCCCAAGACCTTGAAACTCAGGAAGAAGAAAATTAGCCTCCCCAATTACTATGACTAACAATAATTATAATCAATTAATTATTGCTCCTCAATTACTGTAAGATTCTTAAGCAAAGAAAAAAATGTATTTCGAAGAACGTTCCCCGTGTAATGCTATGGTTTAAAATTATATATTGCATTTGCATTATTTTATATTCTGGTATTGAATGGCATCAATATGTGGTTGCTGGAAAAAATACAGAACTATTCCAAAACCCCACCTTAAATGAAATTCTGAAAACTTACATTTATTAAGAGAATCAAAATGCCAAGAAGAAAATGATATTGTCCTTTCAGATGAGGTTATATGAGGACCGGATAAAATGAGACATTTCCAGATGCCTCCAAATGAGATTCTGAGGATCTTTTCTTTGTCAGTTAATTTATCACCAGTTTAGTCCTACAATGTATGTACAAGGTTTTATTAAACTTTTTTTTTTAAAAAAATGGGAAAGTTCCAGGCTAGCTCTGAACGGAAACAATTTTACGCTTGCCTCAAAATCACTCATCAGCATCTCTCAATAATAACAACAACAACTTTATTGATTAGCCCTTGGGCCATATCAAAGTGCAAAGTTCCAGCAACAAATTGTTACTAAAATTTGATAAAGGCAATTTAAAATGGAATTTGATAAAATACAATTTAAAATGGAATTTGATAAAATACAATTTAAAATGGAATTTGATAAAATACAATTTAAAATGGAATTTGATAAAATACAATTTAAAATGGAATTTGATAAAATACAATTTAAAATGGAATTTGATAAAATACAATTTAAAATGGAATTAAAATAAAATACAATTTAAGATGAAATAGGAATAAAATACAATCTAAAATGAAATTGTAATAATGTACAATAATTTAAGATATAGATAAAATATAATATCATTATATTTCAGAGTCGCCCTTGTAATCTTCCCCAGTCAGTCCCACATATGCAGATCTCAACCGGATCGGATCATTTTGTTTAAGTACTGTGCCACGTTAAATGTTATTTTCAAGTTCTGGCCAGACATAAGGTAAGTTATTTTGATATGGGGATCCCAATGGGTCATTTGTTTGGTATATAGACCAAGATACCTGTCTCTCACCCTCTTATACAGACAACAGTCAAATAGGATGTGAGCCAGGTCCTCTACCTCTGCCGCTCCGCAAATGCAGAGATGCTCATTGTACGGTATAGCATGAAATCTCCCATATCTGACCATTGTATCAAGCTGTTCGAATCCCGCTCTCGTAAATATCTCCCTAAGATGTTTTGGGAGTTGTAACTTCAAATAACTGTCCACTTGAAAAGTACGTTTGTATTTACTCAGCCATTTCAAGTTACCCACCTTACTAAGGATAGCTATATCAGTTTGTGCTTCTATATCCTTAATTCTTTGGGCAACTCTTTTTTTAGATTGTTCTCCTGTTACGCAAGAGACGGGAAGGCCACAGCTTCTTACAAAATTTGTTAGTTTGGTGGTCCAGGAGACTTGTGATTGTAGTTTTATTTGCTCTAGTAGGCATAATTTGGGGAGTCTATCAGTCTCCATTTCATTAACTGTGCACCAGTAGTTATAAGCTCTAATTTTAGATAATGCCTGAATTGTATGAATTCCCAATTCAGCTCTAACTGCTGCAGCAGATGTTCTTGGATCAACACCCAAAATACATCTCAAATGCTGGGACTGTGTTTGTTCTAGGACTGTGGTTGAGTAAAGACCCCAAATTTCTGCTCCATACAAGAGCATTGTGGTAACCTTAGCCTTATAAACCTTGAGTAATGGAGATAGGGACCCTGGGTAACTATGGTTCTTTAGTTTGAGCAATAAATTCAAATGGGCTTTTGCTCTAAATGTATTCCGTTGATGATGGCAGGCCCAAGATCCAGTCTTGGAAAAAGTTACTCCCAAATATACAAAGGTATTAATTAACCTGCTCAATTGGTTCACCATCTAATTGCCACTTATGTCTCTGATGGTTTCTTCCAAACACCATTATTTTCGATTTAGATTTGCTAATGATTAGGGAGTTATCCTGGCAATAAGAGCTGAATCTTCTTAATAGCCTACGTAATCCTACTTGTGAGTATAATAATACCGTAATAATAATTTGGAAGGTACCTTGGAGGTCATCTAGTCCAACCCCCTGCTCAGGCAGGAAACCCTATACCATTTCAGACAAATGGCTGGCCAGTCTCTTCTTAAATAATAATATGATAATAAAATCATACCATCAGCATAAAGCAAGCCAATAATAAATAAGTAAACATTGCATGCTAATCAATCAATGTGATGCACTTGTTAGTACCAGTATTGGATCTAGGTTTTACATGAGTCTTGACCAACCTGCTTATGTTCCTGAAATTCATTTGCCTTTTTTCCTCTGACCTAGGTCTGCACTAATCCTAGAGATGGAAAGGAAAGGCAAACCAGCTTTTCCTCTCCTTTATCCTCTTACTTATTTTAATTTATTTCCTGAGCTTATATTTGGACACAGTATGTGAAGACCCAACTCTTGGGAGAAGAGTGTAATGCGGGGAAAGAAGGAAGGAAGGAGAAGAAGAAGAGAAAGACCAGAACCAAGGGGGATGGACTCAGTTGCAATGGGCCTGAAAGACCAGATTAAGGACTGATCGTGATAGAGAGCATCTATCTATGGGGTTCACTAGGGGTCAAAAAGGTCTTAATTGCACATAGAGCCTTAGTGGAGCAGTGGGCTAATGCCTCCTTAAGTAACACCAGCTGCCTGCCATTAGTGCAGGTTCGCGTCTCACCAGGCTCAAGGTTGACTCAGCCTTCCATCCTTCCGAGGTAGGTAAAATGAGGACCCAGATTGTTGGGGGCAATTAAGCTGACTTTGTAACAATGCCGCTTGGGTGTGTGTGTGTGAAAGCCCTAATAAGCAGGCATATACATAGAATGAAGGCTACTGCTAAGCTTGTAAGCCGCCCTGAGTCTTCGGAGAAGGGCGGGATATAAATGGAATTAAAATAAAAATAAATAAAAATAAATATAAATAAAAATAAATAAATCAGTCAAAACTAGGCTTATATGTTGCTCTGACTGTAACTGACTGAAAGACAACTATACCTTAAACCGATAGAAGAGAATATTTGTAGCTCAGGGTTGAAATGTGGGGTCCTTGGTGCTCTCTGAGCTTGGTGGTTTTCTTGCAGACATTTCATGACCCAGCTGGTAACGTCATCAGTGCTACAAGGGAGAGGGCTCTGCAGGGGAGGAGGAGGACAGCTGTGGGCTCCTTGGTGCTCTCTGAGCTTGGTGGTTTTCTTGCAGACATTTCATTACCAGATTAGGGAACCTCATCAGATGATATTCTCTTGTTTGGTTAATAAAACATCTGTAAGAAAACCACCAAGCTCAGAGAGCACCAAGCACCCCTCAATACCTAAGATTATAAAACTATATACTATAGCTTGGTAAACAAGTAGATTTCTGTACATCTTTAACAACTTGTGGGAATTATTGAAAGACCAAGCTGTCAACCCAAAAGTGCTTTTTCAAAAGGCAACTGGACTTCGCTTTTCCTTGAAGACATTTTGCTTCTCACCCAAGAAGCTTCTTCGCTTCCAGAATTGAAGCTTCTTGAATTAGAAGCAAAAACGTCTTCAAGGAAAAGCAAAGTCCAGTTGCCTTTTGAAAAAGCACCTTTGGGACAACTGTGACCTGTCCTGGAGGACTGAGAATCTCCACAGACATCGACTAAGCTGTTATTTCATGCGCATGAAACACGCAAAATAGGGCATTGCTACCTAAGCATGCTCCATGTGCAGGAAATAACAGCTTGGTCTTTGGAGGTGAGTGCAATAGAAAAATCAACAAGAAGAGATAATGGAGTTGTTTGGGGGAAAGGCATGGCTTGGTGGCTGATACCCTGAACCAGAGAATTTGAGCTCCATCCTTTCATTTTAGGTCCCAATGAGTTATTTTAAAAGATCCCAGGATGTAATAAAAGTGATATAATGACATTGGATTTCTGCCATCTGGAATAGACTCTGCTTCCTTCATTGTTTATCTGACCTTGTTGTCTCCTTATATGGATGTGATTCTCCCTGGAAATGTGATTGTCTGAGGAATCTCAGCTTTCTTAAGACTTGGCAGAAACAGAGGTGTGATTCAAATGCCAACATTGTTTAGCAGATTGGAGATCAATCTCTAATACTCAGAGGTGTCAACTTCTACCTGCTCCAACATGGTGCAAACAAACAATAGTAAAAATGCCATATTTGCTATGAATGATAGAAATGTGTAGGTATTTGTAGGGATTATCCAGGGACAAATGTGATATGAATGGTATATTTCATACTAGTTCATCCAGAAGACCTTCTGCTGGGTAATCTTCTCTGATGTCAACGTGAAAGATAATGGAACAAGATGTTGAAAATCTGGAAAGAGTGCAGAGAAGAGCAACAAAGATGATCAGGGGACTGGAGGCTAAAACATATAAGGAACGGTTGCTGGAATTGGAATTATGTTGAGTTTAATGAAAAGGACTAGGGGTGGCATGATAGCGGTGTTCCAATATCTCAGGGGCTACCACAAAGAAGAGGGGCTCAACCTATTTTCCAAAGTACCTTGAACACAGGACAAGAAGCGAAGGATGGAAATTAATCAAGGAGAGAAGCAATCTGGAACTAAGGAGAAATTTCCTGAAAGTGAGAACAATCAGTCAATGGAACAGCTTGCCTCCAGAAGTTGTTGGTGCTCCAACATTGGAGGTTTTTAAGAAGAGGTTGGACAATAATTTGTTCTGATTGGTATAGGGTTTCCTGCTTGAACAGGACGGGGGTGGGCTAGAAGACCTCCAAATTCCTTTCCAACTCTGTTATTCTATTAACATAAAGGACTCTATGCCGTGGAACAGCCTCCCACTAAAAATTGCATAGATTCCCTATTGTTGGCTTTTTATAAGTTGTTAAAAAGTGAATTGTTTCAGGGAGGATGAAATGGTGCCATCAGTTTATTATTCCTGTTCCTGAATTTATTTACTTTTTAAATTTATGTTATGGGTGTCTTGTTTATTTTTTTTACAGTGGTTTTATTATATCATTGATTGCCATACATCTCCAAGAGACTGTGGGTTATAGTAGTTATAAATTTAGTAAAGCAATGATTATATTTGCCATGTGCCATCTGGAAAGTAACACAACCCCTTTTAGAGAAGGATGGGCTTGGAAGAGTAATCAATGGGCTGCAGTGAATTGTTAGCAAAAAACACTTCGCAGATGAAAAGGTCTGAATTTGCTTGGAGTTTGATGCCAACTGAGTTATCTGGGAAGTGACGGAATCCTTGGATTCTGCGGATTCTACCTGTATTCTGGGCATTTAAGAAAGCAAAAGACAACCTGTGCAGCTGGCTCAAACTCAACAGAACCTGTTTAACGATAGCTAATTTGGTTTGTTAAAAGTAAGATCCTTACCCCATTCCTGCTTTGGGCACACCCACTGTCATCCTGGCTCCACCCACACATCCCTCAAGATGTTGGTGATGGCTCTTATCCCATCAAAACTTGCATTTCCTGGATCTAACAGATATAATTTTATCCTTTCCCTTTTTGGTTGTAAGCCCAAGAAAAGCTGCCAAAATTCCAAGACACACTGCAGGAAACCATGACTGTGTTACCTTGTCTTAGTAACAGGTTGTCACCATCATTCCCTTTTTTAAGGTGCCGAAAAAAATCTGCACAAGGCTCCAATGATATATGTTCTCTGGAAGGCATTTATGGATTCCACTTACCCAAGCACGGTTTCCCGTTGAAGGGTGTTCTCTCGTTTAAAGTTTGACTCTGCTTGCTGCCAAACTAAACAGGATTAGAGCTTTAACGACTTATCATGTGTTTCTGTTATTTCCTTATACACTTTGGAAGTTGGACAAACCACGGTAGATGTGAGTCGTCCTTAAAAGAAAGAAATCAAGCAAGGGTTCTGCTGTGAAGGATTGCTTTCTGGTGGCCATAAATATTGGTTAATGTTGGCCACATCGGTTAAAGACCCCCTCCCCCCCCATGGCAAGGATGCCTCCCAGTTTCTCTGCAAAACAAGATAAGACATTCCAAAAGACACGCCAATAGCCCAGGATGTCCTCACAAGCAATTTTGGGTGTTTAATATTAGCTTTACACATTCTGTATAGTTCATCGTTGATCTTATTTATGGTGTCAGTTTATGACACCAGCAAACCCCTCACATCTTGAGGTATCTGGTTGGTGAGGGAAGCCTGAGCAGAAAAATAGAATAACAGAATTGGAAGGGACCTGGGAGGTCTTCTAGTCCAACCCTCTGCTGAAGCAGGAAACCCTATATCGGGTAGGCAACCTTGGCTCTTTTATGACTCGTGGACTTCAACTCCCAGAATTCCTGAGCCAGCATGGCTCAGCTTGGAAACTCTCCCTTTCCCCTCAGCATGGCTGGCTCAGGAATTGTGGGAGTTGAAGTTCACGAGTTATAAAAGAGCCAAGGTTGCCTACCCCTGCCCTATATCATTTCAGACAAGTAGTTGCCTAATCCCTCCTTAAAAATCTCCATTGTTGGAGCACCCATAGCTTCTGGAGGCAAGTTGACTGTTCTGACTGCCAGGAAATTTCTCCTTAGTTCTAGATTGGTTTTCTCCCTGATTAGTTTCCATCCATCATTTCTTGTCCTGCCGTCAGGTGCTTTGGAGAATTGATTGACCCTCTCTACATAATGCAGATTTTTTTTCTCAACTCTGTAATATCCAGATGGGTTAGGACCCCAGAATTTTGTAACTTGTATGGCATTCTGGATCTATTGGACAAACGCTTCTAGAAGACATGAGTATGGAATCAGGTCTTTGTTGTGATTTTTTTAAAAAGGGCCCCCAATCTCAACCAACTTGCTACGTCTTTGCCAAAAGTTATTCTTAGTAGAAAAGAGACAGAGGCAATTCAGCATGGGAAAAAAATCAGTCTTCATTGCCATCTTTGGCCAGCATTTATAGATCAGATCCAGCATCTTTCATTCCCACAAAAATAACAAGGGATCTAAGAGGCAATAAGGTCTTGAAGCTCTGAAGTGGTTTTAAAAGGTTCAGCCACGCTTACTAGAAAATTTATATGGCCACTCATCTGAACAAATAACTCTAGGCAGCTATACAAAAAGTTTTTTAAAAAAAACAGGTTTGGTTTTTTTTTTTAAAAAAAAAATGAAACGCTACCAATTTAGAATTACTCATAAAAAAATCTAATGGGCATAAAGGTATTTCAGTTTTAGTCACTTGGAAGCTTAATTGTTGTTAGAAATATCTATGGAGCTTCTTAGTCCTCCATGTCAGGGTTGTCCCCAAGATGCTTTTTCAAAAGGCAACTGGACTTTGTTATTTCTTGAAGGCATTTCACTGAAGAACTGAAGAAGCTTCTTGTATGAGAAGCGAAATGTCTTAAAGGAAAAAAAACAGAGTTTTTTTTTAAAAGCACCAACAGTTGCATAATACTAAACGATTGTGCAGAAGACTTACGGTAACTAAATAGTTGGGTCTTCTGAGCGAACTAATTGTGTAGGAAGACAAGGATTGCCACTCAATAGAGGTTTAATTGGGTGTTCCACTCAATTCAAGGAGATTTGCAATGCCATCCTATTCAGAATAGGAAATTAAAAACAAACCAAGTAAGAAGTCAGTGTTTTTTAGCCTGACCAACAAAATCTACTTTTCTGTTATGGGAAAATATTTATTTCCAGTTGATTACATTTCAAACATTATCTGCAAGAAGCAGATGGTTAGTATTGCCTCAGATGTTTAACATTTTGCAACCTGGGAATGTTCTTGTGTCAACAGTAACAGTGACCTATGTCAGACTGAACAATCTGTAAAACTATAAATTGAATCTAGAGATGGCAGATCATTGCTGAGGCTATATCTCTGGCTAGCTTTAGTCGAAGGAATTCTTACGTGAGAACTAGTAATCCTGAATAGGCTGTTTAGAATTAAAAGTTCATTTGGAACTCAGCCTATGTCCCATCACAAGGAGGAAGAAATGGCTAGTTGTAGTATGATTGGAAGTAAACTCCCATTCGCAGCTCCAGCGCAATGAATAAGCATCACAGAATGTGCTTGTTGTGATGAGCAACTACATCTTGTTTTTGAGGGGCATAGGGTTAGATACCACCTAAAGATTTATTTATGATATATTCATTCATTAGATTTATTTCCCACTTCTTGTCCATAAGCTCAGTCCTGGAATTTCCTTCAGAATAACAAAATAACAGAATTGGAAGGGATTTGGAAGTCTAAACACCTGCTCAAGCATGAAGCCCTAGACCAGGGGTGTCAAACTCAATTTCATTGAGGGCCACATCAGCATTGCGGTTGCCCTCAGGGGGCCAGGTGGGTATGGTCAGGGTGGGCGTGGCCTACTGTGTGGGCGTGGCTAGAGTGCGTATGGCCTACTGGGTGGGCGTGGCCAGATCTACATCGTTCACATCAAGGGTGCCTATGGGGGCCTGGGCAGGAGTGGGACAGATCTGGGGATCTCTGGCAGAAGGAGGGTCTCTGGGCCAGGGCCAAGGCAGTGGGGGCCGTTCCCTCCCTGTTTCTAGGATGGCTTTGTGGGCCACATGAAACCACTTTGCAGGCCGAATCTGGCCCCTGGGCCTTGTGTTTGACATGTCTGCCCTAGACCATTTCAGATAAATCGTTATCTTAAAAACCTCCAGTGTTGGAGCACCCACAACCTCCGTAGGCAAGTCATTGCACTGACTGATTGTTCTAATTGTCAGGAAATTATTCCTTATTTCTAGGTTGGTTCTCTTCTTGATTGGTTTCCATCTATAGTTTCTTGTTCTACTTTCAGGTGTTTTGGAGAATTGGTTGGAACCCCCCCCCCCCTTCTTTGTGGCAGCCCCTTAGATATCAGAAGACTGCTTCTCCATGTCATCAATCCAGTATTTTCACCATTATACTGGGTCTTCTTTTGTCCTTCTCTTTTTGGTCCAAAATACGATAGTGTACACACGTTAACTGAAAACAGAAATCAGTCAACAAGCGAAGGTTCGAGATTATCAATGCTCATAACAAAGGGTCGGGGACGGGAAGAGTTTGCCTCAGGAGAAAAACAGAGTTTGCACAAATACATTTGTTCCTTCACTTCTACTAAGAGCTGCGAAAGGCTGTAAAACTGTTTACAATCCTGGAGCATCACTGTGGATTGGAGCTGTGTATACATAACATGGCTCCGAGCAAATTACCTCCATTTCATGGACACCAACACCCTTCAGAGATGTCTTAGGCAATTGTGCAGCAGCCAAACATTAGCTACACAATTGCCCAAGAGGTTCAATGGAAGGAAAGGGGTCAGAAAAACCCCAAGACAGTAGCTAAGACTGTGCAAATGCCTGCCTCCTCAGGATGCCACTACAGGACATTGTATGCCGAAACAGCTAGACACAAAGACAGTTTTATTTCTCCTTGTGCCATCCCTCTGTTAAACACTCAATTCCCACAGCACGGTCTTAGGCCTAAAGATATTTACTCATGCAGTAGGGTTGCATTGCTATTATCCTTCTTCTCTTTCTCATCTTTCTCATCTTGTCCTCTTTCCTACTACCTTCTCCTATTGGTATCTGATGATTTCTCACGCGTTGTTTGATTGTATCTTATGACTTATGAGCTATGATTTATCACTTTATTGTTTGTATGAACACTGAAAGCTTATGCACTGGAGACAAATTCCTTGTGTGTCCAATCACACTTGGCCAATAAAGAATATTCCTATTCCTATTCCTATTCCTATTCCTATTCCTATTCCTATTCCCAGGCATGCTTTAGAAAGGGTGGGTCTTCCGTTGCACATTGCAATTGCCATTTTGATTTTTTGATATCCACCCCTCCTCCCTCATCTCCCTTACCTTCCATTTCCCAGATTAGACTCTGAAAATCTGTCTTCATCCACTCCCCTCTTTTGTTTCATAAAGTTCATAGTATTTTTCTATCAAACTGCCAGAAACAGTGGCTATTCATTCATTAGCAATACCGGCTTTTATTAGTTCCATTCTAACTTACTGTCTCTTCCCAGATGTGGGACTTCAATATTTCTTTATAGGCAATTCTATTTGCTGCCTGTTGTTAAGCTTAGCCCTGATGTTATTATCTACCAAGTGCATTATCCGGCTTTACTTCTGGATTTCTGGAAAGCCTAAGGCTTTCAATAATTTAACTGTGTAATTAAGAAGTTTTAATTGAGAAGGGAGAAGAACCTGTGGTTATTCAAATGTGGGCCTTGAAGGAGGAAGGAATATGCCAGATCCAACCTGGGTCAGTCACTGGGATCAGAGATATATTCTTCTGAGCTTTCGGACTCAAACGGGAGCCCATCTTCAGGAAATTTCTACTGGAATATATGTTTTGGACTATTCTATGAGTCGTATTTATGTGGTACCTTCCTATTGGTTGATTGATGTGTTGGTGGCTGGCAATTGGCTGTTGTTTCATTATGCTACCAAGCCCTTGGCTCCTAAGTACTTGATCAGCTGGTGGTAAATCAGCATTCCTGTTGATCGATAAAGGGGCCTATTTCAGTGGTGGGATTCAGCTGGTTTGCACCACTAAAGCAGAACCGGTAGCTAATTTTTTGTTGCCCAGGCCCAGAATGGACTTCCGGAAGCAGCATCCACACAGAGAACCGGTTGTTCACATATTTGAATCCCACCACTGGCCTATTTCCCAGGCTTCAATCATTCCTTGGCTGTTTTTGTGCCTGCTCATCCAACAATCTTCGTAGCTGCAAAATTGAATGTATGCCCTTGTTCATTGCAATGTGCAACACTGCAATTGCAACATTATCCCGGGACATGTATATTTCATTCAGGAAGGAATATGTTTTATATTTCTACTTGTTTTCCAATCTTTGTCGTCCTCCTGCTTTTCCTCTCCCCCCTCCTCTTCCTCGTTATTATCTACCTACCCACTACTTTGCATAGTTCTCTCTATTAACCACTATTTAGTCCCTTTTTACTCTATTCTGAAAGGATAGTCAGAAAACTTTGGAAATCTCTGTTTTTCCTGCGCACAGATCTCACGTGCAGGTAATAGGAAGTTAAATTGGCATAGATTTTGGTTATCTGGTGAGGTGTTTTTTTAAAAAAAATTATTGATGTTACCTAATAATATCAAGGAGAGCCTTCCTGTTATTTTGCATTTTCTCTCTCTGTGAATGTATTATGTTGGCAAATATGTTTGGCCTTATTATGAGAAATATATATAAATAGAGCAGGGGTCTTCAAACTTGGCCCTTTTATGACTTGTGGACTTCAACTCCCAGAATTCCTTAGGCATGCTGGCTGAGGAATTTTGGGAGTTGAAGTCCACAAGTCATAAAAGGACCAAGTTTGAAGACTATATATATATATATATATATATATATATATATATATATATATATATATATATATAGAGAGAGAGAGAGAGAGAGAGAGAGAGAGGAGAACTGTTCTTTCTTGGTAAAAGTAGATCTGCAGAAAATCACATACATGTATGATAAGGATGGGGTACATGTAGCAAGCAACAGACTCTCATGGACATTCAAGCAGACAGTGGAGGAATTGCCCTGGGTACCTAAAATTGGAGAGGAACTTCATTTGGGGTGGAAAACACCCCACTTTTTAATGCAGAAGTTCGAGTTTGTAATTTTCTTTCATCAAACAATTATGTTCATGACACTGGAAAGTGTTGCTGTATTATCCAATGATTTGTTTTTCTTTTTGTCATTGACCTGATTTATTTAGACACTCCAAAGTAGCAGATATTTCTACTCAACCTTCAAAATATAATCTCCCAAATTGGTAAATGTCTTGGACTTTAGGTTTCCTGGCACCAGAATGCCCATTACTTGTAAACCACCTGAAATGGGATCACTGGGCATGCAAAACCTCAAATTGTATCACAGATGTGCTGATAGTTTGTTAGGATATAATAAGAAGAAATTGCTTAGTGACCCCATATATCTCATTTAATTAGTTCAATTTGTTGAGCTAACAAGATGTATGTGCAATCTCGCTTGTATGAAAAATGGAGAAATATGCAGCAAAAGAAATTTAACTTGACCAGGATCATTTTTTTAAAAAATATATTATATATCCCCTTGACTTGGATCATTACTGCCAATCATAACATGATTTCACTTGGGATTATTCCAAATTTCATCTTATTCTTAAATTAGTGTCATGTAGTTTAGGAGCTTGAAACATCCCTTCCTTGAATCTTCTGGAAAACGTAAATGAATCCAGCCACTGTTACCTTCCATTGGAAACTTTTTCCTTTTGATTTACAATCTCATTGAGTTAACATCTAGCAGTTTCAATGATTGAAGAGCCAAATAGACTTTATTGTAGGAGATGACCAGGCTGAGCCCGAGGGAGGGGTCAAAGGCATCATTAGTTATGAGTCCCTGCGTGCCCACAGGAGATCTAAGACCAGCCCATCTTGAATTCCTGTAATTCTTATCTACCTCCAATTTCAGATTCTTGTAGAGAGCTTAAGCTTGCAATAAATCTTTATATTCATTTGAACTGCCTGATTCTCTTCATTTCCCCAGGCTTCATAAACGGGCAGTCCTCAACATACAACTGTAATGAAGCCTACTCTTATGGCTGTATGTTATCATGGCCATAAACCTGATCTTATGACTTCTTTGTGGCAATCGTTTTGAAGCATGATGCCCTCAAATTAGGCAGAAGGGAGAAGAAGGGCTCCAGTTCTGTGGTGTTGTATTGTGATTTGGTGAAGATCCCAAGGAATGAGTGCCAAGTTTCATGACTGTCCTTGAATCTCGTCTTCCAATGAAAGCAGAGAAATGTTCTCACCATCTCCAAGCCCGTCTTTTGCTTCTCTATAATCAGTTGCAATCTAAGAAAATCAACTTACCCTTTTTCCAAATTTGTAGTTCTGACTATTTCTTTGTATTGTTTTAACAGATCTCACTTTGGGTCAAGGAATCTAAGGGGAGATTCCCCCTATTCCCTTTTCAAGGTACTGGAGATCAGTTCTTTGGAACTGAGATTCCTCCCGAAAGAGAGGTTTCTCAGGGATTTCACGACATAAACTTAATTAATGTGACTGGGAAGCTTCCCGTTATCTATTTTCTCCCTCTATTGAAAATTGCCAAGAGATTTACATGTGGTTCCAACAAAAAAATATCTGTAGCCCAGGGTCGAAGAACTGTGAAGTTCTTGATGCTTTCTGAGTTTGGTTATTTTCCCGCAGATATTTCATTACACAAACTAGGTAACCTCATCAGGGCTAGAAGGAAGTGGCCTTTGCACTCTGCTTATATATAAGGGGCTGTTGGAACCAGTGATGGGATTCAGCCAGTTTGCACCAGTTCGGCAGAACCGGTAGCTAATTTTTTGATGCCCAGGCCCAGAATGGACTTTCCGGAAACGGCATCCAGACAGAGAACCGGTTGTTCACATATCTGAATCCCACCACTGATTAGAACTGTTTATCTTCTATATATATACAGTATATAAAACCAGAGAGCAAACCCCACTTCCTTCTAGCCCTGAAGATGTTACCTAGCTTGATAATGAAATGTCTGCAAGAAAACAACCAAGCTCAGAGAGCAACAAGGAGCCCACAGTCCAATCATGAGCTATAAATATTCTCTTCAAAACAGTCACTGGTCAAGTTAGAAAAAGGTAGTGTCTTGGTTCTTTTCCATTTCTGGCTGTATACAAATATCTTGCTTTTTCAGTTTCCTAACCTCTGATTCGAAATTATTTCTACACTGCTTCTTGGACATATCCTTCCTTTTTGCACACCATTCTATGTAGGACAATGCAGCACTAGGTTGCACTGGGGTTTGTTTTAATAATAATAATAATAATAATAATAATAATAATAATAATAATAATAATAATAATAATAATAATAATAATAATAATAAGTTGGAAGGGACCTTGGAGGTCATCTAGTCTAACCCCCTGCTAAGGCAGGAAACCCTATACCATTTCAGACAAATGGCTGTCCGGTCTCTTCTTAAAAACTTCCAGTGTTGGAGCATTCACCACTTCTGGAGGCAGGTTGTTCCACTGGTTAGTTGTTCTAACTGTCAGGAAGTTTCTCCTTAGTTCTAGGTTGCTTCTCTCCTTGACTAGTTTCCATCCATTGCTTCTTGTCCTGCTTTCAGGTGCTTTGGAGAATAGCTTGACTCCCTCTTCTTTGTGGCAGCCCCTGAGATATTGGAACACTGCTATCATGTCACCCCTCACCCTTCTCTTCATTAAACTACACATACCCAATTCCAGCAACCGTTCCCTATATATTTTAGCCTCCAGTCCCCCAATCATCTTTGTTGCTCTTCTCTGTACTCTTTCTAGAGTCTCGACATCTTTTTTACATCGTGGTGACCAAAACTGGATGCAGTATTCCAGGTGTGGCCTTACCAAGGCATTGTAAAGTGGTATTAGTACTTCACGTGATTTTGATTCTATTCCTCTGTTAATGCAGCCTAGCACTGTGTTGGCTTTTTTGGCAGCTGCAGCACACTGCTGGCTCCTATTTAAGTGATTGTCCACTAGGACTCCGAGATCCCTCTCGCAGTTACTACTATCGAGCAAGGTACCACCTATACTATACCTGTGCATTTGATTTTTCCTGCCTAAATGCAGAACCTTACTTTTTTCACAATTGAATTTCATTTTGTTAGATAGCGCCCAGTGTTCGGGTCTGTCCAGATCCTCCTGTATCTTAAGCCTATCTTCTGGAGTATTGGCTATTCCTGCCAGCTTGGTGTCATCTGCAAATTTGATGAGTTCCCCATCTATCCCCTCATCCAAATCGTTGATGAAGATGTTGAAGAGCACTGGGCCCAGAACAGAGCCCTGGTGGTTTCCCACAAGTGGTTTCCCACAAGTGTCATAAAGATGGACTAAGTGACACACGTGGTCCCTTCCAACCCTACCTGTCTATGATCCTGTAAATCCTGTACACTACATTTGATGGGTTTAGAAAAGGCACTGAGCTACAATTAGAAAACAGGCAAAGGTTATGGGAGAGAAATGCTAAATTAATGAAAGCAGTGGCACATAAAGAAAACGTATACAAAATGTTTTACAGATGGCATTTAACATCAGTGAGATTAGCGAAAATCTTTAAAAATACTTCAAACAAGTGTTGGAAATGCAAACAAAAGCCAAGTACCTATTACCTAAATATTTGCTAAATATTAAGAATGTTATTTTAAAAAATCCTAACCCCAACCCCAACCCCCACCCTATTCCTAATCCTATAAAAAAATTATATATATTTATGAATTTATATATAAAAATGTATAGCTCAGTGCCATATACATACATACATACATACATACATATATATATATATATATATATATATATATATATATATATATATATATATATATATATATTTGTGTGTGTGTGTGTGTGTGTGTGTGTGTGTGTATGAAAAGGGAATTGTTCTTTGATACTATGTGCTTAGTGGAGTGGAATTCAGATTTTGGCTTTGACTATGTAAGTGCCAAAGTTATGCTACTGGAATAAAGATTCTTTAAGGTAAACAATGCCTCAAAGTTCTTTGAAGAGTTTCATCTGTCGGAACCATGATACGTATATTTTATAGAGAGAAGGCTGCAGAACTCAAAAGTATTGACTGGTCCAAAGCGCTGGGGGAAAAAATGATGAAAAGCAGAGAAATGAAATGGTGATGATAGAAGAACATGATTTGTTGAGTGAAGAGTTTTTAATGCATAGCAATTTAAACTCTTGATACTTGGTTTATCTTATTCATAAAGCTAAATGTGCTTAGTGTTGAACAAAGAAGCAAATTTATAGGGGAGAAATCCTTATCCGTCTCTCTTCAAATCATGCTATGTTTTCTAGTTTCTGATGGTGATGTCACCGGTTTATTTACTGTAATAGTTTTTTTTACTACTTCTACTACTACTACTACTACTTCTAGAATAAAAGGGCCATAGCAACTCCATTTGGGAAAATTGTGGTAACTTGGAAGGCTGGGAACAGTAACATTGGTTATGATGCAAAATACTTGTGTAATAGGCTTTGCAGCTGGCTGCTTCCGATGCAGTGATTGGAAATTTTGCATGTAACTTTTTTAGAGGGATGACCCTTTGGTCAACATGACCTAAATAGCGTCATAAGCAAATTGTGTTCCCACAGAAATTGCACGTGCATGTGAAGCTAAGGCTGAATTTGGAGATGCTGGGGAGAAGAGAAAGGAGGAGAAGGGGATGGAAATAAAAAAAAAGGTTAAATGTTAATTAAGATTGTCTCTCTTTGGAAAGATCAAAGAAGCTAGATTAACTACCATGGAAAGATACTTTTAGACTCTAATGATTGTGACTAGGAATGCATCTCTCCCATTCCTATAAAAGGAGTGATTTATGTGACGTTTATGTAATGATACTGTAATTTAACTAGATATAAATTCTAGTGAGGAAAACTATAATTTGATTGATTTCCCATGGACTAATAGTTTCTTTGCTGATGGCCAGCTTCAAAGTGTCCTTTCTTCCTCCTCTTTCTCCTCCTCCTCCTCCTCCTCTTCTTCCTCTTCCTCTTTCTTTTTCTTTTCCTGTTTTTTCCTCTTTTTTCTTATGAGCCTAGGTATGAAAGGTCTTTTGGAAAATGGGATGCATAGCTCATCTGGATGACATATCAGTGACCTTCTCTGGGAATGTCTTGGTGGGATTATCTTAAAATAGACGTTAGCAATCTTTTCATCATTGTGCTGTACTAGCTGATAAATATGCGCTAATATAGAGGGATGCGGTGGCTCAGTGGGTTAGGACGCTGAGCTTGTCGATCAGAAGGTCGGCAGTTTGGCGGGTCGAATCCCGAGTGCCGCGTAACAGAGTGAGCGCCTGTTACTTGTCTCAGCTTCTGCCAACCTAGCAGTTCGAAAGCACGTAAAAATGCAAATAGAAAAATAGGGATCCCTATGGTGGGAAGGTAACAGCATTCCGTGCTCCTTTGGCATCTAGTCATGCCAGCCACATGACCACGGAGACGTCCTCAGACAAGTGCTGACTCTTCGGCTTTGAAACGGAGATGAGCACCGGCCCCTAGAGTTGGAAACGACTAGCACGCATGTGCGGGGGAACCTTTACCTTTACCTATGTGCTAATATATTCACATACATTGATGTCTCACTGCTTATACTAGGAAATAAGTTGCTCAAGTGCAATTGTCATACTGGCTGTGAGAAGTTTGGTTCTTCCTTTCCAGATACTGCTGTTTGGTAGATTGGCCTATGTACCTATCATGGGATCAGTCCCCTCTCTTCCTTAATTCAGTTGTAGTGACACCCCAGAAATGAAGCATGCAGCCAAGAGAGCGAGCAGCAGCAGCAGCAGTGTGTTTTGGGAGAAAAATCAGCCCCATGGGTGCTTTGCAGAACACTCTCCTCCAGAGAACAGTATTTGTGGCTTCCACCTAATTGAGATTCTGTAAGTAGTGAAATTATCATTATTGCAGTGAGCTTTTGGCCCCAAATGAGTGGTTGAGCTTTGGGTTGGATTTTATTTTCATCTTGGGACTTAGCTTTTGTTATTATGCTTTTCCTTAGCTAAATTGATTTGAGTTTCCTCCTTGCACACTGCCCAGGATCCTTTGCGACTGGGGTGGGTCATAAGCACTTGTTTCAGCAGAAGGAAAAGCTTCAACAGAAGCTTTCCTCAACAGAAGGTGAAGCCATGGAGTCTTCCAGAGCCCATAAGCAAAAGCTTCTTGTCGATGAGACTGTGACAATAGTAGAACAGCTTCCTTAACATGCGTTCTTCATCTCTGGAAGTTTTTAAAAGGAGATGGATGGATGGATGGATGGATGGATGGATGGATGGATGGATAGATAATTGCTTACGTCTTATGACCAAATCAAAATGAAAAACCAAAAGAAAATACAGGATTTAATCCCAGGGTAAAATAGATAAAAGAAAATACAGCAATAGGAGGAGGAGGAGGAAGACTGTAGGGTCCTTGCTGCTCTCTGAACTTGGTTGTTTTCTTGCAGATGTTTCATGAGTGGCATTCATCTCTGTTTCTTAGCTGAGGGAGCCAGTGTTGTCTGAAGACATTTCTGTGGTCATATGCTGAGGCACATGGCACTGTAGGAGATAACCATGCTGAGTTTGAGGGAGGGGTCAAATGCATCATAAGTCATGAGTCCCTGAGCACCTGCAAGAGATCTAAATCCAGCCCACCTTGAATGCATCTCTTATCTCCTGCTCATTTCCCCTTAACGGCCAGTTGGTCAGATTCTTGTAAAGAACTTAAGCTTGCAATAAATCTTTATACTCATTTGAACTGCCTGAATCTCCTGGTTTCCCTGGAGCCTCACAGGAACGCTGTTACCTTCCCAACCAGAGTGGTACCTATTAATCTACTTGCCTTTGCACACTTTTGAACTGCTAGGTGGCAGGAGCTGGGGTAAGGAACGGGAGCTCTCCCCATTGCGTGGCACTCAGGTCTCATACCAGGCCCGTCAGCTTTCCAGCGGACAACTCAACATCTTTAACCGCTGAGCAGTAGTGGTAAACCAGGGCTCCCGAAGCAGAGGAAGGAAAAGAATCAAAAGCAAGTTCAGATCCCTTCCGAAGAGATAAGTTCAGCTGTCAGGTTAAGGTGAGCCGTGCTCTGTCCCATGACGAACAGCCATACAATCAAGAATGAAAACAGTCTGTACCAAAAGGGGAAAGAAAAGTCTTTGTGAGAACAATCACCAAGAGGACACAGAAGAGGAAAAGCATTCTGGAGAACAAACGAGGCTGATGAGACTCCAGAGGGGCTGAAATTTCCTGCTAAACTTCCTGACTTTTCCAATAAGGAACAGCAACAGATTTTTTTTTTAAAAAAAATATTTTTTCCAAAGCATGTATCTTGATATTGCTTCCATTCTTTCCTCTCCAAACATTTGGCATTTGCTCATTTATTGCGGGTGGCATAGGTTTAGCAGTTGAGAGGTTTCCTGTAAAGCTGATTTTCAGGATTAAAAAAAAATATTCCAAGATTTCACTTTGTCGTCTCAAGGCCAAGAAACACAAAATAGTTTTCTTTGAGGCATCCAAACTAGGTTCTCAATCACGAAAGAGATACTTGCATTTCTTAGTTCCAAAAATGTAAAGACTGTCCACTTATCTTGCACTGGATGAGTTAAGAATAATTTCATGAGGTGAAAGCTCAGTTAAGATTACTTTGGAAAGGAGTTCATTGCTTCATACCATCTGGGTGGGCTTCTGCTTATCAAAAAATGGAGACAGCAATGTGCAAATGGTAGTATAATTGCTTTTCCAATCTCCTAGCTGAATGTCTGAATGCAGTGGGAGTCTTATTCTCCCCCTGATTCCAAGATCTCCCATACTCTGGCAAATGCCCATGGAAGGATTGTGTTCCATCTGTGGTCTTCCCAAGTCCTTCTGCCTTTGAAAGGAGAACAACATCTTCTTCTGACAACTTGTCCCTAAACTGGGAAATATAATCACAGCAAAGCTAAACAGGTTAACTTGGCATGTAAGGCAAGAAATTCCCACAAAGAGCATTACAAATGATTTCTGTCTGGATGGATAATGGATTAGTCTTATAACCCTATCAAGATGAAAATCAAAATGGGTGGGTGGGCGGATGGATGGATGGATGGATGGATGGGTGAGTGGGTGGGTGGGTGGATGATGGATCTATGGATGGGTGGATGGGTAGATGGGTGAATAGATGGATGGGTGAATAGATGGATGGATGGATGGATGGATGGGTGAGTGGGTGGGTGGGTGGGTGGGTGGATGATGGATCTATGGATGGGTGGATGGGTAGATGGGTGAATAGATCGATGGGTGAATAGATGGATGGATGGATGGATGGATGGATGGGTGAGTGAATGAGTGGATTGATTAATGAGTGGATGAATGGAATGTCATCGTTGTTTTCAGCTTCTTTCATCATACGTAAGCCATTATTTTCCAGTAATAACTGACTACCTTTTTATGTCTAACCAGATGCCCTTTCTGCCTAATTTTATTTATTAAATACTTTTATATGACACCCATCTCCCCAATAGGCAACTCCTAGACTCTATTAGTAGTCTAGGACTAAAGACGTTTGTGTTTGATGCTCTGAGACGATTTGTTCCATTTAGAATTTTTTAAGTTTACATTTTCCAAATGCTTTCAAGTTGCCTAAATTTCAGGTCTCTGTGTAGCCACTTTGTGGGAGGGAGGGAACTCTCTTTGCAAAACATAAAGATGAGTTGTCTGAGTAAATATTTTAATGTAGCAGATGCAGTTAATTAGTCTTTTGTGGCATTCCAGAGATATAGTTTTCACTGCATATTAATTGGCATACTTCTGCAGCAACTTTCAGGGTGATTCACCATAAAAGCATAGCAACAAATTCACCGAAATAAAAGTTAAGGGATTAATTAAGATCATCAGTTGAGAGAATGCTAAATTTCTCAAGCATCCCTTTCAGATGTCGTATGACATCTAGATGCCGTTAAAGTAAACAGAAATAAAAAGCCAAAATTGTGTATTGAAAAAAAATATTTTTAGCCTATTAAAGTTTTTCCTTATGCTGTCATATCTAACTTAGGGCGATCTCTTAGGGTTGATGCCAAACATAAGTACCATCACCTAGAAAACTGGCATGGATAGTTGTAAAACCTAATTTTCTCACGTTTCCACTTTTTCCTGAATGACTATTTTTGCCCCCATCAGTATTCCATGTCCTTAACAATTTTGGAATTAAGCAAAACATTTAAAGAATTTTTTTAAAAAAACAAACCCCTGGATCCACTGAATTTTCATGACATAAACATATTACTTTTGGGGAAAGGTGTGAAAAACAGACAAGAGAAGATGTAGCAAAAATATGGGGACCCCTGATCCATGGAAGCGTTCTAGAGACATTTTCAACTCTCTCCAGGTGATCCAGCATAACATATAATAAATGGATTAGCTTTTAAGGTGCCACAGGAATTTGAGCTGTGCCTAGTTTAGTTTCCTAAACAGGACAGACTTACCTACCTCTCGTGAAATGAATAAAGTTATATTTATTCTTATTCCAATATCTTCCCTGCCTATCCTACAGGAGCAAAATATCGTATACATAAAACCTCCTCTTCCAGCTCCATTTTCCACACAACAATAATCCTGTGAGCCAAATTGGGCTTGAGACAAGTTGGTTGTCCCAAAAGTATCTGGGGAAAATCCACACAAATTCCTTGCCCTGGTGTAAGGACAGCCCAGTAGTCTATTCTCAAGCACATGTCTGTATCACTCCAGTTGTACCTTAGTCTTCTTGAACACATGAGTCTGCCCAAAGAAGGTTTAAGATGTGTTCCCTCATATTCCACCTGCAGACATTGGGTCTGTAGGCACTGTAGGAGGCATTGATATACAATGAAGAAGTGGGCCTGAAATGATATGCTCCGTGCTATATAATTACGTCATCATCATCATGACAGTTGAAAGGGAGCTTGGAGGTCTTGTAGTCCAACCCTCTGCTCCAGCAGGAAACCCTATACCAGGGGTCTTCAAACTTGGCTCTTTTATGACTTGTGGACTTCAACTCCCAGAATTCCTCAGCCAGGCACGCTGGCTGAGGAATTCTGGGAGTTGAAGTCCACAAGTCATGAAAGGGCCAAGTTTGAAGACCCCTGCCCTATACCATTCCAGACAAATGGATGTCCAACCTCTTCTTGAAAACCTCTAGTGGTGTTACACCGACAACACCCGGAGACAAGCCATTTGACTGGTTGATTGTTCTCACTGTCAGGACATTTCTCCTTAGTTCTTAGTTCGATGAGTTCTGCCAGTTTCTCGGGTGACCATCCATCTGGTCGTCCATCTCTTTGTCAGTTTCGGTCTCTTTTAACTGCAAGAGACAAAGGAACCTGGACTTCTGGAACCTTGTTTCCTTTCCTTTTTTAATTAGGTGGGTTGGCTTGTCCACTGGCTGAACTGGAAAGTGCAAAGCTTTAGAAGTGACCGGCCCATGTCTTCCTTAGCTTAGAATTGAAATTGTAGTTGAAAAGGACTCTTGCGCATCTGTATAATGAATAGGCTGGAAATTTCTTTCCAGTGGCTGCTCTTTCTAGGGAATCCCTTGACTTCCTCTCCTCACAGTATGTCTTCAAGGTGCAACTCCCACATCAATCCTCACAGTTGAATGTTCCCAACTGCCCTCCGTTCAAGAGCAGCTATCATTGGTTTTGATGCCTTTGGTTGTCCCCGTGTTCTTCCTAAGTTGTGGTCTACAATAAAGGTTCCCTGTCTGATTTAGGGCATGGTACTCATCTCCGTTTCTTGACCGAGGGAGCCAGCGTTGTCTGAAGACGCTTCCATGGTCATGTGGCCAGCATGGCAATATGCCAAAGGCACACGGAATGCTGTTACTTTCCCACCAAAGTGGTACCTATTAATCTACTCGCATTTGCATGCTTTCAAACTGCTAGGCGGGCAGGAGCTGGAGCGAAGAACAGGACCTCACCCTATTGCATGGTGCTCAGGTCTCAAACCAGGACTGTCAGCTTTCTAGCTGATAAGCTCAGCATCTTTGACTACTGAGCCATGTTTCCTGGGGTCTACAATAGTACTATCCAAATTGGTAATCTTTGCATATGTTGATGGAGATATTTGTGCCTTCAAGTCAGTGTTGACTCATATCGCCGTGATTCAGTCCTGACAGTAAATCAGTTTCACAGGAGCAAGGGGGGAAGAAAATTCTCTATGTTAAAAACAGAAAATTGGACATAAGCAAAAGGAAAACTATTAATAGGGTGTTTCTTCTGAGGAAAGTCTTAGCATGGCTGAGAAAAGCTGGTTTTTAGAATGTGATACTGTATCATCCTTAACAATCTGGGGGGGGGGAGATTCTATTTATAGCATTCCAGTTCTTGTATCAAGAATCACACCTAATGCATTTCTATATCTTTCCCCATTAAAACGAAGGCTGCTTTTTCCCCCCCTGCAAGTCCTACAGTTTTACTCTATTATTTATTTATTGCTTACTTTCCGTGCATCTCTCTGTGAAGCAACTCTATTCTTTTCCTTGTAAGATAAACTTGAGAGTTGTTATCCTTCCCGTATTAGAGTCAGCTCAGAACACAGCACTGGTAAATTGAGAGACTGACTGTGAACCTTCATCTTCGTGCACAAACCTTGTTTTGCAGATGTGTTCTGGAGCCCAGCTGAGATTTAGCTTCCATCGCAGTTTTCCCCAAACTCCACCTGTTTGGAGGTTAATACCCAGATGTATCAGGACCAGCAAAACTGTACCAATGGGCTCCAAACAACAATGGGGGATCAGCTGGCATCCACAGTGTTGTGTACTGGGTTGCTTGCAAGCAGGAGGCGAGACGAGAGAGTTCAAACAGGAACATTTCTTTATTGAATAACAGGAACCGAACTAGTAACCAAGGCTTCTACGCAGCTACTTATACTGCTGGCCACTAGGTGGCGATCAATAGGTTTGAAGGAACCTATTCCTGCCCTAGAGCCAACCAATGGTCGTCCTGGAGACTGCATGTCTGGGCAGCCTGCGACCGTTACACAGACTCCCTGATTAAGCAATCTCAAGCAGCATTCAAAGACACTTGGAAACAGTTCAAGTAAAACAGGCCCAATACATTACACACAGGACCCCCAGATGAAATAATCTGTGGATCCAAATTTCATGACACTGTCAAGTTTCACTAGGGTTCAGGTGACAACGTTAACATCTTCTAAAGATGTTTGAAAAAGAGTTTTCGCTCAGTGTTGTTCCCCTAGTTTTCAGTCTGGCCTACATTGCAGTGCGTGCTTGTGCGTGCATTTAAATATTTTTTAAAATATAAAATACAAATAGAGATAAAAATAATGGACAAACGGGAAAGAAAAGGGAACAGGGGGAATAAATGAGGGAAGGGGAAGAAGAAATGAGAAAGAAACAAAAAGTGACTTTTTGCATATATACAAATTCATTGTAAAGTTAAAATATCAACTTTTTAGCCATGCCACTAGTCAACAATGCCGGCCATTTCTATAACAATAAACCGCTTAATTATGAAAACCCAAAGTTTCATTTTTCCCCCCTCTTTCATGGAAAAAGTCCAGAAACAGTTTCCAAATAACTGCAAAACTATTTACATTCTTGTCCCTAATTCATGTAGTCAGCTTTGCCATCTCTGCCAATTCCATCATTTTTTCAGTCCGCTCCTTCATTGTGGAGGTTAGGCTACTGCACTATGTTCTCGAAGCTGCCTTTAATAATGATTCGAAAACTTCATTTAGTGCAGAATGCAACCTCTAGGTTGTTAATGGGTAAGACACAACAGTTACTACAGTTTTGCAGTGCATTCTGGGTACTGCATTAGCTGGCTATGTATTTCCCAGCAGAATTCAAAGTGCTAGCTATTATTTAGGAAATCTTACATGGCTTTGACCCAGATTTCCTTCCAGACTGTCTTCTCCATATAGGGTCTGCCCGTCTTTTGGAATTAAACCAGGACCGGGAGGTGTCGGATCCCTGCTTCCTCAAGATCCAGGCAGTAGACCTTTTCTGCAGCTGCTTCAGTTGTGTGAAATGGGTTAATTTTAGCTTCATTATTGCCTAAACATTGTACTAATATAAAAGATCAAAAAAGAGAAGCAAGAAACAAGGAAGATAATAGTACAATGAAAAAATACACAGTGAGAAAGAAGTGTTCATTGGCACACTCTTCTTCTTTCTATTGCTAGTTTTCTCCTAAGAAGCTACTACCTAGGTATTCATATTGGGCTTTAAGCTTTATTGCTTACATTTATTTGAGTCATTTGTTCTGTGACCAACTTCCCTCTTTTCTTCAAAATCCACAATCTAAACTCGTTAGCTCGCCTTGCTGTGGAATATGTCTTAGGTAAGGGAGCCATTCCTGATTGGATTTAGTTAGAGTTCTATTGTGTATTGTAAAGTTGTTTGCCCCCTGAGATCTAGCAGCCTATATCAAACTTCTTAGCTTTTTTTTTTTAAACTGCAAAAATCTGTCTTTTCCCACATCTGCCTTTTGGCCTATGTTTCATGGCTGATGTAGTTAATTTTTAATTGATAGATTAAAGTTTTATTTTAATTTTGTTTCGGCTTTTGGCTCTGATGTTTATTTTCTTTGGAGGGTTTATTGGAAGTTGCTTGGAATCCACTCAGGCAATCGGGGATAAAGTGATGAAGTAAATAAACAGACAAATAATTTCAGGAATTAACAGAACTCTCTGAAGTGTGCAACTGACATTTTATGAGATGGCCCAATGGTGTGAGATTTCAGACAGGTTTATAACATTATTCTTGGATCGGTACTCACAAGAGTAATAAAACAGATATCTCAGGGAATAATCCTTTGATGTTGAGGATGAGTCAGATAAGAAGAAGGAGAAGAACCCAAGAAGGAAAGAAAGAAGGAAAGAAGGAAAGAAAGAAAGAAAGAAAGAAAGAAAGAAAAGAAAGAAAGAAAGAAAAAGAAAAGAAAGAAAAGAAAAGAAAAGAAAGAAAAGAAAAGAAAAGAAAAGAAAAGAAAAGAAAAGAAAAGAAAAGAAAAGAAAAGAAAAGAAAAGAAAAGAAAAGAAAGAATGTCCAACCCACTTGCAAAACTTCTGGCTTTGTCTACTTCTTGGAGAGGACTTCGGCTCTACAGCTTGCTAAGAAGGGTCAGTGCCAAAATTGGGCTGCAGCCGGATCCCCTTCTCACTTTTTCCGTTGTCATGTTAGAACAGGGGAAAACAAGGCAGGCATTCTTTGAAAAAGAAAGAAAACCAAAGTGCCGTGATGCCTGATGTTTTGAAAAGAGAAAGGAGGGTGGGGGGGGGGGAAAGATAAAATAGCAGTTTCCACGAATGAGAAGCTGCCCCACCCTTCAGCTGTGAAGGAAATGCTTCAAAACAATCAACTCAGGTTTCCTCTAAGATTATATATAGCACAATTTGAGCGGCATAACCTGTCTCGTTCGTTGTCTTGGATTTGTAGAGGCCTCATGATGGCCTGGCAATATAACAATAATCGAGCTGGAAGGGACCTCGGAGGTCTTCTAGTCCAACCCCCTGCTCAAACAGGAAACCCTCTACCAAGTTATTGTCCAGTCTCTTCTTAAAAACCTCTAGTGTTGGAGCGCTCACAGCTTCTGGAGGCAAGTCATTCCACTGATTAATTGTTCTCACTCTCAGGAAATCTCTCCTTAGTTCTAGGATGCGTCTCTCCTTGATGAGTTTCCATCCGTTGCTTCTGGTCCTGCCTTCAAAGCGCCTTGGAGAATAGAATTCTTCTTTGTGGCAGCCCCTCAAGTATTGGAAGATTGTTAATACTGCTATGCAAAGAGAAGGCTCATTTCAGATCAGAGCGTTTTTAATGAGTGGGCAAGACACTAGAAAGTCCAACAAGACCCAATTATACATTAGATTTTCTGTCTGAATCTACACATTATATCGCTTATTGATGAAATTAGGACTTAGGGACTTCTAAGCCAGGGGTCTTATAGAGAGACTCCCCTTTTATATCCCTTCACGCAGCTCCTCTTTGTTCTTTCGCCTTCTGAAGGAATTCTAGGAGAAGGGAGGAGAACGAAGAACGATGGATACAAGCATTTGATGCATCACTGTTGTCATAAGGATGGTTTTTGAATGCATTATAAATGCAAAACCACACATTTTACATCATTTCACATAATGATGTCGCGACACGCATGACATCGCTTACCTTCCCTGAAAATACCCATCAGGAAGGTTAGGATCTGATGCATCAGATTTCTTTTTTTATGTGTGAAAGAATTTGAAGGGTTTCTGAGTTTTTGCCTGTAAATAATCACCATTTTCCGGCTGGATTCATGCAACAAACGAATCTATCTTTAACTTGAACCGTCTTTCGCTGAATCAATCCAGTTGCCAGGATGCACAAAACTCACGTGGAGTCATTAAGCAGCTAAGCATATATATTTTTTACTCCTGGACATTCTCTGTGAGATTTATATTTTGCTTTTGTTTTGTTTTGTTCAGGAATTCAAAGCTGCACACGCAGAACTTCCTTCTCCTATTTTTGTCTACAACCTTGTGCGATAGTTTGGGCTGAGAGGGAGGGACTGGCACAAAAGTCACCCCGGAGTTTCCAGGGGGAGGCTAGATAGACCTTGGGTGTCCTCGTTCCTTGGTTCAGCTCTTTAACCACTACACCACACTACTACGTGAATCGAGCATCTCCCTTAAGACTCAGAAAAACCTTGTCTTCTTTCTTGCCAGACTTCCAAATGCAAACAACAACAGCCTTAATACAATTAGGCAGCCAACAAGTGAAGACAGGCATGTTATGTGAAGGCACTCAGGCACTCTGCACTTACCCGAAACATGTAGAAACATAAAAGGAGAAAGTATGGCTGAATGAAGCAATCCACTCTTACTACTTACTACATGGAATAAGCTATCTTTCTTGAAAGGACATAGCCCCTCCCTTTCCAAGGGAATAAGGAGGGGCTTCTGTGGTTTTTCTTTTTAAACGGAGCTAACTGCATCTGCTGGTTGATTCTGTACGGAACTTTCTCTCTTGCTGGGACTAAGGAAATAGCAACTTGTTTTTGATGCCCAGCTAATTCTGCTGATTTCTTTCTTATCAGATTCCATTCTTTTTAGGGTTTTTTTTCCCCCTCCACCTTCCTGGAACTGAAGTCATTTTCCCCGCGATATCACTTTGTGTGTGCACGTGGAAGATCACCTGCGTAGCTTGGAGGGGTCAAGAAACTTCAAGGGACAACTGTCCAGAGACGTTGCAAGTAAGTCGTTTTGCGGGAACGAAAATTCCATGTGTCCAACTAACCCTAACCCCCACCCCCAAAAAAGAAGTCTTCAGGGCTTTTGAATGCCATAAAAGATAAGCTTTATTCAGTGGTGGGATTTCAGCCGGTTTGCACCACTTGCTAATTTTTGGTTGCCCAAGCCCAGAATGGACTTCCGGAAGCGGCATCCACACAGAGAACTGGTTGTTCACATATTTGAATCCCACCACTGGCTTTATTGAATACACCTCTTTTTGGAGTGTGTGTGGGGAGAGAATGTGCTGGGTGGGTTATGTTTCCTCACTGACATTTTTCCTTGCAAAGTAGAATCGGTTCTATTTGGTCCATTCCTCTGCCCAGTGGTGGTTGAGATGACCATCAAGTGATGCAGTGAATGAAGTAGACAAGCAGAGAAAATTGGGGATCTTAGCAGAGGCAAGGTGTTATGTTATCAGTTGAATTTCTCTGTTAGTGCTCTCATTGGTGCATTATCCTCCCTGCAAAAAAAGAGCAAGCGTTTTTAGAATCGGGTACTGACATCTTATTATTAGGAAGAGAGGTGCTTGTTTGTATCTTTGACTCTTCATCTGGAGAATCTCCAGAACAATTTAAGCGCCTGGAGGCACTTTGGAGCACGTGAATGCCTGAAAACTGCTTTGCATAGGATGAGGATGCTTGCACAACCGTTTTTATGACTGCTATGCCACTATTCCTTTACTGCATGAGAAAGAGATATTCCTCTGTCTTCAAATACACAAGTTATGAATCAGTCATATCACCCCATTATCGGTGCCTTATGGCTTGATTCAACTCAATCTGATTAATATTATGAATCTCATACTTATCCTATTTGACATGACGTTAATCTGTGGCCATGTTGAGTGGAAAGAGAAGGGATGCCAAAATGTTTGTTTACCAAGCTGACTCAATGATAGTGCTTTCCCCCTTCGTATCTGAGGGGGATCTTGGAAGCTGATCAACTCTCCCTTTGTATATCCCCATGGATACACAAGACAAAAACTTGTTACCTGGTTGGTTAGTTTGTTTTTGCCTACCTTTAACTTACAGACTTACCTGTTTGCCTATATTAAACGCAGCTTGGGTCCTTTGACATTCTGCCCATGTGGATCCATTCACTCTTTCTAGAAATATTTGTTGACTTACTGGGTGTGAAGAGGAAGGTCAAATAATTGAAGGTGTTAGAAGGTGCATTGTAAAATAAATATTTCTGGAACTCAGTCTGGAGTTCTAAAGCTATTCTCTAAGGCAGGGTTGTCCAACATTGGCAGCTTTAAGACTTGTGGATTTCAGCTCCCGGAATACTCCAACCAACTCCATTCTGGGAGCTGAAGTCCACAAGTCTTAAAGTTGCCAAGGCTGGACACCCTTGCTCTGAAAGCTGATAGGGAGGCAGAAAAGTAGGATGAGATTCTGAAACAACTGGACATCAAGGTGGGAATAGATGGTGCCTCAGTGGGTTTGCCGCTGAGAGACCTGTTAGGATTTTCATCTGAACATTAGAGGGGAAGCACAGAGGACTTGCTTTTTTGCACATAGACCTAATCTGGATCAATGGAGAAATAAGACCCCTTCAGCAATAAGTTATCCTTTTTTTCTGGTATAACAGACAAACACAGCTGCACGCTCCTGTTTGAAAGCCACTACGGTCCAATGGAAACATGTTTGGTTTCAACCCGGAAGGTCTAAGTTTGATTAATTCCCAACCCAGCCTTGAAGATTATTGGACAGAGTCTTTACATTTAACTAATCTAGCAGGACGCAATAAAAATTTGAAATCAGATTTATTTGTATTGGTAAGAACCAAAATGGTAGACCCTACTTTCTTATAACATACTGGAGAGGAGAGACATTTGTCTTAGATTTTGGCATGTAGTTTGGCTAAGTCTCAGACCAGACCAATTTGGTCCAATTCCAGGACTTCTCAAGACTACAAATTGCCCCAAACTGATTGGGTGATACCACGATACTTTGAAAGTGTTTTTTGATTTCCAAAAGCTTCAGAAAGCCATACGTTGTGCCAAAGTTAGAAATCCATGTTATTTTCAGCTTTTTTTTCTTCTTTAGATGGAAAATTGAAAGGGAAAAATGGAAAACACTGGTGCACATGTGTTCATCTTTTATTAGGCATTCTCACATTTTAATAGCAACTGAGTAAATTTTGTCTGCACAAATCCGTGCATAGGCTGATTTATGAAAGTGGGCCATCATTCAACATTTGCATTCCTCTAAATGATATGATGCAATTCTCCAGTCAAAACCTGCATAGCAAACTACATTTCAGTAAAAATAACATCCTGAAATATTTCAGGGAAATTGTGGGTGTGGGTACTGTATATACATGGGTGTGTGTTTTCCACAAAAATACCTCTGCAGAGAGATGGTGAAGAAAGCTTTGTGCAAAAATAGAGAACTGAACGACAGTTCACACTGAAGAAGAAAAAAAAGCAAAACTAGTGGTTTTATTAATTCTTTTATTTATGCATTAATAAGTTAAGGAATTTAATAAAATAATTCATTAATAAACCTTAATGAAACATCCTGTAAAAAGGTTAGATAGTTGCCCAAATAGATTTCTTAGCATTTCTTTGATGCAATCCAGCTCTAATCCAGCAATTGCTTAATCCAGCTATTGCAACATTTTGTGACTTTAAAAATCAATGTGATCTCTTCTGCATTCATCCCTGATCTTGCCTTAGGCAAGGCTTTCCAGTTGACATCACAGCTCCTGAGAATACATGAGGAAGTGAGAAAGCATTATACAGGAAGAGTCTAAAGTTGAGCTTAGGGACCAGAGCATGTGTACCTGTTTTAGAATCATAGAATCAAAGGGCTGGAAGGTCTTCTAATCCAGGGCTCTTCAAACTTGGCCCTTTTATGACTTGTGAACTTCAACTCCCAGAATTCCTCAGCCAGCCACGCTGGTTGAGGAATTCTGGGAGTTAAAGTCCACAAGTCATAAAAGGGCCAAGTTTGAAGACCCCTGTTCTAGTCCAATCCTCTGCCCAAGACAGAGTCCTTATACCACTCTAGACAAATGGTTATCCAATCTTGTCTTGCAAACCTCCAGGAATGGAGCACCCACAACTCTTCTTGCCTTACACGTAAAATCAAACAAATTATGAAAAGCAATTGGAGGATTTCCACAACTTAGTTTTCCCTACCTATAAGTGTCACCTGCTGGTGGGGAAAACAACCGTTGGTGATTCTCCTGAACAACCGTTGGTGATTCCTTGTTGTTGAAGAACAACAAGGAAATTAAGAGGGAGTGTCTATTTACTTGTCAATGTGCCTGACTAATGAGTCTTTGGCACAGAAGTTTATCATAACAAATTCCCAACCCAACCCAATTTAATTTTTTATAACTATTTACAGAACTCTTTTCTCTTCACTGTGTTTAGAATTGCACACTTCTTCTACCTGTATCTTTTCATCTTTAAATAACGGATGGGCTTACCTTGTTCACGGTTTGACTGTATATTATGTAAGTTGTATTGTTATCCTTTCATAGCTTTATTTAGTCTACAGTTGTGTCTCTCTTTTTTTTGTATGTTGTGATTGACTCTGTTTTTCCTTGAAGCCCATCTTCAATTACCAGCTTCAATTATCATTTTTAACAATACTGATTCTTGATTTGTTTGTTAATTGTATGCATATCCAAGCATCAAAGTAGTATTTAAACTTTAAAAAATACACAAAAGAGACAATGTCAAGCAAACAAACTAAAAATGCAAGCCAAAAAAAGAAAAATAAATAAAAAATCTCATTTTCATATGTATCAATATCCATTGATTAACTAATGAACCTGTTAGTACAAAATATTATTCTATAATATTACAAATATTAACTACAGTAACTTCGATCAGTTTGCTACCTTCCTTATTCTCAATCTGGCTGCCCGTTTTTTGTAAATCTACCAGTTTGTGCTGCCTTCATGTTCCAGTAGGATTGCCATTTTTTTACATAGTTTCACAATTGTCATTTGTAATCCTTGCTACAGTCCGCCACTGTTTTAACTTACTCTTAGCTTCTTTGTTCTCATATTAGTGTCTTATATTTTTAATATTTAACTGAAGAAGTGAGAAGAAAACAACTTTGAGAGGTCCAAGATCCTCTTTAAACTTGGTCATTTTCTTGCAGGTGTTTCATTACCCAAACTAGTTGACATCATCAGTCCTAGTCAATGTTACCTAGCTTGTTCTCTAGTTCTAAACATCTACAGGAAAACGACCAAGCTGAGGGAGCACCAAGGACCCCTCATTTCAACCCTGAGCTACAAAAAATAAATCTCCTTTCTTGAAAACAACTTTTTCCATTTGTTCCAGTGGACAAAGCCTTTTCATGCTAAGACACTGGGCCAGAAGCCATTCTGTCTGCTTCGTGTTTGGCTTGTCAGACGTGACTCTTAGCTGCAAATAGTTTATCTGTTCGGACTCTAAGAACATATTTCTTTTGTCCTTTATCGGCCAACTAAACGGGGAGCGGGAGAACACTTTTTCAAATGAATAAATGGAAGGGAATCTCTAGGTTGAGAGATCTAAAAAGACAGCGGACCGAAGGGGAAGGGGGAAAGAAGAGGAATGAAATTCCTATCATGAATAGGAATAACAGTGACGATGTAATCAAGAAAAGGAGAAGATGCGTAGAAGGAAAGCTATTCCTGTTGACGTCTGCTGCTCCATCTACCCGACAGATGACTTAATAGAGGAGAATATTTGTAGTTCAGGACTGAACGGTAAAGTCCTTGGTGCTCTCTGAACTGGGTTTTCTTGCAAACATTTCAGATGTCTTATATATAAGCAGCGAGCAAATCCCACTTCCTTTGAGCAACAAAGCAAACAACAAAGCTCAGAGAACACCAAGGATCCCACAGTTCTCCTCCTCCTCCTCCTCCTCCTCCTCCTCCTCCTCCTCCTCCTCCTCCTCCTCCTCCTCCTGTCTACTAGAAAATAGCCAAGCTCAGACAGCATCCAAGACTCCATATTGACAGATGACTTGCCCAAAATTATAATCTTCAATTTAAAAAAACCTACCAGTTTACATTTTCCATATAGCAAGATCAGAGTCAGCAGTAATCTTTTTTCATAGACAGAGGGCCTCTGAGTTAATGTCACAGTATAGATAACCCTGAATTCGATGTTTGGTTTGGCTTTTTATAATCTCTTCTCATCTCCATTTTAGGACGTTTTCTTCAATGGTAAAACAGTTGCTTTTAGGGGGGATGTTTAAAAAGACAACCTGTGTCTTTCCAAAGTGGCAGGTCTCATCAATTACCTCTTTTGACCCCTGGGTTAAAACTGAGGACAACAGTTGGATGAACATCTGGATAACCACTAACTGCTCATCCCTGAGAAATTGCAAACTAGTTCACGCTTCTGGCTAACCCATTTACTGGGTTCCAATAACGTGCTTAACCAGATCAGTTACAAACCTAATGATTTAGTTTGCTTAACAAGCCTGGCTTGATTTAACCTTAATCAGGTCAGTTTCCAATCCGATTGGCTTATTTTACTCAGCGTAGCCAGCTAGGCTGATTGTTCTATTGCTTGAGATGTGCTGTGAAACTAGAAATCTGATTAGCTTAATGATGCTATGTGGGCAACCAGAAAATAGGTCAGTTCAGTAACCAGTTTAAGTAGGTTGCCGGAACACACCCATTCTGTAAACTCTTATTTACATCACCCGAGGAGATATCGAGACCACAAACTATAAAATCTTCCAAAGTTGTGGGTGCACCTTCTAAAGAAATTGCAAAAGTTGTTACCACATTTTCCTTTTGAATGTGGCAGGAGAAAGCCAGCCAATATAGGACTAGAGCAAAATCCTTTAAACTGCAGGTAGTCCTTACAACAGTTCACTTAATGTCTGTTTGAAGTTACAACAGCACTGAAAAGACTGCCTTATTATGATCGTTTTTCACACTTGTGACCATTGCAGCGTCCCCATGGTCACATGATCAAAATTTAGACAAACTGACTCATATTTGTAACCGTTGCAGTGTCCTGTGGCTTAGGCGATCCCCTTTTGCGACCTTCTGACAAGCAAAGCCAGATTCGCTTAGCAATCGTGTGAGCAAGGTCATAAAGCGAGGCAAAATTGACTGAAATGTCTCACTTAGCAACAGAAATTCTGGGCTTAATTGTGAATGTAAATCAAGGACTACCCGTATACCTAATTTCAATTAGATTTAGAAGTAAGATAATTTTGGCAGATTTTAGTTGCTACTTTCTAGAAAACAGCCTCTAGAACTCAAGAGCCGTGTGCCGCCTCTGTCCCAGTTGCACACGCTGGAAGTGACCCTTCACAGATTGAACCATGAGTGGCTTTAGTCTAAGGTTCTGCTAAAAAATATTTCCAGTTGCTCAACGGTGTTATTTCCCTGCAAATCTCCTCAGCATTAGTCTCTGGGCACTTGCCAACTTTTTCCCCCCAAAAGTCTCTTAGTCATTTTTTCAAGTGGACTTTATCGCTACTCATATCTGCAAATAGTAATTCTGAAAGGGTGGCATGGTTTCACCCCTTGCCAAAAATACACTGAATAATACACACACAAATACACATAAAACAGGCATTGATCATCTGTCAAATTAATCTTTACTATGGTCATAGGTCATCTTAATAAAATTGTTCATATATACAGGTTCTTATATGGTATATATCTGGACTATTTCTCAGCAATCTTTTAGAGTTAAGCTTTTCTAAAGCAGCATTGCTCAATAATATAAAATACAATAAAAATGTGTTCAAGAGTTCACATTGGATAAGGAGTGTTTTTACAACTTCAAAACACTTGTAAATGTTAACACTTATAACTTATCAGTGTTAACACTTATAACTTTAACTCTGTAGTAGATAATTAACCGGCATCAAATCTGATTCTTTGTCATGGTGCTTCATGGTACTAAACTTAAGAGACTTTTCTTGTCTTTCCATCTAAAGGTTACTTTCTTTGATTTTGAAATCATGCTGTCAAAATTTAATTTTAACTATATGTCTGTATAAAAAAAAAGTGGGGGAGAGAAGGAAAATAAAAGCATTCTACATCCCCTACTGAAGTTATTAAAAGTTAATTGTATTTGAGATAGTCAAATGTCTATGGCAGACATGTCAAACACAAGGCGAAGTGGTTTCATGTGGCCCGCGAAGCCATCCTGGAAACAGTGAGGGAACGGCCCCCACTGCCTTGGCCCTGGTCCAGAGACCCTCCTTCTGCCAGAGACCCCCAGATCTGTCCCACTCCTGCCCAGGACCCCATAGGCACCCTTGATGCGAACGATGTAGAGCTGGCCATGCCCACCCAGTAGGCCATATGCACTCTAGCCACGCCCACCCAGTAGGCCACGCCCACCCAGGCCACACCCACCCAGCCCCCTGAGGGCAACCGCAATGCTGATGCGGCCCTCAATGAAATTGAGTTTGACACCCCTGGTCTATGAAGATTCTCAGTCACCCAGGTTATCGTTGTCCCAAAGGTGCTTTTTCAAGAGGCAACTGGACTTTCTTGGTTTTTTCTTGAAGACATTTCGCTTCTCATCCAAGAAGCTTTTTCAGTTGAAGAAGCTTCTTAAATGAGAAGAGAAATGTCTTCAAAGAGAAGCAAGAAAATCCAGTTGCCTCTTGAAAAAGCACCTTTGAGACATATGCAATAGTCAGAATTCTAAACAATTCAGAGAATATGTTTCAAATGGGCAATCTTATAAGTGTACAGGCAGTCTCCAGGTTAAGAATGTCTGACTTACAAATAACTCGTTCTTACAAACAGACCGCCATTCAAGCCTATTATATTTCACAACTGAGTTAAATACAATGGTTCATAATAAGGAATGTACCGGTAATCTCTACATTCTGACACTTATGAAAACATTGCGTGGCTTCAACAGTTCAGGGAGGACAACACCTGGGTGGGCGTGGCCAGCTCTACATCGTTCACATCAAGGGTACCTATGGGGGCCTGGGCAGGAGTGGGACAGATCTGAGGGTCTCTGGCAGAAGGAGGGTCTCTAGGCCAGGGCCAAGGCAGTGGGGGCCATTCCCTCACTGTTTCCAGGATGGCTTCGCGGGCCACATGAAACCACTTCGCGGGCCAGATCCGGCCCCCGGGCCTTGTGTTTGACATGTCTGCAGTAGAGTATAGTGGAGTATAGTTACTTACTTTGCATCTGTCTGTTTTTATCTATCTATAAAATAGCTAATCACAGGTTATTCCCTTTTGTCTTTCTTCCCAGGCAAATAAATGCATAGAGAGCACATTTTGGGGCATGTCCTCCTGATAGGATAGATCTACTTAGCTGCTAAACTTTGCTGATCTCTATGATGTATTTGCTGAAAATATTTTTTCTTTCTGTTCTTGTTTTAAAACTTGCTTCAAGATTAGATTCTGATGTGAGAAAAGACTTCCAAACTCCCACAGCAAGTGCCCCATAAATCGTAACATGGTTAAAGCAAAATTATAATCAAGCAGGAGAATAACATTTCCAATATAAGATACTCCTGTCTATATCTCTGTCGGATCCCTACCGTTTGGCCATGGGTATCATGCACTGGGCATATTTTGAACAGATGTGGGGAAAACATGAATATCTTCATACAGTATTTATTCTCAGTTGATCAGCTACACAGATGTCACATTGTTTTTTGTTTGTTCGTTTTATTTTAGTGGTCACTTTAGTGCTCCAAAATTCATCTCTATTTTCCTTCACTGGGCAAAGAATCTTCCATTTTTACTGTGCAGGAGAGGGTATAAGATATGGCTGAAAATTTAATCAACCAGATTTCTTTCTCCGCTATTTTAATTGTACACAGGTACGGTAGTCCTCACTTAACAACCTATTGTTCACTGACCATTCAAAGTTACAATGGGTCTGTATGTTCCGTCCTTCAAAGTTGTGGCCGTTGCAGCATCCCCATGGACATACGGTCATGTTTCAGGTGCTTGGCAACCAAATTCCAATTACGACGGACACAGCATCCCGCATTCATGTGATGACCATTCACATTCATTATCACATACCTTCAGTGCTCGCAATGGGGAAGCCAGCAGGAAGTCACAAATGGCAATAACATAATTATAGGATGCTGTGGCTGTGCTGGATTCACCTAACAAAGGCAACTGGGATTACAGGAGCTGATGTCATAAATCATTCTGCCTTAGGCCTGTGTCTCTTAGCAACAGAATTACCAATCTCAATTACCATCGTTAAGTGAGGACTACCTGTATTTATTCTATTATAAAAGTTTTTTTTTGTATTCATAGGAAGTGAACCCCATTGAGTGCATTAATGTTGATTTCCAGTTAAATGCATGTAGGAATACAATACATCCTAAGCTTATTCTTTAATTTTAACGGAGTCTCTTCTAAGTAATAGAAAATTTGGAATCCAACATGAAATTCATTCTGGTCACATAGATATTTTCCCAGTCTACCCTTTCAAATTTTATTCTATGTTTATTTCTTTTTTTTCCCAACGGTTTGGTTTCTAACTTTTTTTTTAAGATTGCCATACTGTTTTCACATCAAGCACTGGTGGTTTTTTTTTTTTAAACTTTACTCATTTCTGGATTTCTTATTCAAATAACTGCCGGAGTTGCTTACAACAGAGATCAAAATCAAGTTATCGGGAAATTAAACAGCAGATAGTAATGCACGTAGCCAACAGATGTACCGTTTAGATAAATTTCTGAGAAGCCAGGTAGATTTAAAAAACTAAGCAAATAAAGCGAGCATGAAGCATTTCTGGATCCGTCTTAAACTTTCCATAAAACAATTGTGTGTTTTTTTAATGTAACTGGGAAGGCGACATTGGCGACATTGTTCCTGCAAGATGCTATTCCGGGTTTTCACTGTTGTTTCAGCTGGTCAGAAGGACATGTCCCAAACATCTTCTAGCAAAGCCCCTGCTGTGTTTCTAGGCTATAATCAGCAACATCCCAAGAAGCCAATTAGGAGCTGGAAAGCTCTTTTGAACCAATCAGATTAGTCTGTGATCTAATTGAAACCAGGAAATGTGCAAAAACTACACTGAAATCCAAGCTCATAATCCAAAACTTTGCTGCATTAAAATGTATGTATGTGTGTGTGTACAGATAATCCTTGAATTACAACCATTTGTTTAGGGACTGTTTGAAGTTAATGACAGCACTTTAAAAAAATGACTTATGACTGTTTTCACACACGTGACTGTTGCAGCATCCCCATGGTCACGTCATCAAAATTTGGCCACTTGGCAACTGGTGTGTATTTATGACGGCTGCAGTGGCTTTTCCAAACTTATGAGAGGCAAAGTCAATGTTGAAGTCTGATTCACTTAACAACAGTATTACTAACTTAACAAATGCAATGATTTGCTTAAGAACTGTAGCAAGAAAGGTCATAAAATGAGACAAAATTCCCTTGACTCTCTTGCTTAGTGGCATGGGCTCAATTGTGGTTTTGTAAGTTGAGAACTACACGTATGTATGTATGCATGTGTGTATATATGTATCTATGTAGATTCTGGATGAAGAAGTGGTTTGAGGAAGACCAAAGCTTAAATTTGATTTAATAGAATTTAAATTAAATTAAATTTAAAAATGTCATCAACTATCAGTTTAATGGAATGGTCTCCATCTGATTATTCTCCATGGATGTAGTAATACTGACCCTCTGTCACACTGCGAAGTACACTCTGCAAAACTGGGTGAGTCACTTTGCAACATGCAAAGTGGGGTCAGGCTCTTTAGCAGCAGCTTTCAAACAATTATAATTCTTTCCAAGCACAAAATCTTCTTTAACAAGATGTATTGTGATGAAAAGGATGGAGTTAAAAGAACTTCAGCTGTTGACAATTTCACAGTGGGAATCCATTTATTTCCCCAATAACTGTATTCCAAGAATATCAATAAAGGGCAATTTTGCATGAGACTGTCTTCCTTTTGAAGATGTCCTTGGTGCAAAGGCCTATCCAGACTTCAAACTGTCTAAAAGATCAAGGGCCGTGAAAAGGTAGCGTGATAAAGAGCACACCCTTTATCTGGTCATACACTTCTCAGCCTCAGCTGGATAAATGTTTCCTTTCAAAATCCCAATAATTGTTTTTCACATGTTCCGATACCTGTAAATTAATAGCTACTGTTTTAACAATCCAGTACTCTTTTTTGTCTGTGTTTTTGGTGATACAGTTTTGACCTTAAGAGTGATGTGTTACTAAGGGAAAGCAATTAATGAATGGAAAAGCTTGCCTCCTTGAGTTTTGGATGCTCCATCACTGGAGATTTTCAAGAAAAGATTGGATATCCATTTGCCCAGGACCGCTGTCTTGGGCAAGGGCTAGAAGACCTCCCACATCCCATCCAGCCCTATGATTCTCTGAGTGTCGTAGTTAACCATACATCTCCTTTTCTATCTATCCATGATCAGAGTTTTACACATACACACACACAAAACACACACACACAATATAGATTTTTGAAATATAATTATTTTCCTCTTTTTTCATTGTGTTTTTTGTTCTTTCTTTCAAGGAACAACAAGACGACTTTAGATGCCTCCGTGGTGACCGCACAATTATTCAAGTAGACTTCTTGGGTCAGTCCTTCAGAACGGAGCCTTCACCATCATCATCAAATTAATCCCAGCAAGTTCAGAGACCATCTGAAGTTGAGCCGTTGGTATGAAAACTCTCGCTGAAGAAGAATTCCTGATGCCTTGTTTTAAAGTATACCATGGCAACATATTGCTTAAATTAGAATGAGCAGGAAAATCAAATGCCAGCTAGTAATAACGAAAGAACTGCACTTGACAAGCAGAAGTAAACTATGCGATAATGTGTTCTTTAGAAAAGTCAGCTACCCTTGGGGAGGTTTCTTATAAAACTGCTTCGACCAGTCTGAAACTAAAGTCAGGCCAAATATGAAGTCAGATTCTTTTTTTTTATAGCTGTACTATCAGCAGTGTTAAGTTCTCCAGAGTTTCGCCAGTTCTGTTGTAGGTTTTGTAGATGAACTCTAAAACCTTCAGCCTTGGATCCAGACGACTTGCCGGTCAACGTTAAAAGGGAAGTTTATGATTCAGCATGGCTTAAATTGGAAGAAGCTTGCACAATCAGTGCAAACAAGGGACTTTAAACCTAAATAGGGTTTGCAAGTCAGGACGTACTCAGTTCAGAATACTTTCCCTTTATCCACCCCTCCTCCAGTTTCTTTAATGGTCTCACCAGGGCTTTTTTTGTCATAGAACGCCCAGAACGGAGTTCCAGCACTTTTTTTGGATGGAATCTTATAGGGTAGGCGAGGCGGGTTGTATGATGTGTGTGCGTTCCGGCACCTTTTTTTTTTTTTTACAAAAAAAGCACTGGGTCTCACAAAGATGTCAAGAAAGCAGTATTCTATTGAGCTAGTGGATCTGCTGAGCAACTACCATTTAAGACATCAACATTTAAGCCAGAAGCCTTTTTTTAAGCATCCTGTCACAGATGGCTTTGCTACTGTGATCCCTGGATAGGAGCTGGCTTCTGATTTTCACTATGTTGAATCTTTCCCCCCCCCCTACATTGCTTTTCTACAGAAATTACACGAACCTACACAAACACACAAACACACACCTGCCCCATCTGAGTGACTCAGAGATAGGTTCAAGGATTTTTTTTTCTTTTAGCCTCTCTCTTAGTCTGTAGCCTCCCTAACTCCCTCCCCCCCCCCAATTAGGTAGCAAAAAGAATGGGGGGGGAAGCAAAAAAAATGGAGAGATGGGTTGGGGGTTGGGGGGGTTCAAGGGGGAAGCAACTTCTTTTCCGCATCAAGTGCAGAAAAATAATGATAAATAAATAATTCTGATGAAGGAAGGAAAGTTGGCTCTTGAATCTTGTCCGAGTGAATTCTAAGCTAAAATATGTTATGCCACTTCCTCAAAGATTTTTAACCCCTGAATCCTCAGGGGTAGAAACATTGAGGAAATGGGCTGACACATTTTAGCTTAGAATTAGTCCGGACATCCTCTTTGCCTGCCAAAAAAAAAAAACAAACCCCAACAACAGCAACCCAAAAGCTCTAGAAGTGTGATTGTGCGGCAAGAGAAGATGCTGTCAAGGTGTTCTTTTATTTCATTTTGCAACTTCCTCTTTAATAGGATGGCAAGGAAGGGAGAGAGAATTTTGCATGCAAATAGGCAGCTAGGTAGGTGCTCCTTGACTTACCATACACAATTGGGACCGGAATTTTAGTTGTTAAGTCATGATGGTCGTAAATTAAGACACCCATGTGGCTGGAACCAATGACTTTTTTTTTTTACAGTAGTCGTCCACTGAATCGTAGAGTCGTAAGTCCCGAACCTTTTCTCCTGGGTGGTCTCTTTTTGCTAGAAGCGGGCAAAAAATGGTTGCAAATTGTGGTCATGTGAGCCTGGGATGCTGCAACCAGTTGTAAACTGTGAGTTGTTGCCAAGTGCTCAAAAATGTAGTTGTGTGATGGAAGTGTGTGTGTGTATGGAGGACTGGCAGCCCTAGATTTTATGATAGCTGGAAGTAATTTTACGGATAAATAGAAAACAGCCTTTCTGAAGCCCATGTGATTCTGATTGGCCATTAAAAAACTGGGTCGTAAGTTGATACCTTTGACAAATAAAATAAAATACCTTTGATACATAAAATAACAAAATAAAATAAAACAATAAATAAAATAATAAATAATATAAAATATAATGTAATATAAAATAAAATAAGGGTTATGGTACTGACCATCTATTCTTCCCCCCAAAGGCATGCAAACTGTTGTTAACCAATTAGTATTAATAAAAGCAGGATGCAAGTGAAAATAATAATAATAATAATAATAATAATAATAATAATAATAATAATAATAATAATAATAATAATAATAGCAATTAGAAAATGGCCACTCAAAGTACACTGGGAACAACTGTCCACCTAAGCAGTTCCAAATGAAATGATTGTTTCCTCCTGGAAACTGCAACAAAAGTATAGCATTTCAAGCCTAAATCGCTGGTAATAACATCTCCCTGGGATGTTTTTGCCTCTTGAGTTTGTGTATAGCCTTGCAGGTATGTGTGGAGTCTGGTGTGGTTGTGTGCATACCTGTTGGGTATTTGAATGCATGTGCAGCCCCTGATCCATCAACCATCACTGCATATGCATAGAAGCTTAAAAGATTTTCTGTTGCTGTATTGCAGAAATGCTTTTTTTTCAACATGAAGGGTGTGATGTTTGTGCTTGAATCAATTTTGGCAATTTAATTTGGTAATCTTCCAGGAAGCACTTAGAAAAATGTGATTAGGAGCACTTATTCCTTAACTACATCTCAAAGCGGTAATTCTAGAAAAAAAACAACACTTTCCCGGACTCCAACTTACTGAAAAAGATTTATTGCCTTCTCAATCTCTCTCTCTCTCTCTCTCTCTCTCTCTCTCTCTCTCTCTCTCTCTCTCTCTCTCTCTCTCTCTCTCTCTGTGTGTGTGTGTGTGTGTGTGTGTGTGTGTACTGCATTAGGTATAGGAAGCCTACATTTTGCAGAGTATTTTTCCCTATCTGGATGACTGCTTTCTTCAACAGGGCTAGAGGCCTTTGGTCCACTTCTCAGCTCTGCCACATCTTCCTGGACGATCTCATCTCAGTTCTGGAAGTGGAAATCTACAAAAGGATGTGAGTAGAACTTAAACAATTGTTTGGCTTGGAAAGAGTACACAAAGGGCTCCAGTAAAAAGCTATATTTGTACATCAGGGTTGAAATGAGGGGTCCTTGGTGCTCTCTGAACTTGGTGGTTTTCTTGCGGACGTTTCATTCCCTCACTAGGCAACATCATCAGTGCACTTTGCACAGTTGGGGTAATAAAACCTCTGCCAGGGGCTGTATGTCCACAAATGTTGAACGGTGGCCCCCTCTTCAAAAGGCTATAGCCTTGCCATCTATATGTGATTCATGGTTTATCTGTCCATGGCTAGCTCAAGAGATGAGACAATCCGTGCCCTATTGGGTAATCATGTCCAAGATATTTCCTTACTTAAACAGAGAAACAGAATGACCACCGGCGGGCAAAAAAGCTGTGGGAGCAAGAGAGACTTCTGATTTCCTGCTGGCTTCCCCATTGAGATTCCTTTGGGGATCCTGGCCAGGAGCATCAGAAATCTTCCTTCCCTTCCCTTCACTTCAGGCAAGTAAGTGGCTGCTGCTGGGTAAGAGAGGGAGCAAGGGATTGTGAGACTGGCTTGGAAACTGTCATGGAACATTAAAAGGAAGATCACATGACTGCAGCAGCGGCCAATAGCACTGAAGCAAAACTTTGCCAAGCTTCTTGCTTTCTGGAGTCGTAGATCCCAGAGTTTGGACACATTAGCCCATTTGAGGTAGTTTCATTCAAAAAGTGTTGCCCTATGATGCACTTTTGTCCAGTTAAAGGTCACGACAGTGAGAGTTTTAATAATTTTAATAAATTTATGGAGTTTAGGGTCATGAATTGGCAATTAGTAATAGGATTTGAGGGATTCTGAAATAGTAGATCCACTTAACTGGGATGAATGATTTGCAATGAGGATGTAGAAGTGTAGGGTTGATATTCCTAATTTTTCTGCATAATACAGCTACTTGAAATGGTTTGGAGACTCATTCATTAAGCGATTTGATTTCTTGCTCAGTAATATAGCAATTTAGGATGTACACTTTGAGGTTTCCCAAAGTGAAGAATGCTTTTCTTTTATTTCTAATGGGGCATTATGTTTTCAGTTTCTTCTGCAGCTACAGTTTAATCCAATTATCTTTGAAAGAAATAAAGATGTTATGATTATGACTTTCACGTTTAGGAGGGAAGGAAAGTGGTGAACATTGGCTCATCCAGTGCGGCATTGTCTACACTGCCTCCTGGGTTTTAACATAAATCTTTCTTTTTTCTTTTTTCTTTTTTGCCTTTAGTTGGGGATGTCAAGGAAAGGGAGGCTGGATTTTCTTGCTACAAAACTTGGGCTTTTCAACTAACTTTCCATCAGTCAATAGTGTTTCAGGGCATCTAACCGTCACTTTTTAGATTCCAGGGGTACCCCGGATAAGGTCTTTTCAATTCCACGGAGGCTAATTCCAAACAGCAAACATGAGGTTTTAACTAATCAGAGTACACCTTTCCAGTCCAGCACATCACACCATTTTTTCCGTAGGACAATTCTCTCATTTCCCCCCCCCCCATTTATTATTGCACCAGTTGCCTTTTTTTTCACTTGTGGCCAGACTGAGAACATAGTGAGTTCTTTTACTTAGCCACGTAGCCTAATCCTTTTTAACCAGGATTGCCCCCTTCTGGTTATCTTATTATATTGTCTTCCATGGAAATAAATAAAAGTCTCACTAGACACAGTGCTGCAGAATGTAAGGCAGGAAGTGATACCGAAGGGAACTTCTAACTAAACAGTTGAATTCATTTCTTTGCCAGATACGCAAATCAGGACAAGGTGCTAAGACTTTTATGCGTGCTATTCCTCTTCTGTCTTGACAAGCAGCCTAGAAGAGAACTCTTCATAGTCTTTAGAACTTCTTTAGATTGTCTTTGGGTGATGTTCTGAACTCATTTCATACACACTAATGCAGAGGTCCCCAACTTTTCGGTCACCAGGGACCGGTTCCGTGGAGAGAAATTTTTGTTTGTGCAGACTGGTTGCTGGCATGCCCTGGCCCGGTACTGGTTCACGGACCGGGGGTTGGGGACCCCTGCGCTAATGGACAAGTGATGGCTGTGAAGGTACTAATTTTTTCCTTTTTACAGACAGTCCTCAACATAAAACCATAACTGAGCCTGCCCATTGTGGTCAAACATTATAATGGTTGTAAATTGGGTCAGTCATGTGACTGACCAGATTTTTATGATCTGTTTGGTGGCAGTTGCTGAGTGAATGACGTGGACGTTAAACGAATGCCACGGTCATTAAGCAAACCCACTGTTTGCTATGGTATGGCACAGTCTTGCTCAAAACCACATGTAACTAAAACCATCATAAAACACATTTATGTGACTCTGGGAACACAGCAAGCTGCTGTAAACATAGCCAAGTTGTCAAGCTCCTGAAGTGGGACCTATAACCGCAAATGTAAGGGCAACCATCAGAATTTCAGAACTGGGTCATAATTCACATTTTTCCCAAGCAGATTGTAACTTCCAATGGTTGCTAAGCAACTGGTTGCAATTCAAGAATTACCTGTACTCTCCATCTTCCTTGGCTGCCTTGATCATTTTCATCGGGATTGTTGTATGATGAGCCAGGGAGGCTGCAGACTACCAGAGAAAGTCAGACAATTGCATTCATTCATCCATCAACCACTTTGTCTAGGGGTCTTCAAACATGGCCCTTTTATGCCTTGTGGACTTCAACTCTCAGAATTCCTCAGCCAGCGTGCCTGGCTGAGGAATTCTGGGAGTTGAAGTCCACAAGGCATAAAAGGGCCAAGTTTGAAGACCCCTGACCTTGGCACTAAGGTTATGTCAAGAACACATATCACAAGAGCTTCATTGATTTTTTTTTGCCTACTTGGAACATAAAAAACCTCCCTTTTTTCAACCCTCTAGTTCCTATTCCATGTAGAGTTGGGGTGACTGGATGGAGCTGAGTGTTTACTGGGTGGATGCCCTTCCTGATGCCATGTAGAGTTTGCAGCAGATTTTTTTTTTTTTGCGCATTAGGAGAGAAAGATCTTCAAACTTTGAACGTAATATCAAGTACCAATTCTTCTCCATTAAACTGAATAAGAAATTCTTGGCACAACACTTTTTTTCCTACATGATTGTCCATGAAAGACCAGATCCACGTATGAATAACAATATAGCAATAGCACTTAGACTAATATACCATTTCATAGTGCTTTACAGCCCTCTCTAAGTGGTTTACAGAATCAGCATATTGGCCCCAACAATCTGGCTCCTCATTTTACCAACCTCAGAAGGATGAAAGGCTGAGTAAATCTCGAGCCGGTGAGGATCGAACTCCTGGCAGTGAGCGGTGGGTTAGCCTGCCATATCGCATTCTGACCACCGTGCCACCATGAAGGTTCAATTAAACTGATTTATTGCTAACTCTTCTCAACTAACGGCACCTGCTTGGAATTAAATAAGGGTCAATGGCACCCAAATGGGGTTGGACCTAATTCGTTTGTGGCTACAAAAGGATCCCTCTTTTCATCCTGCTCCGTAGTTCTATCAGTCCTTCTCCCACAATGATTTAAGAAGAAAACTGTATTTTGAGCTTCTTGGTTGGTAGCATCTTTACATTTGAATCTCATTCTGAGTGCCTCATATCTTCTTTCCCCCCTTTTTGTCCTCTAGGAGTTGAGTATGATCTCATGACTTCTCCTGCAAACACAATGAAAAACATGTCATGCAATGCCACCATTGATGAGTTTCGGAGTCAGGTGTATCCCGTGGCATACTCCATAATCACTATCCTGGGATTTATGGGAAATGGCTTTGTGTTATGTGTCCTCATCAGGACCTACCAGGAGAAGACACCGTTCCAGATATACATGTTCAACCTTGCCATTGCAGATCTTCTCTTTGTATGTACTCTGCCCCTGCGAGTGGTCTATTACCTCTATAAAGGCAACTGGTTCTTTGGTGACTTTTTGTGCCGGATCAGCTCCTATTCCATGTATGTCAACTTGTACTGTAGCATCCTGTTCATGACGGCGATGAGTTTCTTCCGTTGCATCGCCATTGTTTTCCCGATTTGGAATATCCAATTTATCTCCCGGAAGAGAGCCATCATTGTATGTGTTAGCATTTGGTTCTTTGTAACCCTGACCACCACCCCATTTTTGCAGAAAAGTGCTCAGTTATATAATGAAAATGTAACCAAATGCTTTGAGCCACCAAGGAACAAGGATGTGAGGAAGGTGATGGTTCTCCACTACATTTCATTGTTCGTTGGTTTCATCTTTCCTTTCATCACCATCACCATCTGCTACGCCATGATCCTAAACAAGCTCCTGAAGAATCCCATGCATAAGAAAGAAGGAATTCGTAGAAAAGCCATCTGGATGATCATCATTGTGACCATCGTCTTCCTCGTGAGTTTCACCCCGTATCATGTCCAGCGCACTGTCCACCTCCACTTTATGAAAGATAACACTTCCTGTGAGAAGAGTCTCTACATGCAGAAATCTGTGGTCATCACCTACTCCCTTGCAGCCTTCAACTGTTGCTTCAACCCACTTCTCTATTACTTTTCTGGAGGGAACTTTCGTAGGAGACTTTCCACTTTCCAAAAAGGCTCTATTTCCAGTTCTCATAACCGGAAGATGTCCTCAAAGATAGAGGAAGTGGTGAATGGAAACGCTGTGGAACATAAGGATTAGTAAAAGGGCTTCTTCATCTGTCCCTTGGCAGAAACATGCATTTTGGAAGTGACAGGAAGACTGTAGGTCTAGCACCTTGTAAAACTGAAAATATGAGCCGGCATGGGCAATGCGCTTGCAATTATACCAACTTCTCAGATGCCAATCTGAGATGCCAATTATTGTGTCGATGGTTTACCTAGTTTCTCAACATGGTGCCCAGAGAAGCAAGTGTGTATATAGACATTCACTTGGCAACAGCCAGATTTCCTTGCTTCGTCTGTTATTTCCACATGTTGCCTCTGGGACCTGAATAAAACTTTAAAAATATCATAAGACATAAAAACGATGATGTAGTCAATCCAATGCTTTGTTTGGAACTGTGCCCATTTGCTCAGGAAAAGGCAGTGATAAGCAGGGGAATAGGGCAAGAGAAGGAACTAAAGAAATTCCAGGTAGATTTGAAGCTGATGCCAGTATGATCTAGAGGTTAGGGCACTAAGCTAGAAAGTGGGAGATCATGAGTTCAAGTCCTGTCTAAGCCATGAAAGCCATCTGGGTAACTTTGGGCCAATCACCAGGAGATGGTGAATTCTAATCCCGCCTTAGGCATGAAAGTCGGCTGAGTGACTTTGGGCCAATCACCAGGAGATGGTGAATTCTAGTCCCGCCTTAGGCATAAGCTCAGCTGGGTGACTTTGGGTTAGTCCCCCTCTCTCTCTCCCCAACTCACCTCACAGTTGTTATTGTGGGGAAAAGAGGAGGAAGGAAGTGTGTTGGACACGTTCACATCTTATTTGTAAAAAGTTGATTTCATAATAGCGCTTTGCTTGTTCTTCTTTGAGACCTTTCTGCATCCCAAGCTTACAAGAAACAAACCTCTTCAGTCTTTCTGCCCAAACATGGAAGAGCAAGTTGAATATATATTGGTTGTGTTAGTACCACTTTATAAATCTTTAGTAAGGCCACACCTGGAATACCGCATGTAGTTTTGGTCACCACATTACGAAAAAGATGTTGAGACTTTGGAAAGAGTGCAACTAAGATGATTAAAGGCCTGGAGACTAAAACATACGAAGAACGGTTACAGGATTTGGGTATGGCTAGTCTAGAAAAAAAGAAGGACTACGGGTGATATGATAGCAGTATTCCAGCATTAGAGGGGCTGCCCCAAAGAAGAGGCGGGGGCAACTTATTTTCCAAAGCACTTGAAAGCAGGACAAGAAACAATGGATGGAAACTCATCAAGGAGAGAAGCAACCTGGAACTAAGGAGAAACTTTCTCATGATGAAAACAATCAACCAGTGGAACAACTTGCCTTCAGAAGTCGTGGGTGCTCCATCACTGGAGGCTTTTAAGAAGAGCCTGGACAGCCACTTGTCTGAAATGGTATAGACTCTCCTGCTCGAGTAGGGGGTTGGACTAGAAGACCTCCAAGGTCCCTTCCAGCTTGAGTCTGAACAGAACTGAATTGATTTCTAATGTGATCTTATGGCTGCCTACCCTTGTTGTGATATTCTCAACTCCAGTAGTACCTAATTGTTCCTTGGTCAAGCATGCATGGATTGCTAAGATGAACTATATGGGGGGGAGAGCCATATTTTCCTAACTCGGGGATCTCCTGATGAATTGGCCTTTTTAACTTCTGGAATCCTTTGTGCTGGTTAGAGTTTTTAGTCATTTCCAGTGTAATGTGTGTCAGGGAGAATACTGATTTGGGGAAAACTAAGGTCAAACCAAGGCTTGACAGTTATAAGAAAGTGAGTTTTTCTTTCTTTGGCCTAGAAATGTTGAATGGGGAACACTGGGCTGAGTCAGCTTGAGGACATCCTTTTTGGATCACGGGCCAGTTTTCTCTTCGTCCTAAAAGCAAGCTTTTCTCTCTTTTTTTGACATGGAGAAGGAAATTGAGCTTCTTATTTTAAACCGGGAGGCGCAATCTGCTATTAAAGGAAGAGGCAATTATGGCAGAGAGCTAAAAATACTGACAGTGTGGGACCGAGAGATTTTGGAGAAATAAGTAGAATCTGTTATGAAATATTGGCTTTTACCCTAGTCTTCAGGTAAAAAAATGGAAAGAAAACTGTTGTTCAACTTTCAGGAGGAGGAGAAAAGACGAAACTGTATTTTCTTAAACTACGTCATAGTAAATGAATGTTAAAGTTTGGAGGACAATCTAATTCCAGTTTTAAGGATTAAACAGGAGGGAAGAGCAAATCTATTTCTAGGAGATGGGAGAGGTGTTTTTTGGCATATTTATTGATTCCTATTTGTGACGGTGGCAGCATCCTGGGGTCTTGTCATCCCCTTTTGTGACCTTCTGACAAGCCAAGTTCATGGGGAAGCCGGATGCAATTAACCATCAGGTTACTAATCTAACAATTGCAGTGATTCACTTAACAGCTATGGGAAGAAAGATTATAAAATGGGGGGAAACTCACTTAGTAACTGTCTTGCTTAGCAACGGAAATTTTGGGCTCATTTGTTGCCGTAAGTCGAGGATTTACTTGTATTGGAGAGCCACATCTAGCTAACATGGGCCATGATCTACAGCAACAATAACTGTAGTCAAATAAAGGGACGGTAAAGATGAGTGGGCATCTTTTCTTTCGTGCAGAAATAGCTCTGTATATTGGAGAAATGGTATAACGGGCGTACATCCCATTTCTTATCCACTTCCATCCCATCCCACATATATATTTATTTTAGGTTGGGAAGGAGAGGTGTGAAAGCAAAATGCCCATAGATAAAGAGTGTCTAGAGAGGCCCTATGTTTCTCTAGTCTAGGACATCTTGGTAGATGTAAGGATTAGTTAATTCTATGGTCAACCGTTTTAGCGACTCGGATGGCCAGCAGGACTTTATGTCATCCCAAGCAAAACCCTAATTCTGGGAGAGATCTGGCTAATTCAACTCAAGTAAATGTAACGTAAGCTCAACCTTTTTACATTACCATCCCAAAGAGTTAGGGGCTCCCGTGAGGCGATGAAATCCCATATGCAAAATTACAAAACTGTTCTATTGTACCGTGTGTGTTTGTGTGTGTTGGCAAGTTGCCATGGTGATTCAGTCAACGCTGGGATGTCCTTCTGGGAACTGGATATGATTTAATATCCTGGTCACACAAGTGTAAGCCTGCAGCCAACTTGGTGACAAAATGAGCTTTGGGGTCATGATATTCTGCAACTGTTTTTGACAGGGTGGCAGAGAAGAGCTTGGAGAGTAGAGTAGCTTGGAGAGTAGAGGCGGGGACGCAGTGGGTGAAAATTAAAAAATAGCCAGCCTTTTCTTTTTTCGCCCTCATCCAAAATCCAATCATGTCAGCTAAACAAAGCCGTAACCCCCATGGCTTCCCACAATCGAGGTTTCTGGTTTTTCAGCAGCTGGATCGACCTCTTTTCAAGATCCCAAGAACTGTGGCTCAGGGGGAAGGAAAGGGGGGGGAGAGATAAACACAGGCCGAAATAAATCTGAGCAGTGGGAAAGCACACAACACATTCCTTCAAAGGGGACAGTGGCTCAGCATTGGAAAATGTAGCCTGCTGAGGAACTAATGTCAACAGCCTTGGAATCTCTGGGCAAGGCGGCCTTTGGGCAAACTTTCAAGACATTATTAATTGCCCTGCTAGTGGGAAATGCAAACATTTGCCGTGGTGGGAATGGGCAGAGCTTCTGCGAACAAGAGAGAGGTAGCAGGAGAGAGGAGAATGTGGACGGAATCTTCAAAGAGCATGGGTTTTGTAGTTGCACGGAAGCTAATAAAAAGTCAACCCTTGTATCCAGTGCTCTGCTAGTTGTACAAGCTAAGTCATCGTTCTGTGATGCTCTGTGGAGATCTAACCCATGCTCAGCTCCTTGCAATCCTTCCTTCTAAGAAAATTAGTAGATCAGACCAATAGAAGGGCTGTGTCACATGTTTTGTACCAAAGGGATTCTCTTTTCCTAAATGTCCATGTGGTTGCAAACAATGTTTCATTATAAGCACAATGTACTTGGTTGAATGTAATATGTAAGCACTTATGTGCGGTACCAATTTTTTTGTTATGGCACTGGCTGAATATATGTAGCATTTCCTTCCTTCCTTCCTTCCTTCCTTCCTTCCTTTCTTCCTTCCTTCCTTCCTTCCTTCCTTCCTTCCTTCCTTCCTTCCTTCCTTCCACTTCTTCCCTCCCTCCCTCCATAAAATGAATGCAAATTATAAATATGTTGATGATGCTATGTGTGGGGCTTTTGTTTTTTTATTGTTCTTGCCATGTTATGAAATTGAGTTGCATTAAAAAAAAATTTAAAAATGCATTTTGTTGTAGAATTGCTGCCCACTATTGAATGCTGCCTAGAGCTGACAGTGTGTCTGGAGACCCATAATACGCCATTGTGATAGACACAGATTGCCGAGTTGTTCACATGTGCTGGATATCCTTGTCCATCTTCCCCATCCAGCACAGCCATTGGCTATGATGAGTGCCAAGGAAAGTAACTGGGTGTTACTGTATCCAAAGAGCAGCAAGTTGGAGAACCTGGCTGTGTAAGTCATCCATTTAATGACCTTCAAAGATGATGTGGAAGATACAGGCACTTAAACTTTATCCATGTCTTTCGAATCTTTCCAAATCACTCTTAGCAGCAGTGTTTTGCACCAGGTGAAAAGTTGGCATGAGAAATGTACTTCTGTTCAGAATAACAGAGTTGGATGGGATCTTGAAGGCCTTCTAGTCCAACCCCTTGCTTTGGAGAATAGGTTGATGCTCTTTTCTTCATGGCAGCCCCTTAGATATTGGTTGGGTGCTATCGTGTCAAGATGTCTGTGGAGGACAGTCTTTCATCTTTACAGTATATGCATAGCTATCCTCGCCAGATTACTGCAACGATAAAGAATACATCAACTCTAGATTAGCAGGGAAAAATACAGCCCCATGTTGCATTGATTAGCTCCCCCTGCCTTGTTTGGAAGTTGACATTTTATAAAGAACAACAGTTGAAAAATCCAGATAAGGAAAAAAATTGGAAAGAGATATAATATCTGAAGTGGAGCAGATTTCTGGTGCAGATTTGCTTTCTGTTGGTCTCAGAGGTCAGGATAAAAGCGAGTGGAAGAAGATTTGGATTAAAGATTAGGAAGACCTTAGAAATTAAATGCTTCTGCAGGTGGCAGCATTTAGCTGATCAAAACTGATCTCAGAAATTAAGTAATGTTGGGCCAAGATAATACACGGATGGCGTATGGTTTTGCCTATGCATTCCAGGGAAATTTAACAAAATCTTAGGAGGTGGTGACAATCTGCTTCTATAATTCTACCAAAAGAAATATTCAAAAATGCAGTTATCAGGAGCCTCATCTCTTTTTGCTTTATCTCCTAAATGAATAAAAGTTGAACACCATACTTAGAAGTTGGTGAATTCTCACAGCGAGTGCTCTTTTTGTCATAGATCTCACTGGAACGGAGTTCCGGCACCTTTTTTGACAGATTTTCCAAGTTTTAAAAGTAATTTTTGAAAATTTGATGTTTGCTCCAGATGGACTTGAATCTCCCTCTCGAGCGTAGCAGATCGGTGGCAAAATCACTAAAACAGTGCATGCAGGCTGCTTGTGTGTCGAATCCAACGCACATGTACTTCATTCAGCTGCTCAGCTCGTGTCCCTGCTCGGCTTGTGATTGGTCATGTGGTCGTGCGCTGAGTGCTTCCTACAGGCGACGACCGTTACGTTTCATTACACAACTGACGTGTGTGGGTGTGTGTACAGTGATTGCCTACGTGCGAAAGGTAAATAAAAGATTAACAAAATGCGAGTTCCGGCACCTTTTTTCTTACAAAAAAAGCACGGCTGTCATAGCTATTGAAGGAGAAGCTTGGTGTCCATCTTTCTACTGCGGTTGTATTGCTCACTGCAGCTCGTCCTTTATGCAGGGGAGTAGACTGAGGGGATAATAGGAGTGGTTCCCAACCTTTTTTATACCCTGCACCCCTAGAACGCTTCTGATATATTCTCGCACCCCTTACAAAAGTTTGAAATAACGGCAACAAACTATGCACATACACTATAATTTTGTAAGCCAAGTTTTCGCGCCCCCTGGAATATTGTCTCGCACCCCTGGTTGGGAACTCCTGGATTATAGGATATGATACAGCATTCATGGCATTCACTATTCAGATGACAAGTACAGGAAGTCCTCGACTTGCAACGACAACTGAGCTTAAAGTTTCCATTGCTAAGCAAGACAGTTATGAAGTGAATTTTTGCCCCATTTTACAACCTTTCCTGCCCCAGTTGTTAAGTGAATCTTTGCACTTTTTAAGTGAGTTGTCAAGTGCATCTGGCTTCCCCATTGACTTGGCTTGTCAGAAGGCCACCAAAGGGGATCGCGTGACACTGCAGCCGTCATAAATGCAAACCAGTTGCCAAGCATCTGAATTTGGATCGCATGACCATGGGGATGCTGCAACAGTCGCTAAGTTTGAAAAACAGTTGTAAGTCCTTCTTTTCAGGGCTGTTGCAACTTCAAACGATCAGTAAATGAACAATTGTAAGTTGAGGATGCTACAGGCCTATGCCCTCTTTTCTTGAGTCGTGTAATATTTTCTGGGCTCACACAACACACTCCACATAATTGTTGAAATAATTCATTTTTGGGGGGGTTGGGCAATATTGTCTACAAGAGCTAAGTTTGCACAACAAAATAGGTCCCCCCCCAAACTAACCAAGTGAATATCTCTGCCATGGATGGGAACTAATCAAGGAGAGAAGCAACCTAGAATTAAGGGGAAATTTCATAACAGTTAGAACAATTAATCAGTGGAACAACTTGACTCCAGAAGCAGTGAGGTTTATGAGAAGAGATTGGACAACCTTTTGTCTGAAATGGTATAGGGGAGGGGTCTTCAAACTTGGCCCTTTTATGACTTGTGGACTTCAACTCCCAAAATTCCTCAGCCAGCGTGCCTGGCTGAGGAATTCTGGGAGTTGAAGTCCACAAGTCATAAAAGGGCCAAGTTTGAAGATCCCTGGTATAGGGTCTGCTTCTTGAGCAAGTGGTTGGACTAGAGGACCTCCAAAATCCCTTCCAGCTCTGTTATTCTGTTATATTCATATTAATTTTTAATTAATTATTATTGACAATTAATTCAGCGGCTACATTTGCCACATTCTGGGATAAGATAAGCATACGAACACAACCACACTGTTGGAAGCTTGAGTGTGGGAAACAGGGACAAGAAACTTGACCCAAATCAGTATTCCCAGAACATGTTTGATGATTGTGATACACTTTTCACACCAATTTTCTCCACCATTGATGCCTTGGCATTCTAGATACAAACAATCTAAGGAGCCAGGACAGAGTGCTCGGCAAAGGTTATCAAATGAATAAGAAAAGAGATTCTGAAAATACGTGACATTTTCCCATATCTCCTTTTGGCTTTATTTTCTGTATATGAATGCTATGGTGTTTTTTTTAATTCCAATCAGTTATCCCACAGCAACATCTGAACTACTGAATAAACAATGTGAGAACAAGCATCCATGACAAACAGCGATGGTGACTTACAGAGACATTCTCACAAGATATTTTTTTAATATTTATATTATGGCCTCTTGCGGCTGTCATCTTAAGAAAACCTCCCTCAATTGAAAGTTCTCTCTTCAAAGGACAAATAAATTAGAGGACTGAAATGCACTTGGCTAATGTGTGACCATGATAAACTCTACCATCCATCTGTTTTTTGCATTCTTTCTTGAGAACGCCATTACGTTGGAGAAGACACATAGAATAAACATGACCAGTAGGTCATGTGATAGGCCCTCGTAGAGATAGGTTCCTGTAATGTAATAAAAGCTCAAAACAGAGAGGGGAAAAAGATGAAAATTAACATTCGTACTTTTTTAAACAGAACTTGGTAATCTGAAATCCCCCAGATCACTTTCATAGGCTCCCAACCACAGATTAACTGCTATTATTAAAATAGAGGTGGTAATGGTTTAAAATGTAACACATCCATGGCTGAATCAAAATTCAGCCACAAGCTGTACCAATGACAGTTCCTCTGTTTGTCCCTCTCCTCTCACTTTCCCCTACTCCAAGCGAGAGAGGACTAACTTATTCTCTCCTCATGGAAGTCCACACCATCTTATTTCCTACGACAAGCAGGGATGAATCAGTAAGAAAGCTCATAAGATATTCAAGAACTTCGGAGAAGTATTATAAAAGAAAGTTGGGAATCCGTAAGTAAAGATTTTTGGCTGGCTTTCCTCCTCCTCCTCCTCCTCCTCCTCCTCCTCCTCCTCCTCCTCCTCCTCCTCCTTCATTTTTACTGGCTCTGTGAGAACTAACTCACACAGAGAATGGAAGCCTTTTTGCGACCTAATAAAAGGTCAATTATTCCAAGCAGTACAGTGATGGTCTCCCATTATGAGGATGTTTGTTGAAAGAAGAGATCGTGGGATGCACAGTGGGAATGTGCCCACATAGTCAGCACCAGAATAAGCCCAGGAAGAGGACACTGACAGAGGGGGAGAGATGGAGAGAAAGAGACAGAGAGAGAGATTACCAATTTGCACCACTTCAACCCACCTAGTTAGATACCACCCCAGAGCACATGCCTAAAATAATTTTAAAACAGAAATCTTCCGCTCACAAAATATACCATTAACCTGCTGCCATCCCTGTTTCATCCAGTCTTGCTTCCTCTTGTGGTTGCAAAATGTTAATTGGATTAGGACATATTTTCATTAAGATATAACAAAATTTATGACAGGTGACCTAATAACCTCCTGATTTTCTGGCATACAGCTTGGACAATTTGTCATTACCACACTGATTAAGACTGAAGTAGGAAGTAGGAAGAAGAAAAAAAAACATCTGGAGAAACTTCCACTGCGCTCCTAACTAGGAATTGGATCTGTTGAACAGATTATTTTTATTTATTTTATTTTATTTTAATTCCATTTATATCCCGCCCTTCTCCGAAGACTCAGGGCGGCTTACAAGCTTAGCAGTAGCCTTCATTCTATGTATATGCCTGCTTATTAGGGCTTTCACACACACCCCAAGCGGCATTATTACAAAGTCAGCTTAATTGCCCCCAACAATCTGGGTCCTCATTTTACCTACCTCGGAAGGATGGAAGGCTGAGTCAACCTTGAGCCTGGTGGGATGCGAACCTGCACTGAAATATTTTGAGAATGGGAGATTTATTGAGGCCATCCAGTAGTGACTCTCGATAGGAATTAAAATGTTCTTTAGTGAATGATAGGAAATAATATTGAAAAGTAGAAAGCAAGGAGAAAGCATTTAGAACACTACTTGGCATCCAGGACTCTTAGAGACGTACAGTATTATTATAAGGATCACAAACAGTGGTAGGATTCAGCTGGTTCGCACCACTTCAGCAGAACCAGTAGCTAATTTTTTGTTGCCTGGGCCCAGAATGAACTTCCGGAAGCGGCATCCACACAGAGAACCGGTTGTTCACCTCTTTGAATCCCACCACTGATCACAAACGTAAGGTGTTTTTTTTTTTCTGCCACTCTGCTGTCTGCACCAATTCCAAAGGACATTGTGGATCTTCCAACAGAAAAGATCCTTGACAGAAATTCTCTCTCTATGTCTTCCCTTGGGACAGAATGGAAATCTGAAGTTCTTCAAACTGCTGGAGGGAAGATTGTACAATGAAAGGCAAGCATTTAATTTGCCCACCTGGTCATCATTGGACCACTCTACACTCTACTAACAGAATTTGATTTAAATTCTCTTCTTCTCTGGGATATATCTACAAAATCAATTCTCTGTCAACCACTTAAAGGAAGGCTGGTGGAAAAAAGTGTGATGGAATTTTCCCACCCAACACTAATTTACAAAGATGGCCTTTCAATCTCTTTCGATCCATCTTCTTCCTTCTTCCCACTTTAAAACTATCCATGCATCCTTCATAAATTTAGTATGCATGCAGATGTCCAGTTCTGAAGATTGCCTGCACATTGCCCACAGTTAGTAGGTGCTCAGGAATAAAAAATGACCACAGCTTTCTACATTGGTTAAGGCACCTAATCCAGAATGAACAAAAGACCCATATCACCACATTTTGTTCCCCCATACTCGCCCGGGACTTAGTTATTTCATGAAAATAGTGCTTATTTGTAAATAGTGCTTAGAAGTGGAGAAAGGACATCCAACCTACGGATCTTCTTAGTTGCTTTGTCAATTCCCCTCAAAATAGGGGTCCACTACTCCATCATGAAGCTAGAGGGCACTGCTTTGCAAGTTGAACAACTTGTAATTTACTACGTGGCATTCCCCTTGCACTGGACAGTGCTGTATTTTAAGAGATTATATGATTTTCTAAAGGCTGGATTTACCTTTGGCAGAATGAAGCAATTAATTCAGGGAGAAGATTGAGGGAGGTGATAGATGATACTGGTAGAGATAGATAGATAGATAGATAGATAGATAGATAGATAGATAGATAGATAGATAGATAGATAGATAGATAGATAGATGTAACAATAGCACTTAGACTTCTATATGCCTTCACAATGCTTTACACCCCTCTCTAAGCAGTTTACAGAGTCAGCCTCTTGCCCCCAGCAATCTGTGTCCTCATTTTACCGGAAGGATGGAAGGCTGAGTTAACCTTGAGCAGGTGAGAATCGAACTGCCGAACTGCTGGCAGTCAAAAGTCAGCAGAATTAGCCTGCAGTACTGCATTCTAATCATTGCGCCACCATGGCTCAATGATAGATAGATAGATAGATAGATAGATAGATAGATAGATAGATAGATAGATAGAGGAGAAAGAGAGGAGAAAGAGAGAGGAGAGATAGATGAGAGATGAGAGAGAGAGAGAGAAAGAGAAAAAAGAAGAGTGAAGGGTTTATGGTATATATTGTGATTTATACAATTCTTGAATTTTTACTATTAGGAAAGTAGAGTGAGGCCCTTGTGGCATTCTCTGCCCCAATGCAGATTAAATCAGCATAGGATACTAAATCCATCAAAACTATAGTTTTACTGATTGTACAATTTGCCTGCCAAGCAATTTTTTTCTGTAATAATAAGAAGCTTAATTTCATAGTCTGACCATTTATGAAATAAATTGCCATTGGCCCATATTTTGAGGAGGGGAGTCTCAAAATATATTTATTTTTCAAGGCTGTCAGGACCACAGCTGAAGTTCCAATTATGGTAAACTGATTCATTGCTCATGCCTATGCACAGGAATCTACTCAACTACTCAATAGTTTAGCATTATTTTGGTTCTAGATAAGGGCTAATGGAATTCTAAGGGGGCTGGACTTAGACCGCTTGTGACTATCTGGAGACTCCAGGCTGATTTCTCTTTTGACTCCGCCCCCCAATTCTGCCATTTCTTCTCCTACATCAGCATTTTAATACCAGTGTTTTATCTCTGCAGTGTGATCATTCTTGTTCTAATTTCGAGAGGAATGCTTGTGTCATTTTAATCATCTATCTTCTGAAAGCAGACAAGATTTTTATCTCCGTTTCCTCCTTCAAATGTCAACTAGTGTCACGTACAGACACATTTTGTTTAGCATCAGTTGGACTATATCTTCAGTTATGCAGGTTTTATTTCACTATAATGGAACATCCACCAGGTATTTTAAATTATTCTGATTTTTAAAATGCTACTGCAGATCATCACCACCTGGTTTTATGATCCAGGCCCTACAGGCAAAAACCCGCACAGCCTAAATTATTATTTTTTTATTAGGTTTTTATATTAATGTAATATTTGCTCATTCTTTGTAGTGACTCATATTTTTAATGGATATTGATTATTATTTTTACTGCACTTGACAAGCCTCCCCAAATTGTTAAAGAGATGGAAAGCATTGCATTTGTGTATATAAATAAGATAGATCTAGATTTTTTTCATTTAAGAATTTGTTCTCCCAACCCCCACCCCCCTACTTCATCTTTCCTTAGAAACTTTCTGCATCTTGCTCCTGAGTTGGTTTCAGGCTGAGTTTCTGAAAGTAACACCTGGGAAATAAGCATACCATCTTGAACAACTTTTTGGAGCTGCAAACTCAACTTCCCCTTGCAAAATATTTCTGCTTCTTGGAGAATAGCTTTGATTTTTATTTTTAAAAGTTGGCATCCCTGGCTTTTGTTGCAACAGTGGTTGGTTCCATAAAAAAAATGTCTTTGGTCAAAATGCTTTTTGGATTGACCAAATAAAGCTCTTCTCTTCTCTTCTCTTCTCTTCTCTTCTCTTCTCTTCTCTTCTCTTCTCTTCTCTTCTCTTCTCTTCTCTTCTCTTCTCTTCTCTTCTCTTCTCTCCTCTCCTCTCCTCTCCTCTCCTCTCCTCTCCTCTCCTTTCTCTTCTCTTCTCTTCTCTTCTCTTCTCTTCTCTTCTCTTCTCTTCTCTTCTCTTCTCTTCTCTTCTCTTCCCTTCCCTTCTCCTCTCCTCTCCTCTCTTCCCTTCCCTTCTCCTCTCCTCTCCTCTCCTCTCCTCTCCTCTCCTCTCCTCTCCTCTCCTCTCCTCTCCTCTCCTCTCTTCCCTTCCCTTCCCTTCCCTTCCCTTCCCTTCCCTTCCCTTCCCTTCCCTTCCCTTCCCTTCTCTTCTCTTCTCTTCTCTTCTCTTCTCTTCTCTTCTCTTCTCTTCTCTTCTCTTCTCTTCTCTTCTCGCCTTGCCTCACCTTGCCTCAAATGAGGCAGGAGTAAAGAAGTAGAGCAAGACCATGGTTATAGATGAGCTCTCTAAGTCCTAATAGTTGTAACTTTCTTCACTGCAGCTACAGAATTTTGTCCCCCCACCCATATTTGCAGAGAAAGAACCACATAAAGACTCTAATATAAGCCTGGGGCATTTATAATACTGTTTTTTAAGGCACTACAGTATAGCAGTCAACACTCTATGGAAGCGAAGGTTGGACACTGAAGAAACAGGATAGAAAGACTATTGAAGCTTTAGAATTTTTAATGTTGGAGGAGACTCCTGAGAATACATGGATAGCTAAGAAACAAAAAAAAAGGACCTTTGAATATCTCAGTTCAGAGTAGTCACTTAAAATACAAATGATTTTGGACACGTTAGGTGGAGACCTAACCTTCTTGAGAAATCTATAATTCTGAGAAAGAAAAAAAAAAGAAAGAGAAAGGAATGATAGCTGCAAGGTGGATGGCTCAGATTACAGCAGTAGTAGAAGACCTTGTGTCGGATGCAATAAGTCAGGAACCAGGATAGTGTTCAAAAATATTACAGGTTTATTTCATGCTAGCCATACACAAAAATCTGAGCTACTAAGAGCCAAGATGAATCAGCACCAGATAAGAGTTAATGGACTTCAAAGGGGTGTGGGGGCTGGTGCTTAGAGATACCAAACTGATGACACATTTAACCCTACTCTTACACTTCAGCTTGGTTGTCTCCTACATCTGAAGGTCCAAGTTGGAGCAAATCATTCTGGAAAAAGTCTATTTATGTGGCCAATAGGAGTCAACATTAGTGTGTGTGTGTGTGTGTGTGTGTGTGTGTGTGTCTTCAAGTCAGTGTTGACTTCTGGTGACTATCTGAACAAGTCCCTGCAGTTTCCTTGGAAAGATTTCGGAGGTGACTTGCCATTGGCTCCTTCCTAGGGCTGAGAGAAAGTAGCAGGCCTAAGGTGGCTTCATGTCTAAGGTGGGACTAGGACTGTCAGCCTCGTGGTTTCTGGTCTGCTTCTAAGTTTGGTGCCTTAGCCACTGCACCAAACTGACTCTCCAACACTCTCGGGGTCTCTTCTGAAATGACATCTCTTCTCAAATTGGATACAGAATTTATCCTAATGTTGTATCCAGATCCAGAAAAGGCAAGTCAGGATATTTCTCCTTTGATACCGTTGATACTGTTCAGGACCCGTTTGGCATATTGGGGTAGAATTGGGTACGTCTAGTCCATGGGTCTTCAAACTTGGCCCTTTTATGACTTGTGGACTTCAACTCCCAGAATTCCTCAGCCAGCGTGCCTAGCTGAGGAATTCTGGAAGTTGAAGTCCACAAGTCATAAAAGGGCCAAGTTTGAAGACCCCTGGTCTAGTCTAATGAAGAGAAGGGCGAGGAGGTGACATGAGAGCTGTGTTCCAATATCTCAGGGGCTGCCCCAAAGAAGAAGGAGTCAAGCTATTCTCCAAAGCAGCTGAAGAAGCAACGGATGGAAACTAATCAAGGAGAGAAGCAACCTAGAACTAAGGAGGAATTTCCTGACAGTCAGAACAATTAACCAGTGGAACAATCTGCCTCCAGAAGCTGCAAATGCTCCAACACTGGAAGTTTTTAAGAAGAGACTGGACAGCCATTTGTCTGAAATGCTATAGGGTTTTCTGCCTGGGCAAGGGGTTGGACTAGATGACCTCCAAGGTCCCTTCCAACATCATCATCATCATTATCATCATCATTTCTTATATGTTAATTCTTCTAACTGGGAATGCTCTTCAAGCATCTATCCCAAGATGTGTTCTCCATGTAATGGGCTTTAAATATCCTTGCATTATAACTCTCTTTCTTCTCAGCCAGCTTGGCTCTTGTGTAGGGGAAAAATAACCTGCAGCCACCAAGCCATTAGGCTTCCTTCCATTCTGCAATTACCAAAATGTTGGAAGGCAGCTTCCAATTCCTAAAGAAATGCAGCAACGTAGATGAAAAGAATTCGGTTTGTTTTCCCCCAGATAACTGTGGCTGGAATTAAATTGAATCTCAGCTTTGCCCTCAAAAATGTTGCTTTTGTTTTCTTACTTCAAGATCTGAGGGTTAAAAATAGCTGCTGTTTTTCATCGGTGTCTCGCCAGATGTTTTCACACAGGTACTTGAGGTCCCTGGGACAGTCAGATTTCATACATTGAAGGTTAACAGCGGTGAGATTTCACCTTCACCAAATAAGAGATCCGATGGGAGAAAAGCCAGTATATTTTTACATATCCCTTATTTTTTATTTTTATTTTTTTGAAAAGGACACTCCAAATCCAACTGCTTGGAGGCAGCAGACATGGAGGAGTTCACAATTACCCTAAATTATTAGTTTCATTGTCAAAATGCTTTTACTTACCAAGTATTGCTTAACATGTCGCCATACTCTGCTCGCTTGCCTGCCTGCCCGCCCGCCTTATAATTGAGATCAGTTTTGAATCTTAGCAGGCACGAGAGCATGCACAGAATGAATCGGTTTTGCAAACTGATTTAAAATATGCAATCTGCAATTAAATTCTGTACTGAATCCTTTTTTTAAAAAACCCCCATTTCTCTGGCATTACATTCTGGGAGGAAAAAAAAAACGTTATTATGGTCTTCCAATATTCCAGGGGAGAGTCAATTCAGTTAGCCTTGGTGGAGCAGTGGGCTAATGCCTCCTTAAGTAACACCAGCTGCCTGCAATTAGTGCAGGTTCGAGTCCCACCAGGCTCAAGGTTGACTCAGCCTTCCATCCTTCCGAGGTAGGTAAAATGAGGACCCAGATTGTTGGGGGCAATTAAGCTGACTTTGTAATAATGCCGCTTGGGGGTGTGTGTGAAAGCCCTAGTAAGCAGGTATATACATAGAAATGAAGGCTACTGCTAAGCTTGTAAGCCGCCCTGAGTCTTCGGAGAAGGGCGGGATAGAAATGGAATTAAAATAAAAAATAAAATAAAATAAAATTAGGCTAGGAAACCTGGCGACCGTGAGTTCTAGTTCCAGTTTAGACACTCAACAGAAACGGCTGGGTAACCCTGGGCCAATCCCCCTGTCTCATCCCTAGGAAGAAGTCAGTGACAAACCACTTCTGAAATTTTCCCAAGAAAATTGCGGGGGCTTGTCTAAGCCTGACTTGAAGGCACCCCAAAAAGGTATGCGAGGGGTTCCATAACAGATCAACCAAATCTTCTCTTCTTAGGCTTTAATCACTTGGTTCCCTTAACCTCTTCCTTCAGAACGTAGTTTTCCCTAAATCTGTGGTAACTTAAAATGGGAGGGGGGGAGGAGAGAATAAAAATGGGAGTCCAAAATCATCTTTTAAACTAAATATTGTGTAGTGGGTACTCTCAACTGCATGGCAATACGATGGACAAAGGATTCAGCATGGCAGCTCTTTATTAGTGGAAGAAGTACTGAACAGAACAATAGGGGTTACCTGTGCCCCTTATATACCTGGCCAGGTACGCTCATGGCCAATCCCTTTATCTGGTTTTCCCGCCAAGTGCTAGCCAGCCAATCCTGTCACAGTACAGTGCCACCTGCTGGTGTCCGTGAGCCGCTGCTTGTGTTCATTCATCCCCGTACATAACACTAAATGTTCCAGTTATTCTTCAATTGCGATTCCCATGGTTCTAGACAACATGGCCAAGACGCAAGGATGGCGGGAGTTGTAGTTGAGCAGCTTGGAGGAGGCAAAGTTGAAACACTAAACTTAACTTGGCTGCAAGTCTCCTGATTTTTAATCTCACAGTAAATGCTCCCACAAGATCAGAACTACGTTTGAGAAGTCCCCTTGACAAAATACTATCTGATAGGTTCCCTTTTGATGTTCCCATTTAGAGTTACATTTTCATTTTCTTTTCTTTGGATTGTTTTTTTTTTAAAATATATATATATATGCCGTGCATTTCCAGGCAGGTCTTGACTTTTTAAATCTTGGAAAATAAGCATCATAAAAATTTCAGCCTTATCTTTTGAACACATCATTTACCACTTCTTGCTGCTGTTTTTTTCTGGCTTGTGAATTTGGTGCCCTTTTAAAATATCAGATTCTTCTGAAGCCACACCAGCCAATGGGGGGGGGAGAGGGAGGGGGGAGGCAGGCAGAAAGCCACTTCCGTCCACTCCACAATGTAACCGAGTCAAATCGGAGTAAATCCTCTCCCTGCTCAGAATGGACTTTCTGATGTGGTGTAGCAAAGCAGATTTAGTTTCATCACCATCATCATCATCATAAATCGGATCGAGAGCATATCCTCCTACGCATGATGAACATGAACAAGGGAAACGAACTCTTTTTAAGAACTCCTGGAAGGGCTGATTTTGCCTGGGAACAGATTGCGGGTGTGTGTGTGAGAGGGGGGGGGAAGGGGGGGAGAGAGAAAATGAATGCATTCTCAGTGTTGATGCCATTAGGTGCCTGATTGCACAATTTCCAGTCTTCTTCTTCTTCTTCTTCTTCTTCTTCTTCTTCTTCTTCTTCTTCTTCTTCTTCTTCTTCTTCTTCTTCTTCTTCTTCTTCTTCTTCTTCTTCTTCTTCTTCTCCTTCTCCTTCTTCTCCTCCTCCTCCTCCTCCTCCTCCTCCTCCTCCTCCTCCTATTGCAACTGTAACTTGAGGACTATAAATAGACTGAACTGGACTGGACTGGACTGGACTAGACTAGACTAGAATCCATTATTGATAAGAAAGTTCATCCTCCAATTTTCATGTTCTTAATACACAACAGAGCAGCATTCATTTTTATAACAGCTCCTCCAAACAAGCACATGAATTATTAGCATTTTTTCCCCAACAGGAAAAAAAGCTTTAAAATATCCACAGTCTAACCTTTTACTTGAAGCCAGGGACAAAGAAAATGTGTTGAAAGCTATCATGACACAAGGCCCCTTTTGACATTCTTCTCATTCCCCTCCTCCCCTTTTCTTCTCTGTTTTTCCAGGATTTATCTCATCCTGATGAATGACCCTCTTTGGCAGCTTTTGAAAAACGGGGGATCCTCCGGTGAGAAAAATTCAAAGGTCCCACAAATGAAAGCATGAAGAAATGTTTTTTATTGAAGGGCTTATGGGCTACTTACAGTATTCCGAACGCCATTTGATGTTGTGAGACAGAGCTCATGAATCGCACCCACAAAAAATGTGAAATCAAGCCTGGAATTTGATCCTGGCCTTCCATCCTAAAAAAAAAAAAGCAAGGATTATCTGTGCTTGAGATCCTGAGGAGATGCTGCTTGGAGAAAAATAACAGAATAAAATATTTCATTGATCACATTTATGCCAATCAGGGCTCAAGCCAACAAGACCATATTCTTCCTTGGAGTCCCGTTCCTTTTTGATCGTCACAACTCCAGGAAGCTAGTTGAGAACAATTATTGTAGGCCAGGTCACCCTGATTGCGAAATGTGGAACTGAACTTAACAGAATAATAGAGTTGGAAGGGACCTTGGAGGTCTTCTAGTCCAACCCCCTGCTCACGATTTCAGATGGATGATCGTCCAATTTCTTCTTAAAAACCTCCAGTGTTGGAGCAGGCACAACTTCTGGAGGCAAGCCATTCCGCTGATTAATTGTTCTGTTAGGAAACTTCTCCTTATTTCTAAGTTTCCCTGAAATATAAAGTCAGAAGGGGTGGTTTAATTATTCTTTGGGAGATTTCAGACTACCTGAATATGGGGAACTTGATCAGGTTTCTGTCCCATAACAGTGGACACGATCAGCACACGGCACCTCCTTCTGAAACATCAAGAAGTACAATTCTGGATTTTATCTTTTGGAATACAGAATGACAGAGTTGGAAGGGACCTTGGAGGTCTTCTAGTCCAACCTCCTCCAGTAGGAAACCCTAGACCAGTGATGGCGAACCTTTTAGAGACGGAGTGCCCAAACTGCAACCCAAAACCCACTTATGTATCATCAGATGCCGGGTGGATGTGGCCCATTGGGTGGGTGTGGCCAATTGGGTGGGCGTGGCCCATTGGGTGGGTGTGGCTGCAATGGTAACGGCAGACTGGGCGGGACTAAAATGTTCAATCAATTCCAACTTTGCGAGATTTTTTTTTTTTTACAAGAAGTTGAAATTGATTGATTTATTGAACTTTTTTTTTGCACACGGCAGTGGAGGCCTAAAGCGAAAAGGTTTTATAAAACCCAGCTGAAGGCCTAGGACTGGGGTGATGGGGCAAGTGCCCACAGAGAGGGCTCTGAGTGCCACCTGTGGCACCTGTGCCATAGGTTCGCCACCACGGTCCTTTGCCATTCCAGACAAGTGGCTGTCCAGTTTCTTCCTGAAAATCTCCAGTGATGGAAGACCCACCACTTCTGTAGGCAAATCATTCCACTGGTTGGTTTTTCTCTTTGTCAGGAAATTTCTTCTTAATTTTAGGTTAGATCTCCCTTTGATAAGCTTCCACTTCTTATCCTGGCTTCAAGTGTTTTAATTAATAGGAGAATAGTTTCATCAGAAAGCAAAGATACCACACTCACACAAAAAAATTCGGGTTAGGTTGGTGTTATTCTATAGGATAGCCCTGACAGTATCATGTGCTGGTGTGCCAGCATTACTAGCAGCTGATTAAATAGCAATACACCTGTTGAATTCTTGAATAGTTCTTCATAGAGGAAGCTAGAGAATGTATTTATTTGTTTGTTTATTCAGTTTTTAGGTGCCGTTCAACTTCCAGGCAACTTTGTGCTTTGTAATCTGACAGACAAAACAAAATTACAATATGAACAAGTGGCAAGATAAATAAAGAACAAGGATGGAGACCATAATCACACAGCAACTAAATTTGCTAAATATATACTGCTCAAAAAAATAAAGGGAACACAAGATAAGACATCCTACTATTAAATATAGTACATTGTGTTGTTTAACTGTTCCCTTTATTTTTTTTGAGCAGTATATATAGGATTGGAGGCTTCCTTGCAATATTGTTGCTATAGTGAAACCAAAACTAAATTTTGCATGGAGATTGTTGCCTGGAATTGAAATGGAATGGTTTTGCTCACCCAATAGGCTTAACCCAGTCACTTAAGGCCAATGCTTTTTATGTAAAAAAAAAAGGTGCCGGAACTCACACACATCATACAACCCGCCTTGCCTACCCTACAAGGTTCCATCCAAAAAAGGTGCCGGAACTCCGTTCTGGGTGTTCTATGACAAAAAAGCCCTGCTTAAGGCTTTGTGATTGTTCCATTTACACAATGTGCAAAGCTTGGTTATGATTAACCTTTTAACTTTTGATTAATTGCCTCCTCCCTAGTTGTGTGCATTCTGAGAAGCCAGCCCATTTAGTTAGTTGTGGGTACAGCATGTTGCATGGGCTGAAAAAACAGCTTAACGCAATAACCAGATGAAGATTAAACAAAGTCAATCAGAAGTTCCCCTAGGCTGAGATCAAAGGACTTTACTTCCAGAGAATTATGCACAAAAGTTGCTGTTAGGCTACTCGCAGTACACTGGGGTTTCAACTTGACTTTTACGCAACTTGACTTTCTTGGGGCATGACAATCATTTCTCTTTGATGCTTGGCTATGGGGATCAGAGTTATAGCTTAACATTTATCATTGCATCAGTGGTACAGTACTGACCTTTCTTTTTAAAAAAAAAAATACACTGTACTGTAGTGGTCTGACTTTATCCTCAGTGAGAATACAAGAGAAGGACGAAAGAAAAGGTTTTTTTGCATGCAGAAGATAGACATATATATTGCATTTTTCTATGTGAGATCCACTGTGGATCCATTTTTAATTGTGGGTGCGTACAGTTTGATTGATTGATGATGTGACGTCAAGTCATTTTTGACTCCTAGAGACCACATGGATCGATTTCCTCCGTGGCGATCTGTCCTTAACCTGGTCCTTCAGATCTTCCAATAATGCCTTCAGTGCCAAGTCCATCTACCTTGGTTGTTCTCTCCTCTTTCCTTCCACCTTTCCCAGCATTAGAGCCTTCTCCAGAGGGTTGGGCTTTTGCATAATGTGTCCAAACAAGGATAATTTGATTCTGATTATTTATGCCTTGAGTGAGAATTCTGAGTTCAATGATGCGTTTGGCTTTCTTGGCTGTCCAAGTGTTTTTTTCTCCAACACCAAAATTCAAATGCGTCCGTACACTTCCTTGCTTGCTTCTACAAAGCGCAGCTTTCACTTCAGTCTGGTTTCATGAAATTAATAATAAACATACCCAGGTATGAATAAAAACAAAAACAAAACAGAAACCTCTCACCCTGAATCCTGACAATTCCCTGCTAATTTCTGCCTAGATGCCAATGACATGAGAAGTGGTGGTGGTGTGCATTGCATGTTGTGTAAATGATTCCAGTTGTAACATATTCAATAAACCATGGCTTAATGAGATGTATGTACCAGGATGAGGACGATAGAGTTCAAGGGTCTGAGTACAAGGAAGTCCTTATAGCTTAAACTTTAACTATCTTGAATTGATCCAAACATTTGTAAGACTAGCTACCTCTCTGTCCAGTCTAAAGTTCAAATTTTTGGAAATATCGGTGCATTAATCTTAATACACGCAACATAGGACAGTATCCACTCTAAACTGAAATCGGTATCACAGCTTGTTCCTAACCTATTGGTATTTCAAATGCCAATTCTGTATGTTTTTTTCTTTTATGAGCTCACTGCTATGTAATCTGGAAACGGATAAAGATCCTTTTGTGCAGACTTATCTTACCAGTTCTAAGGACACAAACAAGCTCTATCTTTCTCGCAGCTGACAATCAAGTACTGCTTGGAATAAAACTAAATATAATGTTTGGTGAGACCCTTCTGGAAACAGGTGAGTGCTACTTGAACCAACAGACAAAAAGTAGGTTTTATAGGAACCCAACCCCCCACCCCAGCAAAATGGATAGCTAGGTTTTGTAGCAGGTGAAGTGTGCTATTGTCAACTTGGAAAAGAATACAGACAAAAAAAAAGTGGTAACCTACTAGTTTCCTCTGAGCAATGCAGCCTTTTACAGTGATATCCGAGTAATACAAGGAGTCCTTGACTTATGACTTAAGTCACTTAGTAACTGTTCAAAGTTAGGAGTGCCCCCCCCAAAAGGGGACTTATGACCCAGTTTCAAAGTTGCAATGGGTGGGTCACATGACTGAACCTGGTCTATGTCAGTGGTGGGATTCAGCCGGTTCGCACCACTTTGGCAGAACCGGTTGCTAATTTTTTGTTGCCCAGGCCCAGAACGGACTTCCGGAAGTGGCATCCACAACAAAGAACCGGTTGTTCACGTATTTGAATCCCACCACTGGTCTATGTGTCATGTGACTCTATGGGCTGTCATGTGACTCAATAGGGCTGAATTTTGGGCAATCAGCAAGACAGCCTCATTTATGGCTGTTTGCAGTTTTAGGAGAGTTTTACCGAAAACTGTCCTTTTCTTCTGGTTTCTCTGAAAACCACTGTGCATTCATTTAAGGACTGTAGTGATTCACTTAAGGACTGCTGCAATAAGGCATGTAGCCACGTTTTTTCACACTTATGACCGTTGCACCATCCCCACGACCACGATGCTTGACAACGGGTTCATATTTACGACGATCGCAGTCATGTGATCAGGGTTTCCACCTTCTGACCAGCAAAGTTAATGGGGAAGCCAGATTCACTTAACAACCATGTTACTAATTTAACAACCGCAGTGAGTCACTTAAAAACTGTGGCAAGAAAATGGAGCCGTGAAATGGGGCAAAGTTCACTTAACACATTCTCGCTTAGCAACATAAATTTTGGGCTCAATTGTGGTCATAAGTCAAGGACTCCCGGTACCGTTGAAGAGCATTTTAATTCCTGTTTTAAGCTACCACTGCAGGGACCAAACTTCAACACGTCTGTTTATTAGTCACAATGCCTGATTTCTAAGTCCCTACAAATGTTTTTGGGCTGTCACTCCATCAGTTTCATTCTCCATCAGTTTAGGAAGCTTGAGTTCTCCAGCAAAAAACAAAACAAAACAGGTCTTTTTCCGGAGGCTTGTGACTTAAAAGTCATGACGACAAAGAGAAAAGGGATGAAGAGGGAAGAGATGAAAAAGAAGCAAAGATAGAAAGTGGGTTTTTTTTTTAGAAATAATAATGGTCTTCTGTTGAACAGAATGAATGGCAACAACTGAAGGAATGCCACTGTTGCTGATGGGTAATTTTTTTCATGTCTATCTCTGCTGTTGTCTGCTATGGATTGCTGCTAGTGAGGAGCTGGGGGGAGTATCCAATGGAATAAATTTTTCAAAGTGTCCTTTCTCACTGGTGACTTAATGGGGTCTTGATAGCATCTGCCAGGCATTGTAGAGCTGAGGCAATATACTGTGAAGCCTATCCTGAACACTGTTCTATCAGTCTGATGGTGGTGAAATGATGCTACAATATCCTACAAATCATCAGCAAGGAAATGAGTTATAATAAGGATGTCTTAGCTAACCAAAGAGAGAAGCAACCTGGAATTAAGGAGAAACTTCCTAACAGTGGGGACAATTAACCAGTGGAACAGCTTGCCACCAGAAATCGTGGGCACAACATCACTGGAGGTTTTTAAAAAGAGGTTAGGCGGCTGCTTGTCTGAGATGGTATAGTTCTCCTGCTTGAGCAGGGGGCTGGACTAGAAGACCTCCAAGGTCCCTTCCACATTCCTATCCTATCCTATCCTATCCTATCCTATCCTATCCTATCCTATCCTATCCTATCCTATCCTATCCTATCCTATTCTATTCTATTCTATTCTACTCTACTCTAATTCTATTCTATTCTATTTTATTATTATTAATTTTTTGAAAGCTATACAAACCCTAGAAATCATCGACCCTTGCCCTATAGAAAGTCAGACCATTGCTCCATCATGCTAGCATTCTTCATGTATATTGTGTTAATCCAGAAAATGCATACATCATATTGAACCTTTATAGGAAAGGGTGGAGTTTGTGTCTGAACCGTCAAGTCAGGTTGATTCCTGGTGACTGGCCGGACAAGTCTCTGTAGTTTTCTTGCCAAGGTTTTTCAGAAAAGTTTTGCATTTCCTTCTTCCTAGGGCTGAATGAGTGTGACAGGTCGAAGGTCGCCCAGCTGGCCATTTGCCTAAGGCAGGACTAGAACTCACAATCTCCTGGTTTCTAGCTGGACGCCTTAACCACCACACAAACTGGTTTTCTGTGTATCTAACACTTCACCAAGTGAAGTGTATGAATGCTGGTTGCACGTGTAATAGATTTAAGTACATGCAATCCTTGATTTACAACAGTTCATGCTATTTAGCGAATGTTTGAAGTTAGAACGGCACTGGAAAAAATGACCATTTTTCACACTTACGACCGTCTCAGCATCCCCAGGGTCAAGTGATCAGAAATCAGACCCTGGCAACTGATTCATATTTATGACGGTTGCAGTGTCCCGGTGTCATGTGATCACTTCTTGCAACCTTCTGACAAGCAAAAGTCATTGGGGGAAGCCAGATTCACTTCACTTCTTTGTAACTAACTTAACAATTGCAGTGATTCACTTAACAACTGTGGCAAGAAAGGTTGCAAAATGGGACAAAATTAACTTAACAATTGTCTCGCTGAGCCACAGAAATTTTGTGCTCCTTTGTGGCCGTAAGTCAAGGACTACCTGTAATTTGCAATCAGCAACTTCTCTTTAAAATAAAGTCCAGTGTCTAAAATAAAAATGCCAGCATCATTTGTGACATAGATATTGAAAAGCTGTAACATACATACATACATGGATAGATAGATAGATAGATAGATAGATAGATAGATAGATAGATAGATAGATAGATAGATAGATAGATAGATAGATATAGGAAGAACAGGAAGAGAGAGATTGCTTGCAATTTTCCAGCATCCCAACTTGTTGCCCTGTCTTCATTTATCATAGGGATAAATTTATGAATGAATGTCATTTATATGCTGCTTGGCATTCCCACTTCTCTCACATTTCCTTGAAAGCTTTATTGTGTCTTGCTCACAGGCAGATCTCATTCAGTAATGGCAGATTATATAAGATTGACAAAGAAGCACACTGTGTGTGAGATGCTTGGAAGCTGACAGACAAGTCTAGCAGCAGACTCAAGGAAGTGAACCTTTGGCAAACATTTCGTCCCTGAAAAGGGAGATTTGGGCTAAAGAGGAGGAACACCGCCAACAAGGAGGATGGGTTAGTAACGTACAGGTGGCCCTCGACTTACAAAAGTTTATTTCGTGACTGGTTACAACAGCCCTGCAAAAAGGGACTTACCACCCATTTTTCACAGGCACGGCCATTGCAGCAGCCTGATGGTCACGTAATCAAAATTCAGACACTGACTCATATTTGTGATGGTTGCAGTGTCCTGGGGGTGTGTGTGTCTTTTGCGATCTTCTGACAAGCAAAGTCAACAGGGAAGCCAGGTTGACTTAAGAATCGTGTGACTAACTTAACAACTGCAGTGATTCACTTTGCCAACTGGGGCAAGAAAAGGGGCAAAATGGGGCACAGCTCACTTAACCGTCTCCCGTAGCAACAGAAACTTTGAGCTCCGTTGTGGTGGTAAGACAAGGACAAGCTGTACAGCTATGGCCACCTACAGCCCTTACCTTCATCTCCAAAGCTTTCTGCCCAGAATGACAACGAATGCATTTTGGGGAAGGATCCCTTGAGGTTGGTGTGGCAGGACTTGGTAGAAACATTCCAATCTTTCTACCTAACCGGCTTGTACTGATGGAAGGAGCTGCCTGAATAGGATAGTGAAACGTTTCTGAAATTAAAACTGAGCCCAGTTGTAATGATTCAAGCTTCAGACAAGCTTCAGATTCCTGCCCAGAAGCATTCAGAGGTTCTCTCCTAGCAGTCTGCTGGGTTGGAATCGAAAGGAATCTACAGCTTGTCACTGGGGGCGGATTCAGTGGTCTCCTTGCTTGCAACTCCCACATATTTCCGCTGGCACATCTCTTCTCTAGGGGCAACAATGCCGCTATTCATCCTCCTTACCTTGGAAAACTTGTGCCTGTCCTATACAAACATCCATCCATCTACAGACTCCATCTCCATCTCCTTACTGTAAAGTGAGAGCATCTGTTTCTGCAGGCAAAGGCTACAGTCGCCTAGAATTACTTCTTCTTCTTCTTCTTCTTCTTCTTCTTCTTCTTCTTCTTCTTCTTCTTCTTCTTCTTCTTCTTCTTCTTCTTCTTCTTCTTCTTCTTCTTCTTCTTCTTCTTCTAAAAGATCAGCAACTGTACCACACCTGGTTGGAACCAGATTAAAGAGGTTTAATATTCTTCACATGAGCTTCAGTTCATTGCTACGGTATTATTTCTATATATTTTTTTTTACAAAGGATGTTCTTTTTGTGCAACAATTAGTCTTTCTTTTAATGACTGCGCGATTCGTTCAACAACTGCAGTGATTCGCATAACATCCATTGCAAAAAAATTCAAACCCTTGGCAACTCATATTTACGACGGTTGCAGTGTCCTTTGGAGAGGAGAGAAAGTCGTAAGATGGCTTACGACCACAAGTGGAATCAAAATTTCCATTGTTCTGCCTGATTTTGTGCCTAAGGGGGTTCTGTACAGAAGGCTTTGTTGACGAAGGCAAGGGCTGTAGGTGGACATAGCTGTACAGGCAGTTCTCGACTTACGATCACAACTGCGCCCCAAAATTCTGTTGCTTAAGTGAGACAGTTAAATGAACTTGGTCCCATGTTACAACTTTTCTTGCCACAGTTGTTAAGTGAATCACTGCAGTTGTTAAAGTTAGTTCTTCAGTCAATCTGGCTTCTCTGTTGGCTTTGCTTGTCAGAAGGTCGCAAAAGGGGAACACACGAGTCATTTGCCAAGTGTCTGAAGTTTTTGCTTCGGATATTAAGTGAATCACTGCAGTTGTGAAAGGAATCTTGCAGTCATTAAATGAATGACGAATTGTTCCACAAAAGGTACCTTTCTTGTCAGAAAAATAACGGGGGAAATAATAGCTACGATAGGCCATGGATTGAAACTCATGTCAAGAATGAACCTCTTTAATCTGGTTCCCACCAGGTGTGGTAGAGTTGCTGATTTTTTTCTCCTGAATGGATGGTCATGGTGCTGATGAAGATTTTGGAAATAACAGAAGCTGGAAGAAGCAAGGAAGTCATACCATGATGGGTTCGCATGATAAAAGAAGTCAGTGAACTGTGGCTTATTCAATGGTGCACGTGTTAAGAAAATCCTGGTTTATCATAATGTGACACGCAAAGTAATCTTCTTCACCCTCACTCAGCAGATATCTGGGCAGTTTCTGTATAGAGGGCGTCAGTCTTCCTCCCCCCCCAGATTTATGTTTTCCTCATCAAAACTCATCAAAAGAACAAAATTATGAAAGATTAAAAGAAAATGTTTGGCCATAATCACAGAGCCTGATCGATTTCAAGAATTCTCTCTAAGGTGAAATGATTACCCAATTTTTTTTTCTTCCCTGCTCAACAAGTGCATTCTGTATCTTAATCTGTTTTATTAACGATGCTTCCAGCTGCCTGCTTAAAAATTCCTGCACAGTCATTCTATCATTTCCTGAAAGAGAGAGAAAGAGAGAGAGAGAGAGAAGGGGGGGCAGGGCATAGAGAGATAGACGTAAAGAGAGAGAAAGAGAGAGAGAGAGAAGGGGGGAGGGCATAGAGAGAGAGAAAGAAAGAGAGAGCAGGGGGAGGGCATAGAGAGAGAGACATAAAGAGAGAGAAAGAGAAGAAATATAGCAAGAAATACATACTGTATAATCCTTGACTTAAAACCACAATTGGGCTCACAACTTTTGTTGTTAAGCGAGACATTTGTTAAGCGAGTTTGCCCCATTTTACAACCTTTCTTGCCACAGTTATTAAGTGAATCACTGCAGCTGTTAAGTTAGTAACACAGTTGTTAAGTGCATCTGGGTTTCCCATTGTCTTGGCTGGTCAGAAAGTCACAGAAGGGGATCACATGGCCCCGGGATGCTGAGACCGTCATAAATATGAGTCAGTAGCCAATTATTCGAATTTTGATCACGGGACCATGGCAGAGCTGCAACGGTCTTAAGTGTGAAAAATGGCCATAAGTCGCTTTTTTCACTGCTGTTATAAATTTGAACAGTCACTAAATGGAACAGTTGTTAAGTTGAGAAGTGCCTGTATAAGCCAAAGACTTCTCAGCCTGGCCAGCCTCATAGGGTTGCTGTGATGAGAAATGGAAAAAGAGAAAGTCGCCTGCCTTTGTTGTCTCCCCAAACACTTGTAGAAATGGGGTTAATTTTTGGCAGAGCAGTTTTCCACTAGTTGGGGGGGGGCAAAATAAGGAGCAGGTTCAGCAAACTGCCTCACTTGTAGTCGTCAGTTGTTTCCTGTGGCTCTCCAACTCCTTCTTCCACATGTGAGAGGTAGATTCGGAGTCATAACAAAACTGCCCGCTGCTCTTGAGAACAAGAAATGGGTGGGCAGAATGACCTGCCCCTGCAAAATATGCTCGTCTTAAGCATTCCTGGTTTTAAGAAGACTCTCTGAAGGGCGAGGAGGCAGGGATGACCGGTCCCCGAGACTCAAGGAAAGGGTTCCAGCAAACACCCAATCCCTTCACATGATCTGCTTGTGGTTTTTGCTATCAGGGTTGGTTACTGAGTGCCAGTCTTGAGTTGCATGGTCAGTCTGGTCCACATTTTGTTAGAAAGCAATTTTGTCCTCATCCTGATTAGTCAAAACGTTTCTCCAATTCGTATTGGGACCTCTGGAGAAGGGTCAGTGCTTGATGGAGCCCCAGCTTTGCTTCACTCTGCAGAACTGCCCCTTAAAGCCGTGTTTCTCACAGTTGGAAAACTTTAAAAAGTTGGGCTTCAACTCCCAGAATTCCTTAGCCAGCATAGAATTGTGGCTGGGGAATTCTGGGACTTGAAGTGTGGGCTTCTTAAAGTTGCAAACCTTGAGAAACACTGCCTGAAGGTGGAGGAAAGAGAATGGACAATGGATGCGTATTGATGGACGTGGAGAAGGAATGGAAGGGGAAAGCGAGGGAAGGAGAAATACCAGTGATGGGTTATCACACTGAATGCTCCCTGAATCCTACGATTCTTGCTAATGAATGACCGCAAACCCTTCTAGCTTCAGCGCCTGTTCTAATATATCAGACTACCCAGGAGTGTAATCTCAGATTTCTATAAGGAGCAATATGACAGATCAGGGGTCTTCAAACCCATACTGGTTGGAGAATTCTGGGAGTTGAAGTCCACAAGTCACAAAAGGGCCCAAGTTTGAAGACCCCTGTGATTGATCCTCCACACTAGGGGTGTCCAACCTTGGCAACTTTAAGACGTGTGCACTTTAACTCCCAGAATTCCCCAGCCAGTATGGCCGGTTGAGGAATTCTGGGAGTTGAAGTCCACAAACTTTAAAGTTTGCCATGTTTCGAGACCCCTGCTCTACAGTACATCAACATTTCACCCACAGCAATGGCTCCAAAGACTGCAATAGGAATATGAAAACAAACCAATTCAAAGGTCTTTATTCTTACTACATGGTTTCAGACAGGTGATCTTACTAAGAATGACACATCTGGTGGGGTTGAGCAATTTTGGAGAAACCAGTTGCCAGTTATTTAATTTCATATGCTTCCATAATGAAGGAGAGGCATTATAAGGATTTATTGCTTTGGGTGCCAAAGACAGTTGATAAAAGTTTCGGCATTGTGGTACTTGGATTTGGGCAGATTTGTGGCTACATCTCAGGAAGCAAAATACCCTGGGAGGAATTACATCTGCGTCTCAGATGGGATCGATCATTGCAAGTGCTATCCAAACGTCAAATCTGCCTGGAAGCCATGTTTGTTGATTGCATGTTATAGTTGAATTATAATTTATTGTAATATCTTCACTAAATCTTTTCACACAGCACTGGAACCTAAGGGTGTTGGCATATCTTGCATTCCAGACCGGTAGAACTGATTTTTAATCTCTTTGTTCATGCTCAGGGGTATATTTTCCAATGCTGAAAGTCAGACATCTTCCTCCTAACAATGTGAACCCAGCCAGGGAATCTTACAAAGCAGTTTGAAACTTACTCCATATTTACTCATAAGACTGTTTCTTGAGTCATGTTTTCTTCTTTTAGACAAATGTCCAGTACCTTCCAAAAATTTTTTTTGGGGGGGTGGGACACAGAAGGGACAGTCCCACCTTAGGCATGAAAGCTAACCAGGTGACTTGGGCCAATTACAAGGACACTGGGAGTTCTAGTCCTACCTTAGGCATGAAAGCCAGCTGGGTGACTTTGGGCCAATCACCAGGAGTTGGTGAGTTCTAGTCCCGACTTGATGTGCAAGTAGAATGACACTAGCAAAAGAAATAGAAATAATAATAGGCACCCTAGGTGCAATCCCAAAACAATGCAGCGCCACTTGAGCACCAGTGGCATTGATTTTTCATTTCGACCCCAAACCACCCCAGTGATGCCCTCGACGTGATGTCCCGGTGCCTGGAGGCGGTCCGGGTCTGGATGGGGAGGAACAGGCTTCGACTCAACCCTGACAAGACTGAGTGGCTGTGCGTACCGGCATCTCGGGATATTCAGGATATCCCACCCCTCACTATGGGGGGTGAGTCATTACCTCCTGTAGATAGGGCTCACAACTTGGGAGTCCTCCGAGATTCACAGCTCTCCTTAGACCATATTGTAGCTGTGACTAGGGGGGCCTTCGCCCAGGTTCGCCTGGTGCGCCACTTGCGGCCCTATCTAGACCGGGATGCCTTACGTACGGTCACTCATGCGCTCGTGACCTCTCGTCTTGATTACTGCAACGCTCTCTTCATGGGGCTACTCTTGAAGGCCACTCGGAGGCTCCAACTGGTACAGAATGCAGCCGCGAGAGTTGTATTGGGAGTTTCCCGATACTCCCATGTCACACCTTTGCTCCGCGAGCTGCATTGGCTACCAGTTGTCTTCTGGGTGAGGTTCAAGGTGTTGGTAATGACCTACAAAGCCCTTCATGGCATGGGTCCGGAATACCTTGGGGAGCACCTGCAGCCGGCGTCAACTTCCCTCCGCCCAGTACGCTCCCACAGAGAGGGCCTCCTCAGGGTGCCACCGGTCAAAGAATGCTGACTGGCGGCCCCCAGGGGGAGGGCGTTCTCTGTGGGTGCACCGGATTTATGGAACCATCTTCCGGTCGAGCTCCGGATGGCGCCCGATCTCCGCTCCTTCCAGCGCGATCTTAAAACCCATCTCTTTAAACAAGCTGGCCTGGCCTGATGGGATGGGGTGGGATTTTTATAAATGAACTTCAATTTTAATTTGTATTAATTTATGGGCATTGTTTAATCACGTTTTAATAATTTTAATTTTTGTATCTAGTTTTTATGTATTGCCCTGTTCACCGCCCTGAGTCCTCCGGGAGAAGGGCGGTATATAAATTAAATAAATAAATAAATAAATAAATAAATAAATTGATGAAACCGCATCAGTCAATTGCAAAAGGCAGCTTTATTTGGGAACAGCTGACATCCTGCCACAATACCTCCAAATATCCACATCTGCCTACCCCAGGTCCTTGGGAAGGACTCGAGAAGTGGACAAAAATGCCCAATACAGTCTGAACATCTGGCTGACTGCGGCCAATCCTAATAATTTATTAAACTTAGCTGCCACTGCAAGCCCAGAGCCTCTAGGAAAGGACCTTGTGTCATCCCAAGTTCAGTCTCAACTCTCATCCATCCATCCATTCATCTTTCCCTTTCTTCTTTCTGTACGGATCTCCCTCTGCTTTGCAACCTCGGTCTTGACGAAGAGCTCTGCAGGACTCAGAAGCCTGCATCCTCTTCCAGTCGCCGCCGCACGCCTCTCTTTTTTCAGGAAAGATAATAATAATAAAAAAGCAATATCTGCCTCCCGAGCCTATTTCGACGCCTTTCCTTTCTCCTTAGCACGCAAGGTCTTTGCGCAGCGCTGGCCGGGGAAAGGGATCGAAGAGAGAGAGCGAGAGAGAGAGAGAGCGAGAGAGAGAGAGAGAGGGAGAAGACGAGCGAGACCGCATTGTGGTTGGCGCGCCCGGCCGCGCGCTCTCCCTCCCCCTCCCGTCTCCGGGCCGTCGCCGCCGTTGCGGCGGTTCCGCGCATGCGCCGCAGCCCGCATTCCATCATGGCGGACCCGTCCGACTTTCTCTCCTGCCGCGGCGAGGCTTCGTGGCGCCGAGCCTGAGGCGGCGGCTGGAGCCTCCTCCCCTCCCGGCGCTCGCCGCCTTCTCCCTCCGGTCCCCCCGCGCGGTGAGTGCCCAGGCTCCCTCTCCGGCCGTGCGAGGCTCCCCTCCGGACCTCCAGGGCGGGGCAGTGGCCGGGCGGGGGGAGGAGGAGGAGGAGGAGGAGGAGGAGGGGGATCAAAGGGGGGGGAGAAGGACGCGCTGGGGGGGGCGGGATCCCCCCCCGGAAATACTGGATCGAGGAGGGGGCGAAGAGGCAGAGCCCACTTCCCTCCCTCCCCCTCCAAGCCAGTCCCCTCCTTGCCCAGCAACAGCCCCCCCGCTTAACCCCTCTCCATCCCCACAGCTGATTTGTAAACCCCCCCCAACAATTCCAGGATTTTTGCAAAAAAAAAAAAAAGTGCTGATCTCCATTCTCCCCGTTGCAAAACCACCCTTGCAGCCCCAGCTTTGCATTTTTCTCCCCCTGTTTTATCTCCTCCACGCCTCCCGCCGCCCCCCCAGGGCCAAGTCTTTTTATATTTTTTTTTATAAAAATAAAAAATAAATCCCCATTTCCTTAAATTTTCCAGCGCCTGCCTTCTCCGCTCTCTCCCCTGCCTGCCAGCCAGCCAGCCAGCCAGCCTCGCATTCCCATCTCGGCTATTATTCCGGGAAACACCCCGCCCCCTTCCTACAGCTGATCCTTTTGCTGTATTTCCAAAGCTTCCCACCTTCTCCAAACAGTCTCTGCTTCTGCCCACCCACCCCCTTTTTTTGGGTGGGGGGGGGGATGGAGAAGGGGATATGTGGGTTGAGAAGGGAAGAGAGGCTTGGAAAGATCTGAAGAAGAGGGAGGGTTTGGGCTTGGTGAGGATGGGGGTGGGGGGGTGGGGGTGCTTGCTGTTAATCCTCGGAGGTGGAAAGGGGTTTGGGGGAGAATGCATTGGAGGAATGGAGGTGGTGGGTTGGGCTGGGGGCTTTGTGGGGCTGGGCTCCCCAAAAATGGGGTAACGGGGAAATGGGTGGGGGGAGGTAACCACAGCTTAGCTCAGGCAGGAAAGTTGGGCTGGAATCAAGGTGAATAAGCTGGATCTTGCAAGAATGGGCAAAGGGGGAGAGATTGCGGAGGGGGGTTCAGGAACGGGGTGGGGGTGATAGGGGGGTTGTTGTGCAAGGATGCGCACGAGGGGGCTGGGTTTCAGAAGCGGAGGTGGCAAAGTTAGTAGAGTTGGTGGAAGGAACCATATGCCTGTCCCCGGGGCTGTGATTTATCCTCAAAACATCTGGAAATGCAAGGCAAAGGTATAAGAAACTTCATGGTGCCGGTGGAAAGATACTTAGAGAGAAATGTATTTATTTTTTTTTTGACGGAGGGGAGATCAATATGCCTCTGTTTTGCTTCTACCTGCTTTGTGGAAGTAAAGTAGAGGGAAGTTCTCTTTGGGGAAGAGAAAGATGGTTAGAAATCTCAGCGCCCCCCCCCAAAAAAAATCTCCTTTCCCAGTAGAGCAGAGGTGTGATGGGTCCGATTGCTATTCCCTTTTAAAGGTTTCAACTCTAGGTGACTTATCTTTTTCTGTTGCTGATTGCCGGCAGCTAATTATTTTGAAAAGAGGGGAAAGAGGGTGGAGGAAGGGGGGGGGAGAAATGCTTTCCCCTTCGCTCTTCTCCACCCCTTTCCCCGTTCAGTGCTGTCTGTCTATCTGAATGCCACGTCGCCTTCCCCGGCCTTTTGACTGAGTGCATAGCAGTGTACTAGATACTCAGCACCTCCTACTACAGCGTCTCTCCTGAGCCAAAGGTAGGTGCCGTTAATCGATGGCTGCTGCTGCTACCCATCCACCTGTCTCTTGAATCCCTTTGGATCCCTTCCTTTTGGGAGAGAGAGAGAGAGAGAGAGAGAGAGAGAGGGGGGGGGTAGAGAGAGGTAGAGTGGGGTGGGTTTTGTACCCAATGTGAAGAGTCCTGGTTAACAGGGGAGATTTTAGTAGGTGCCAAGCAAAATCTGCCGGAGTTTCAGTCGTGTCTTTTTGCAGCTGTGATGGCAGGCTGGGGGAATATAGTTCAGATGATGGGCAACCTCTGTTTTGGGATTAAGAAGACCCCTTTCCCCCTCCCTCCCTTGCAAGATCCTTTCCTCAACATATGGCAAATAGTGTGTGTTGTTATAATCTTGCCAACTGGCGGTCAGTGACGCAAATACTGGCAGGTGTACTTTAGTTCATTGTACATTTCCTGTTTGTACTCTTTTTTTCCCAGCTTTTTTTTAGCCATCGGTGTAAATGGAATCTGTTTCATATTTTTATCTGTTTCTTTTTTTAAAAAAAACACTGGCGTTTGCTTTAGATTAGTTATGGAAAAGCATATATCTATTTTTGATAGGGAAACCTATGTTCAGTCTTCATGCCTTTATGCTGATAAATATATCATCATGGGTAGAGATGGCAAACTGTAGCTTAAAACCTAAAACGGTAACAGAATTAGCAGAATTGATAACTCTTTCAGCTAAGTGCTGTAGTTTGATTCTTAATTGATTATTGGTGGCTTCTGCGATATAGGTGTTTTAAGACCAGCTGCTACGTACAGCAGCCATTATGCAATGGTATCCATGACATTTTTTTCAAAATGTCAAATTTGCCAGCCTGGAAAAATGTGAGTGTCTGGCATAATCAGTTTACAGCTGAGAAATTATGTCTTGGCTATGATCAGTTTGAAAAAAGGGTAATTTATGCTGGTCCTTCTTTCTTAACCATATTGGTAACACACCTATCACCAGGATCTGATTTATATGTGGGTTGTAATAATGAGTGAAATAATTTGTGTAACTGTTTTTGTTATTTAGGAAATGTGCTGTAAGCATCTTCCATTTTATTTTGTTTTTCATGTTTTTTTCTGTGGAGCCCAGGGCAATATATGCCTTGCAAAACTCTTAAGTAGCTTATGCAGTTGTATGAGCCAAAATCATTCACTTGTCAAATACTTAAAAATAAGAACAGAAAAAGAAAATGAGAGAATTAGTGCAACACAGTATTTTGGTTTTACTCTTCTGGGGCTGTTTTGAAGAGTATAACAACTGTTAGAATTAAATAGAAGTAGAAAAATATAGTACTTTTTTGAAAACTTGGAAAAATAATATTGCCTTATGCTAAAATAGTGTTATGGACGGTTACCAGCTCGGGTTAAGTTGGCGATCACCAAATAAACATTTTTCCTTTCTTGCTACTTGAAATATTTTATTTAATTTTATTTTATTTTAATTCCATTTATATCCCGCCCTTCTCCGAAGACTCAGGGCGGCTTACAAGCTTACAATCACGGCAGTTCTTTCCTCCCAAACTCTGTAATTGTGTTTTTTAAAATTTGATATTTTTGTACAAATTAATTTTTTCTATTGAAGCAGGCCTTTATATATCCTGTTTTCCCTTTCACCTGCATTCTTGTATGGCACAAAAGTTATATTTTAATTTGCGAAGGTTGAGATAGTGGATTTTTCAGCTCTTATCTCTTTTGCAGAGCAGAAGTTTTGGATTCCTGAATAAGGAAAACAGATAGAGCTCTATCTCATCTTCTAGAAGCACTCATTGTGGTGGAGATGTAATATATTCATTCTCTCTCTCTCTCTCTCTCTCTCTCTCTCTCTTATATTAACCTTCATTTTCTTGTCTATCTTTTCTTGGTGATCCTGTAACTCAGTCATTCAGAAAAACCAACAAATCCCAGCAGCATTGGAGCTTCCAGGATTCACAGATTTGCA
>NC_139525.1:11763861-11799607 GCF_947247035.1 Vipera ursinii
AGATGAGATTACCAAAAGGTGGGCATGAAATAGTCAAAGAGTGATTGACTATTGAGTTGAGGTACTGGTTCTGTTTGGGCTGTGTTCATAAATTAACGATTATCTACTAAAGTGTTGCTCTCACGTTTCAAAATAAGCTTTTTAGACCAGGGGTCTTCAAATTTGGTCCTTTTATGACTTGTGGACTTCAACTCCCAGAATGCCTCAGCCAGGCATGCCAAGTTTGAAGACCCCTGCTTTAGACAATCTTATAAGGTAGATTCCTGTGTTTGGAGAATGGCGAGATGCTGCTCAAATAATGTTCTCCATCTATAATTTGTGTCATACTAGCTGGCAGGGACAAAATGTAGATATGAATCCCACAATAAACTTTGAATCATCTCAGTATCCCAATAGATTGAGGACAATCTTTTATGCGAGCTGGGCCAGATCATGTCAGATCCAAGTTTTGTTTGGCTGGGCGTTAGGTTTGTGTGTGTTTGTGTGTGTCACTTTGGGTCACTTTGGGTTCGTTTGTTTGACTCCTGGGGACTGGGCAAGTCTCTACATTTTTCTTGCAAGAGTTTGGAATTGCTTTTGCCTCTTTTTCTAGGGCTGAGAGAGAAGGACTGGTCCAAGGCCATCCAGTTAGAACTCATGGTCTCTAGCCTGAAGCTTTAACCACCATATCAAACTGGCACTAGAGTACCATGACATTCAAGGATTTCTGCTTTGAGTTCATTGTCAGCATATGCTTCTGGGCCAATGATAGCTGAATCATTGATTAATGAATGAAGAATTGTCAATGTACACCAAGTGTACTTCTTCTGCCAACTCTCCCTATGGCATATGCCAAGATTCCCCCCAAAAAGTGATTTCTAAGCATTAAAGCATTGCTTTCGATTTGGATCCCTTCTCAGTTCAAATCCAATACTCTAACCACTGCACCACATTGACTCTCGGGTGAAACCAAGTAATCCAGTCTAGATTACTCAGGTGAAATCCAGTAATTCAGAGTCTAGAGGTATTAACAAATTGCTCACTGTACTTATTCGTGCAAATAAGGGACTGGCAGCTAGTATGTGGGTTGGATGCTTGGATGCTTTGTCTGGTTTCCTACCATCCGTTCTTTGGCTGACTGGAGATGAAATTACAAAATTCCATGAGATATTTACCTAAAAATGAATATGAACATGTAATTTGGCTTTTGCAAACCACAGATGTCCTCATTAAATCCCAGACTGGTTGGATTGCCAGCGTTACAGGAATATCAGTTCTGGAATGACTGAGAATGTTCTTAATAGAAAATGATTCATGGAATATAGGATTAACAGAGTTGGAAGGGACCTTGGAGGTCTTCTAGTCCAACCCTCTGTTCAAGCAGGAGATCCTATACCATTTCAGACAAATCGCTGAAATGGTGTAGGGCAGGGGTAGGCAACCTTGGCTCTTTTATGACTCGTGGACTTCAACTCCCAGGAATTCTGGGAGTTGAAGTCCACGAGTCAGGAATTCTGAAGTCCACAGCTCAGGAATTCTGGTAGCTGAAGTCCACGAGTCATAAAAGAGCCAAGGTTGCCTACCCCTGATATAGGGTCTCCTGCATTCTATGCCCTTCTCTGGTAATTGATGTTAAAGAATATCTACATCTTGGTTTCCTTGATGGGCAGCCAATATATGTGTGCGTGTGTGCGCATGTGTGTGTGTATTTGAAACAAAACTCAGTTTTGATCTTATTCCTGTTCTATTAGTCCCTTTATTACTATTGCAGGCACATGAAAAAGTTACTAATGCATTTTGAATATTAAGATCAGTTCCCATGTTCCTTTAGCCCAGGGGTCTTCAAACTTGGCCCTTTTATAACTTGTGGACTCCAACTCCCAGAATTCCTCAGCCAGTGTGCCTGGTTCAGGAATTCTGGGAGTTGAAGTCCACAAGTCACAAAAGGGCCAAGTTTGAAGACCCCTGCTTTAGGCAGTAGAGTTTGGCTATCTGTCATCTAGTTTTTCTGAAATAGTTACTTGTTGATTCCTTCTCCATTCTCCAGTATGGTTCTCTGACGAGTTGCCGTGTATGCTACCTTGCTTTGCTATGTTCAGGGGACTTTGGCAGTTCATACTTTCCTTCATAATCCTGAAATAACTTCTCGTCCTTGGGAAGCCATAGCACAATGTAAGAAGAAATTTGCTTCCATGAAACATGGAACCTGCCCTTGAAATCTCACCTGCATGTTTTGGACCTGTTTCCTTGTCTTCAATAACTGTACAATCGTAGTAATTCTCTCCTGATCATTGATCTCCCTTTTTAAAATTGTTGTGTTTATTGAAGCATTTCTAGGGAAGAAAGGAAAATGTCATAAAGATCCAACTATTTTTCCGTTAAGATTAATTTCAGAGTGAAACATATAATTCTCTTTCCTTGAATTGGAATATCCAAGATACGCAGTCTTCAGGCCTTCCTCAATCTTGGGAATTGAGGATTTACTTAATCCACATTCATACTAGGTATCACTTCCCACAGTAACATTTGAAATTAGGACATTGGAAGTGTCGATGCAAAGGCCACTACAAAGAGGAAATCCAGTTCTAAATTGCAGACCTCTGGAATCCTTGATTTTCCTCCCTCAGTGTGTTTCAGTTCAACCTAAATTAAATACTTTGAATTCAATTTGATATCAAGTTGCAACTTTCAAAGCCTTGTTTATGTGTGTTGATATGAAATAATAGATACCTTGTCACAGCTTTTTAAAACTACTGGTCTCTAATGGTATCTAGTGGCTTTTTTTGAAGGACCTTTGGAGCTAATGCCATGCACTGTGTAGGGGATTTTATTTGTCTCATGTTTATGTTTTACATTTTATTGTATATTATTATCTTGTTTGCCGCTGAGAGTTTTGTCTTTGAGGCAGGGTTTATTGTGATAAACCAAAAATCCTGCATAAATAACCTTACGTATTGAAGAACATCTTTCTTTCTTTCTTTCTTTCTCTATCCTTCTCATTTAGAGGTGATTCTTATAACCTTTTATCTGCTTTCTTACCCAGTTTCAATTCCTCCCCCCCCCTCTTTTTCCTGGAAATATTCTTGGGGGGGGGTGTCACATACTACTTTAGAATCAGAGTGCAAACTCAAAGCTTGTTGGTGTGGACTTTAAGAAGCAATTAACTGCCAGATCTTAGACATTTTACATTATGACAGTCGCAGCATTTGTTTTGCACTTTGATTAAACCGTATTTTAAGTTTACTGTATCTTAAACAGGCCGATTTTGGAGGTTCATGAGAAATGTTGCATTCTGGGAAGAAGGATCCTATTTAGCCTTTGCAAAGCGCCTGTGATAGTTTTTGCATACCTTGGCACCCAGTTCTTTTAAAAGTTCTATAATGCGAGCTGGTATTACCAGTTTTCATCAAACTCAATTGCTAGTGTCCCTGAGGTGGCAAAGTAGGGGATCGTGCCAAGAATTCTCAGGGAAATAGGGTGCTTTACTGCAAAAATAATAATAATAATAAATAAATTGCCAGACAGACAAGAAATATATAAAAGAGACTGGATAGCCATTTTTCTGAAATGGTATAAGGTTTCCTGCCTGAGCAGGGGGTTGGACTAGATGACGATGATGATGGTGGTGGTTATTATTATTATTGTTGTTATTGTTATTATTAAGGTAGTCATTGACCTATGGCCACAATTGAGCCCCCAATTTTTCTTACTAAGTGAAACATTTGTTAGTGAATTTTACCCGGTTTTAAGAACTTTTGTGCCACAGTTGTTCAGTGAATCACTGCCGTCGTTAAGTTAGTAACCTGGTTGTTAAGTGAATCTGTCTTCCCCATGTTTATTGCTGGTTTGTTTTGTTTTTTAGAAGGAAGAGCGAGAAGCAGTTCCTTAATAGGAAAAGATAGCGCAGGCGGGGGGGGGTGTGTGATTTCAGAAATTCCTTGAAGTTCCCTGCAGAGTTGCTTCATCGATTCCCCCTGCTTTGCATCTCTCCCTCTCTCTCATTCTCAGTTCCACTTTCTGCATCAAATTTTGGTCACGGGCTGCGGAGCTCCTCCTCTGCGAGCTTAGAGGATGATTAAAAAAATAAATAAATACATAATTGCCCATCATGAACTGATCCTTCTGCCACGGAGGAAAAAAGATCTTAAGTAGATTTCTCAAGTGGGAAGGAAAAGATGCGTCTTTCAGAATGTTTTAACCCTGTTTTGAAACCATGTTCTCTGTGGGATTTTTTTTAAAATAAATTTTTTTAAAGAAAGAGATCAAATTTGTAGGGAGCAGCACCGTCTGTACAATTAGCCCTTCTTAATGTGGTGAGTGGGAAAGCATTTTGCTTACGCTCAGAGGCACTGTTACTCTGTTATTAACTATTGAAAATCATTTTTGGTTATTAATCCTAGACTTAATTTGTGGCACACCGTTTATTATCACAGTATTTTTGAAACTGCCTCCAAACTACCTAAAAGTCTTCAAACTGCAAACAGTCTTAAAAGAAACAGATTTTTTTTTGGACCCGTAGCAGCCAGGTTTTCAGGCTGGAAACTACCTCGGCCACACCTTGTTGTGACCTGTGCGGAGATTGCTCCAGGGGTATACGCTCTTGGTTGTCCTTGATTTCTCAATAGCTTTCCATGTCATTGACTATGGCAATGATTCTCAATCTGTGGTCCACAGAGCCCTGAGTGGCCGCAGTGTTTTTACAGTGGGTCCACAAAGGCTTGAAGAAATGTTTTGATTGAAATCTTGAGTTAAAGTCTTGGTGATCCGTAGCCATGGTCTGTGGCCACAAAGGTATTTAAAGGGGGTCTGTAGTGAAGAAAAGGTTGAGAACCACTGGGCTGTGGTATGCTTAGGGCCATCTTCAAGAATTTGGAATGAATCTTACAATGTTCTCCATCTCCTTGAAGGAACGCTTCCAATGGGTGGTAGCAGGAGAGGACAGATGAAGTAGTATCTGGTATGAGATTCAGTATCATCAAAAAGTTTATTATATCCACCTATACATCTCAACCCTTGGCAAAATGAAAGCCCCGATCCAGTGCTTAGAGTACATCTAGTCCAGGGGTCAGCAACCTGAAACAGTGAAAGAGCCACTCGGAACCGGTTCCCTCACAAAAGGAAAAATTGGGAGCCGCAAAAAAAATGTGTGCGCATGCGCATACATGGGCACATGCACAGAACAGGGTTTGACTGAAGAGTGGAGCCAAGGCGAGATATGCACCTATCCTGCATATTTGAATTGATTGGTTGAACTTTTTTAGTCCCTTTTTTTTTTTGGACTGCACATGGCAGAGGACTGGGAGCCGCAGGAGACGGCTGAAAGATCCGCATGCAGCTCCGGAGCCGCGAGTTGCAGACCTGTGATCTAGTCAGAATGGGGAGGAGCAGACTGCAACAGAGGCCATTTAGAAAGGGTGTGTGGCTCTAATGATTCTAGGGAAATTCCGTCTTTTCCTTTGAGTAGAATAACAGAATAACAGAGTTGGAAGGGACCTTGGAGGTCTTCTAGTCCAACCCCCTGCTCAGGCAGGAAACCGTATACCATTTCAGACAAACAGTTGTCCAATCTCTTCTTAAAAACCTTTACAGTGTTGAAGCACCCACAACTTCCTGAAGGCAAGTCATCCTTAGTTCTCGGTTGCTTCTCTCCTTGATTAGATTCCATCCGTTGCTTCTTGTCCTGCCTTCAGGTGCTTTGAAGAATAGGTTTGACCCCCTCTTCTTTGTGGCAGCCCCTTGGATATTGGAAGATTGCTATCATGTCACCTGTAATCCTTCTTTTCATTAAACGAGACATACCCAATTCCTACAACCATTCTTTGTGTGTTTTATCCTCCAGTCCCCTAATCATCTTTGTCGCTCTTCTCTGCACGCTTTCTAGAATCTAAATACCTTTTTTACATTGTGGCGACCAAAACTGGATGCAATATTCCAAGCGTGGTCTTATCATGGCCTTATAAAGTGGTATTAACACTTCACATGATCTTGATTCTGTCCTTCTATTAATGCAGCCTAGGATTGCATTAGCTTTTTTGGCTGCTGTAGCACATTGCTGGTTCATATTTAAGTGATTGTCCATTAGGAGTCCAAGATCCCTCTCGCAGTTACTCCTCTTGAGCCAGGTACCACCTATTCTAGGTTGACCTATTCTAGAATAGGTTGACCCCCTCTTCTTTGAGTTACACTATCTCACCTGGGGATGGTCTGTAATTTGGGGTTCTCTTATATTTAGATTCCTACCTGAAGAGCAGGTGGCAACTGTGGCTAGGAGTCAGTTTTCAGTAGCTGCCCTCATTTTTTTGCCCCCTCTCCCCAAAGTAACAGTCTGGTCAGCTTTGAAGTGTTAAAAGACCTACCTGTTTTGCTTTGTCCCGGGGGAGAGTGTGAAGGTGATTATGTGGGTGCATGGTATATTTTTCCCCCCAGTATTTTTTTAAAAATATCTTTTATGTGCATTTGAGTATTTGCTTTGGTGTTGTATTTTGACGCCAATAGCTCTCTTGAGTCTTTTTGGAAAAGATGTCATACAATACACACAGGCCAAGCGCTGCTGATGTTACTTAGTTGGGTCGTGAAATGTCTACAAGAAAACAACCCAGCTCAGAGAGCACTAAGGACCTCACACGCAGAACTGCCTGTGGCTGGGATGAGGCTTGCAACAGACTGTATTCTTTGACTTTGGACGTGAGATCCAAATATAATAATGTTTTTGAAGCAGTGGGAAACTCTTTATGTCTAAATTTTGTTCTGGAGAGGTTGTTGGAAACCTTGACGTGGTATTTTAAAAAAAAAATCTGATTAAATTCTTATGGGAACTGGCCACTTGTAAATTGCTTATCTGCTCCCAGTCTTTGCATTTCACTTCTCCCTTTTTCTCATACGGTGAAGACTCTGTAGAGCTTGTAATAACTCCAGAGGCTGGTAAAAAAAAAAGCCATGCTATAAATCTAAATAAGTAATGCTGCAACCTAATTTTCTCTTTTCTCCTATGTGTCCAACAAATCATTTGCTTTTTAGAAAAGGCTTCTTCAAACAGGAGTGCCGGTATAATGTGCTAGAAACCTCAAATATGGAAATAGAGACTGCGTACCATCCAACTTTGCCATTCAGTCCTCCAAACTGCCACCTGTATCTCAAACGTTTCAGGCATGTTTTTCACAGCCGGTTATATGTTTTTCACAGCCAGTAATTTGAATGCTTGCTTAGCTCCCAGAGGGCTGTCCTTGATTTGTGCTGGCTTTTTTTTTTCCTTCCCCAATATGCTAGTGGAAGGTTGAAATAGGTTTTATTAAAAGAAGAGTCTTAGGAACCGAGCACATTCTTGATAAAGGCTGTGGCTTTTGGAAAACCACTGTCTTTTTTTTTATTGTGCCACTGACAAAATTGAGGGGTACCAGTGAAATGAGTGCCAGTTTTCTGCATAAACTCTGGAAAGAATTCAGCATCCTTTCTGTCAGCTAAGCACCAGCATCTTTAATATCCAGGCAAGGAGGCTGACTCTTGTTCTATGCTTGGATGTTGCCAGGAAGATGCTGATCCTTTTCTTCTACTTTTGCTTTGGGATTTTCCTGAGTAGGTGGATGATTTTCAGAGCCCAAAGCCCCAGAGATAATTCATTCCGTGTCATAATAAAAACTTGTTGACATCTGAAACGGCCTTTCTGTTTTACCAGGTAGTCGATCTGAGAGAAACCATTGATGAACGGTCCTTTCACTTATGATGGCAGACCAGCCACCTCCATTAGAAGCCACACCTATTTTGAATGAAGTGCCACTTCTACCTCATATGGTCAATGGGGACACCACCCAACAGGTAAGTCGATCTCTCCAAATTGTTCTCTTTTGCGAATGCTTAGAGGGGATCACGTCTTCTGTGTCGGTTTAGTTTGTAGATGATGGCTTAACCATGATTACATTCCTCTAATTATGGTTTATTGAGCAAAGGATATTTAAGCAAGCAACGACTTAACATACGAGAGAATCTCTTTGTAATCTTTGGAACACAACCGATTTTATTAAAATTGGACAACAAGGTCCAAGATCATTGTCAGTGTGCATAACAGTGTCGGTTTCATTCCTCCGCTGTGTGCTTGTTAACTCCGAAAAATTAACTAGATGGCAATCGGATATAATTGTAATTTAAAAACAGTGGGAAAATGATCATTCTGTAGAAGTCTGTCGTTACTATAATTGAACTATTGACATAAAATTGAGAATATTCTGTTTTATAAATTGAGTGTATTAAGGACAGGAAGAATCATATTGTCATGTGATTTTCTAAAATTATGAGTGTTATGTTTAAGGAACTGAAAACATATGAAGCTGTTTATGCCAGATGTAAAATGGGTATTTCTGTCTAGATACATACAGAATCTTCCATACATGCAAATCTAAAGCATCCATGCTGGGGCGTTCTGAAATAGCTTTTGCTGCGTTTTCTTTACCTTACCTTGCTTTAGGAAAGTATTGCTTGTATGGCTTCTTCACATTTTACAGTGAGTTGCATTGTGCAATGGAGTGTTGATATATTTCCTTCTATCTGTTGAATCAGTTTTAATAATAGCGTTTACGGTAAGAGCTAATAACCTGAAGATCCTCAACTAAGATTACTTTTATAATCTAATGCAAGAATTTAGATCCCAGATCTTGCTTTAAGGATGTCCAGAGGATTTCTCCTCGAATAGTAGATTTTTGAAGCCCTGTTTTGCAGATTTGAACTTCCTAGAATTGTTTAAAAAGAAGATTGTTGCATGGAACTGAAGAGTCCCTGTTGTTTTTATATGGTTATCAATTCTTGTCGGATCCATGCTGTCAAATATATTGGTCCCCTGTAAAGGAAAAGATGTATTGATTTATGTAAATCAGGTGCGTGTTTCAGCACTAATGTTAAAAATTGCAGAAATGAAGTTCTGTGTGCGTTCACAGCATTAGCTTGGAAAGCGCTCAGGGCTACTTCCCAGCTAATTTGTTTTGAAATAAATTATTGCAAGAAATGAGAGAGTTTTCTAAGCAAAGCATTCCAGTGCAGTTGAAAATCTATGAAGGACCGGAACATTTTAGATGCCCTGAAAGTTTTATTAGATTAATTCAAGGACTGCATGACCAGAGTTATCGTTCGCAAATAAAACTTCAGGAAATCTTTTTTTTTCCCCACCCTGTTGGCTCCACGTTGACCAGTATGTTTTTAAACTTCTTGTCTATGTTTCTGGGTGAGGGAGCCCTTGAAGGTTTTGTTTTATTTTCCATGATCCAGGTTATCAGTAGCCTTGTAAATGTTCAGTTCTTCAGACACAACTACAGAAATCCAAATTAACTGACATTTAATAATCACTTTCACCTTGTGGTAAGCCGATTCTGATCTCTTCTTTGAAGCTTGAGAGTGAGCTCTCCAGCATTTTAAAGCTTGCAAAAATGGTTCTAAACACAGGGGGCAATTTAAAGCAAAACCTGCAGAATCAATATTTCCACATTTCTCCTGTGGAAATAAATGAATGTGAAGGTAAGCATCTTTGCAAGCTTCTTCCCCAAAGCCGTTCTGGATACCACACCTGTTGTGAAGACTAGTGTCCCCTGGTGGGTTCCCCTATCTTTCTTGCAATTTTTTCCCCCCAGAACTTTTCGCTAGAACGGCTGCAGATAAAATACGGCCTTCTGAAGGTTGTTTAATGAGAAATTATCTCCCTTTGACCTGCAGAGATACAGCCACCCAATATTATGTCCTAGATATTACGCACATGACCTTTTAATGAAAAGAGTTGAGATAAAAATGTACCTCTCCTTGGTCAGAAGGGAGCCATAACTTGTCTCAAAAAGCTTTCTATCATAATCTAAAATATTTAACCAACTCAGCCTTGGGAAACCGGGTCAGGAGTTTTGAAAAATGTGGCGTGTTTTGATTTCTTGTGGGAGGGGGAAAAACGTGATCTCGGTAAGAAGCAAAAGGCTTGGCTGCTCTGCTCTTAGGTCATTATTGAATTTATATTATTTATTCTACATATAAACCTACATATAAATTAAGATCACACAAAGTATTAGTACCACTTTATAAAACCCTAGTGAGACCACACACCTGGAATACTGCAACCAGTTTTGGTCACACTACTGCAAAAAAAATGTTGAGACTTTGGAAAAAGTTCAGAGAAGAGCAACTAAGATGATCCAAGGCCTGGAGACTAAAACATACGAAGAACAGCTGCAGGACTTGGGTTTGGCTGGTCTAAAGAAAAAAAGAAATAGGGGAGATATGATAGCAGTGTTCCAGTATTTGAGGCGCTGCCACAAAGAAGAGGGGATCAAATTATTCTCCAGAGCATCAGAGGGCAGGAAAAGAAACAATGGTTGGAAACTGATCAAAGAGAGAAGCAACCTGGAATTAAGGAGAAATTTCCTAACAGTGAGGATAATTAACCAGTGGAACAGCTTGCCACCAGATATCGTGGATGCTCCATCACTGGAGGTTTTTAAGAAGAGACTAGACAGTGTAGTCTTGTCTAACATGGTATAGGTTCTCCTGTTTAAGCAGGGGGCTGGACTAGAAGACCTCCAAGGTCCCTTCCAGCTGTATTCCATTCCATTCCATTCCATTCCATTCTAAACCAACTTGGCCCTTTTTCATTTAGTGAGGGTATACAGCTTATTAGATTTGCAGTATTTCTCGAATTAAAAGACCAAAAGAGCCTTTTGATTTTAGACTTAGAATTGTGACCATCTCTAAGTGAAATAGCATCAGAATTGTTTAATCTGGAAGCAGCCAGTCATTTTGATTTTTAGTTGGTTAAAAAAAATGTTCCTTATCGAAAGGCTGGTGGCAAGATGCAGAGTCTTAAGAAAAACTGTCTAACAAAGGTACATTTGGATCAGAATAGCAGGAAAACATTTGCTTCCGTGGGCTGTAATAACACTGAATAAAAATCAAATTAGTTTATAGTCAGAAAGCTGCTGGCTTATTTAAAACCCCAGACCGGTTGGGGGTGGGGGAAAGTTGAATTGGCTTGAATTTTAAAATCATAAGAATTTTAAAAGAAATCTTCTATCATGATCATCATCATGGCTTCAACCAAGAATCTGTTCCAGCCCTGCCTAGAATTGTCATAGAATTAACTTGTGCAATCCCCGTTTGCAAAGCACATGACGTACCACTCAGCGGCAGCTCTTCCCAGTTCAGAGGGATGTCATGAATTACTAACCACTGACCTCTTTTTAGCTACTTCCTAGGTGATTTCAATAAGGCTTTTTAAAAGGTATCCCTATCCAAGGAAAAAGGAGTTAGGGGTTTATACGGGTAGTCTTTTGAGTTACAACCACAGCTGAGTCCAAAATTTACGTTGCTAAGTGAAACGTTTGTTGAGGGAATCTGCCCCATTTGATGACTTTTCTGGTCACATTTGTTAACTGAATCACTGCCGTTGCTAAACAAATAACGTGGTTGTTTAAGCGAATCTGGTTTCCCCATTGACTTTGCTTGTCCGAAGGTTGCAAAAGGTGATCACGTGACCCCAGGACACTGCGACCGTCATAAGCGTGTAGTCAATTGTCAGGCATCTGAATATAAGTCACGTGATCATGGGAATGCTGCAACGACCGTAAGTGTGAAAAGTGGTCATAAGTCACTTTTTTCGAACGGTCATTAAATGTTGACTGTCGTTAAGTCAAGGGCTGCCAGTTCTGCAATTCCTGAATTCAAACAAAAGTTCTTGAGGAATTGCACCTAAAATTATACTTCCCTGATCTTTAGTTGTGTGTTACAATTATTATGGATTAAAAAGTACAGTCAAACTAATGCCATTTAATTTTGGGGGGAGGTTGGGAACTTTCTACTCCTTCAGCACAACAAGACCAGAAGAGGTGGTATATAAGTCAGACCATTATTATTTCTAATCAAGTATCGGAAAATTTCTGATTGCCAAAAGAAATACGCCACATTGGCTGTTTACCTGTTCAACTGCAGTTGCCAGGAATTGCGATATTGTCAGACTCTCCCGGGTTAAATAATCTGGCTTTTGCTAAGTCAATATCACTGTAGCTGTCCTCATTGCACTGACTTCACTTAGATCTCATTTATTTGTGAGGACATTTGGGGGAAATTTTTCCCCAGATCCTAGGAATTTCGCAGTAGAATTAGAAATCACAATAGCCATTTATTTCTAACACACACACACACACACACCTTGATGTTTGGTGGATTTGCTAACTTGTTTTTCGTGTTCTTAAATACGCTGTTCTGCTTTATTTATAAATGTAAGCTTGCATTGATGGATTGGCCTACTTGAGGATTGCATTGTACATCAAGCTATTCTTATGAAACAATACAATTCGGCTGCTGATTACCTCTCTGCATAACACAGGACCAGACTGTAGAAATGTATCATAATAAACATATAATATTACCTGATTTTTATTTATGTTTGCATTCCCATTCTTCTTTTAAGTAGCTCAGAAGTGATGGGTGCATGGATTTTCCCGGTCCACTTGTCTTTCTATAGCAAAAGAGGCTAATGTGGTACAAGATGTATCAGTAAGTTTATAAAATCAGGGGTGTCCAACCTAAGACCGGTGGACTTCAACTCCAGGATTTCCCAACCAGTCTGGGGAATTCTGGGAGCTGAAGTCCATAAGTCTTACATTTGCCAAGGCTGGACACCCCTGGTCTAAAACATGGTCGCATACTGTATACTACCTGGGAGACAGGTGTAACCCCCCCCAACCCCCCCCTCTGGTCTCTTACTCAATCTCTGTGGTCACTTAGTCTTCGATAAAACATCAGCTGCAGAAGAGTGACCACCTTAATTTCCAATGAAATTGTAATTGAAGCCACTGAGTTATTTGGAAATAAAGTGGGGTGGGGGAGCATAAAAACACTAGAAAAAAAATGGACACACCTCAATTTTCATGTCTGGGAAACAGCCAAACTTGGATTAGAAATATCTTTTTTTTCTGTATAATTGTTTTTATATCATTTAATGATTTAAGAATAATGGAGAAGCGAAATTTTCTGCAATACTGTATGTTATTTGGAGGAAAGAATTGTAAGTGTAGCGGGGAAGGGATTCTCTCTAATTTGCTGGATTTATTTTCACGTCTGGATCAATTTTGTAGTGTGTGCCCCGTTAAAAGGTTAAAAAAAATATGCATGTATAAGTTCAGTTTGATTTTTACTGATTACTATCACTGATATTTCCAGTCTGATATGTTTAGTTTTGTAAAGGCATATGTTGCTTTCAGATGAAGTTTAAAATAGGACTTATATTCATATTTCTAGGTTATTCTTGTGCAAGTAAACCCAGGAGAGACATTCACAATAAGAACTGAAGATGGACATATCCAGTGTATTCAAGGTAAACAGTGCCACCAGGGTATTCTCTGAAATTACTGAAATCAGATACTGCATGCCTATTAATGTGGCTAGAGGACTTTGTCATAGTTCTGCAGTTTCATAACAAGAAAACAACCTTCCTGATATCTAGACTCCAATTGCAAGAATTCCTCTGAATTCCACTTCTGAGAATTTTGAAAGTTGAAGGCCGTACGTTTAGAAGGAACTTGGATTGAGTCAAGTCCACATCATAACCACAATAAAGGGCTGGCCATCTCTCTAGAAGAGTATTTATGTTTATAGAGCAAAGAAAAGTCTAATCTATTGTTAAGGGTCAAGTAATAAGCCACAAGGAAAAATGAAGGCTTTTGGTAAACATCTCAAAATCGCAGTGTCATTCTGTGAAAACTTTCTTCAGCTTCTGCATTTTGAGTGGTCATAAGCCGAACGTGATCTAAACTCATCCAGACTGATGTCATAAGGGGATATTTTACCGGACATTTTCCCATGATCCCCATTCTCCGACAGTTTCTGATAGGATAGAGAAAATGGGAAGGCTATACGAGCCTTTACTAACTTTCCCAGGCCGTGGATTGAAGCATCAGAATAAGTAGACCCAAACTTCTTGCTTTCTTTTTATCTCAAGTCAAAGAGCATCATTCTGTTCCTAGAACGTAGTAAGTCTTCCATGGTTAGAGAACAAAACAAGTTTTATATAAAACTTCTCTACCACCCAATGAAAAAAGCCCTTTTTTTGTCTAGCATTGATGATGTAGAATATATCAGATGAGAAGGAATCAGAGGCCTTGTTCCTTTGATGCCTAAACATTGTGAGCTACTACCAGCTGTTGAACCACCAAAATGCAGAAAGAGGAAAGCTGGAGAAGACATTTTTTTCCAAAGGTTCCAAGCAAGAGTCACAAGTATAGCTTTTACCTACTTGGTATTGCTTCTAGAGATGACAGAAATAAAGACTTGCCGAGGAAGACTCTCCTTCAAATTGCCTCTCTCTTGCAACCCCCAAAAGCAATCTGTGGTATCATCAAAACAGATTGAGTGCAAGAGTCCACTGTAATTTTTTTAATGCCTTTTGGGCCAACCTCCGTCTTTATAAAGCACTTGTCTTTAAAGAAGTCATATAAGATGAATACCTTTTGTTGATCAGTAGTTCTCTACGTTAGGTTTTTGAGCGTCTATGGAGATTCTCAGTCATCCCGATCATAGTTGTCTCAAAGATGCTTTTTCACAAGGCAACTGACTTTCTTGTTTTTCTTTGAAGACCTTTTGTCTCCTCATCCAAGAAGCTTCTCCAGCTCTGACTGGTTGGTATGGAATGGAAGGATTTATACTCCTTGCAGACAGCTGTCATTTGCATATTTTTAGAGAGTCGTTGAGGCCACCTGGAGGTTTATCTGTGTCCTTGGGGTCAGGTGTGGAGCCTTCCTGGAACTGCTGAAAGGACCGTGTTGTAGACTGGAGATAGATGAGGTCATATTCCTCCCCCTCTGTTGAGAGAGGGCTGTTCAGTTTTGACCTAGATGGCCTCTTTGACCCCTCTTATATTTTTGAGCATTTTTCTGGAGGTCTTTTAAAAAAAATATTTACCTGAACTTGGCTCTTTCACTGAGATTTTCAACACCAGAGGACATTTTTGTCCATGGTGGCTGGGGATTTTGGGGGGAGCTGAAGTCCACGCATCTTAAAGTTGCAAAGGTTGAGAGACCCTGGCATAGGAGAAACCGAAGCAAAAACTTGTATCCTTCTGCATTCGATCTCATCCCCCCATTTTTGCTAAATAGTTCGAGGGAAGAATGAAGTGGATGGGCTACGCATGATGGCCTGTTCGATGGTTATGTCTGTCAAACAAAACTTGTGGATGTGCTTGGGTTTTAGTACTCTGCAAGGAGTCACGAATCATGGTTGGTTTTGGTTTCCTTTCAGGTCCAGCACATGTTCCTATGATGTCACCAAACGGTTCTGTGCCTCCAATATTTGTGCCTCCTGGTTATGTCTCTCAGGTAATCATTCAGGTCCTTTGAACATTTTTATAAGAGAGAGAGAGAGAGAGAGAGATTTCCCGTGTGAGTGACGGGGAGTTTTCCACGCTTTATAATCCCTAAAGGTAACAAGGGTGACAAGTGGAGGGAAAAAACAACAACTGAATATCTCCTCTTTCTCCTTTGTCTCATCCCGTTGGTCACTTTTAAAAAGGTAAAGGTTCCCCCGCACATGCGTGCTAGTCGTTTCCGACTCTAGGGGCCGGTGCTCATCTCCGTTTCAAAGCCAAAGAGCCAGCGCTTGTCCGAGGACGTCTCCGTGGTCATGTGGCCGGCATGACTAGACGCCAAAGGCGCAGGGAACGCTGTTACCTTCCCACCGTGGTGGTCCCTATTTTTCTACTTGCATTTTTACGTGCTTTCGAACTGCTAGGTTGGCAGAAGCTGGGACGAGTAACAGGCGCTCACTCTGCTACACGGCACTCGGGATTTGACCCGCCAAACTGCCGACCATCTGATCGACAGGCTCAGCGTCCTAACCCACTGAGCCACCGTGTCACTTTTAGGCTCCCCTAATTTCTCATATGACTTGTGCCTGGCTGAGGAATTCTAAGAGTTGAAGTCCGCAAGTCATAAAAGGGCCAAGGTTGAAGTCCCCTGTCTTAGATTTTTCTCCACTGCTGTTATGGAGGGCATTAGAACTTTTGCAGCTTTGGTGGAACTTCTGATTGACCTGAATGACTCAGAACCACTCTTCTCTGAATGTTGGACTTCAGAGGAGCTGAATCAGACAATTCTGGAGCCTGCTTATAATCTCCTTCTGAATCTCAAAGGGAATCTTTGAGAAGGCCTTGAACTTCAGGATCAGCCTTGTAATGTTCCATGCTCATCGGAATCACAAGGTTCATGGTTTAGACAAACAAAAAAATCCCCACGAAAAACATTTTCTCCTTTTGCCTTTATAACGAGATCAAGGCGTCAGCTAACAGGAACTTGAAGTGGTTCATATCTTCTGCTGATTCATCTTTCTCGTTGTTGTTTTTCCCCAAGATAGCCAATCAGCCTGTCCTAATTTGGAAAGCGCAGAATTGGCTAGATGTTCTGAGAAATTAAGGTTGAGAAGCTGCTAAGTCATCCTTTACCCCAAAGTCAATGTGCGTTTTATTAAGCAGGAAATAAACTACTCCCATGTAACACCTCTTCTCTGCGAGCTGCACTGGCTTCCGGTTGCCCTTCGGGTGATATTCAAGGTGCTGGTGATGACCTATAAAGCCCTAAATGGCTTGGGTCCGGGTTATCTGAGGGAACACTTGCTGCCGGCATCAAGCTCCCTTCGTCCTGTGCGCTCCCACAGGGAGGGCCTTCTCAGGATACCGCCGGTTAAGGAATGCCGGCGGGTTATTCCCAGAGGAAGAGCATTCTCTGTGGGCGCGCCAGCCCTATGGAACCAACTCCCAATGGAACTTAGGACTGCCTCCGAACTTCGCTCATTTCACCGGGACCTGAAAACTTGGCTCTTTGAGCTGTCTGGCCCAGGCTGAGGGGTTTTAATTTTATTGGGTTTTAGTTTAAATTGGGGACTTGATTTAATTAATTTTAATCTGATTTTAACTTTTGTATGTTTGTTTTTAATTCTCCCTGTAAACCGCCCTGAGTCCTACGGGAATAGGGCGGTATATAAATTTAATAAATAAATAAATAAATAAATAAATAAATAAATAAATAAATAAATAAATAAATAAATAAATAAGTAAGTAAGTTTATCTGAGGAGAAATCTTAGCATTTTCTCAAGAACACTTACGGGCTTATTTTCTATCAGGCTAGACTTTTCTATCCTCTCTCGTCTTGTAAACCATAATGTTAGGCAGATGAAGAAGAAGGCACCTGAGTCTTCTAGGAATTGGCAAGCTTTTTAGGCTTCAGACACTGTCCAAAATCTTACGAAATAGCTCAGATACCTTCTGCCAAACAATTCCATTTGAAATTTCATAACGTTACGCAATGTTGATAGTCTCATCCTAGAACCTTGCAAGCTCTCAGCCTGGGAGGTCAGAATTTTAGGAATTTGGTGAGGGATTACTGAAATCTCATGGAACTTTATTTTCCTTATTTCGTGGCTGACAAAGTCACGGTTATTATCTTTAAGTCCTTACATGGCATGGGTCCGGGTTACCTCGGGGACCACCTGCTGCCGGCGTCAACTTCCCTCCGCCCAGTGCGTGCCCACAGAGAGGGCCTCCTCAGGGTGCCTCCGGTCAGGGAATGCCGACTGGTGGCCTCCAGGGGGAGGGCCTTCTCTGTGGGCGCTCCGGCATTATGGAACCAACTGCCGGTGGAGCTCCGGATGACATCAGACCTCCGAACCTTCCATCGCGGCCTGAAGACCCACTTATTTGAATTAGCTGGTCTGGCCTGATGGGGGATTATGGGTTTTTAAATTGGTGTTTTTAGTATTGTATTATTGTTTTTTAACTGGGCACTGGTTTAATTTCCTTTTAACTTTTGTATCGTTATTTATATATGCCCTGTGAACCGCCCTGAGTCCCTAGGGAGAAGGGCGGTATACAAATCAAATAAAACATAAAACATAAACATAAACAACAGTGCATTAGTTTATAGCACTGTTTCTGCGGCATCATTTAATGGCATTGTCCATTCTAGGAAGTTGCAATCCCAGCTCAGTTGAAGGGTTCCAGGTTAGCGAGAACCAATAAGTACATTTAGACCCCATCGATGTTAAAAAATAAATAAATCTGGATTTTTGGTTTGTGCTTCATTTTTCCCCCCCTGACTTAAATATTTAAGGTTAAGAGATGGCAAAAAGTAGAAGGTTGCCTGCATCTTGCTTGAGGTGTTGTTCGGTCCCGTTTCATCTATATGTTAATTTGAAGAATGATTAAAAGTGTTTGCATTTAGGATGATCTCTCTGCATGTGTTTAATGTTTGGTACCCAAAGTCCCAAATTAAAACAATACGTTATGTAGAAAAATTCAGAGCATTATTTATTTGTTTGTTTCCCGCCTTTATTATTTTTACAAACAACTCCAGGAGGTGTTCATATCCAACATATCCTATTTTCCCCACAACAAACCTACGAGGTAGGTTGGGTGGAGAGAGAGGGACCAAAGTCACCCAGCTGGCTTTTGTGGCTAAGACGGGACTTGAACTCACAGTCTCTTGCTTTCTAGCTTGGTGCCTTAACCACTACCACTAGGGGTGGGCAACCTTGGCTCTTTGATGACTCGTGGACTTCAACTCCCAGAATTCCTGAGCCAACATGGCTCAGCTTGGAAACCTCTCCCTTTCCCCTCAGCGTGGCTGGCTCAGGAATTCTGGGAGTTGAAGTCCACGAGTCATAAAGCGGCCTAGGCCTAGGCCAGGGGTAGGCAACCTTGGCTCTTTGATGACTCGTGGACTTCAACTCCCAGAATTCCTGAGCCAGCCTGACTCAGCTTGGAAACCTCTCCCTTTCCCCTCAGCGTGGCTGGCTCAGGAATTCTGGGAGTTGAAGTCCACGAGTCATAAAGCGGCCTAGGCCTAGGCCAGGGGTAGGCAACCTTGGCTCTTTGATGACTCGTGGACTTCAACTCCCAGAATTCCTGAGCCAACATGGCTCAGCTTGGAAACCTCTCTCTTTCCCCACAGCGTGGCTGGCTCAGGAATTCTGGGAGGTTGAAGTCCACGAGTCATCAAAGAGCCAAGGATTGCCTACCCCTGCACTGGACCAAACTAGCTACCATTGTAATTGCATTTTATCTTTTAAAGAAACCCGCATTGAGCCCTTTTTCATTTTCTGTTGCAGGTGGTTGAAGAGAATGGAGTTCGGAAGGTCATCGTTATGCCACACTCGACTGAATTTCACCCCTCCATGCATCCCCCTCCTCCACACGTGCCCCATTACATTCACCCCCACCCTGCTTTGCTTCCCCACCCCCCTCATCCTGTGTACCCTCCGGTTCCAGGAACGGGAGAAATCCCACCTCAGTTCATTCATCAGCATCCACCACCACCTGCGCCTCATCTTTACCAAGATCAAGGTAAGGCATTGGCTGGAAAAGGGGGGGGGGAAGCAGAAGCAATCTTACCTCAAGCTCACCTGCATTCAGGTGGCCCAGAGCTTGATGCTTCCTTGACTGCATTGGCACCTGGACATTTTCAGAACCAATGCCGAATGTTTCTGCTCCTCTTGAGTTGGTTTCTTGTGTCCTTCTGGATGCAATAGAGTAACTCTATGTGAAGCATTCCAAGAGGCAACTGAACTTTTCTCGGACCACATATCTTAAAGGTTGCTGAGGTTGAAAACTACCGGTCTAAAGGATTCACAGACTTTTGTCTCACCAACGTAAATTTAAAGGGATTGCGTTAAGTGCAACTATGCTGTTTGAAAGGGAGGGGGGAAAAAAACAAACCCAAAGGAATCAAAGCACCTAAGACAGTAGTAAAGATCATTTATCTATCCTTTATCTTGCCTTCATTTTGTGTCGCTCAAGGTGGCAGAGAAGATGCTTCCTATAAAGGAGAATATTTGTAGCTCGGGGTTGAAAGGAGGAGTCCTTGGTGCTCTCTGAGCTTGGCGGTTTTCTGGCAGACGTTTCATTACTCAAAGGAGGTAACACCAACAGTTGCTAGTAAGGAGTCCTTAGTAGCACTGAAGATGTTAGCTAGTTTGGGTAATGTGATTCAGGGTCAGCCTGTGGGTTCGGCAGTTGGGTCGGACGATTCAGAGGAGGAGGAGGAGGAAGGGTTTGGAGAGCCTGCAGAGGACAGTTCTGAGGCTTCGCAGAGCTCTCAGCCAGGCCCCTCCCATCTGGTTACTACTCAGACCCAGCTGTGTGAGCCTGACAGCGTGGATGAAGATGACCCACAGCTGGCCCTGTTCAAGAGCACCTGACGCTGGAGGCAGTCAATCCGGAGTAAACAGAGGAAGGCAATGGGGCACCTCGGAAGGAGGCAGAGAGAAGCCACGCCTTGAACTGTTTAAAAGGGGAATGTGTGGGAGGGCTGGTTGCTGAAGGCAACTGTTTGAGCAGCTTCTGTTTTAGTGGTTTGTATTTTGTTTTGCTCAGTTTGCTCTGTTTTGGATCTGTTTTGTGTAAATAAATTTGGCGGGCTTAATTCCAGCCTTTTGCCTTTTGTAAAGGGGTTGTCCCTGCCTTTTCTGCAGGGCCGGTAGTAGGCTGGAACAGAACAGGTAATGAAACGTCTGCCAGAAAACCAGCCAGCTCAGAGAGCACCAAGGACCCCTCATAATGCTTCCTCCTTTCCTTCTCCTGCAACAACTACTTGTTTACAGTACTAGCATGTCCTTAAGTCTGCAGCAACGTGTACTAGTTATATAATACAGGTAGTCCTCTACTTGCGACCACAGTTCGCAAATTTCTGTTACTAAACAAAACAGTCAAGTGGTTTTTTTTGCCTCGTTTTACGACCTCTCTTGCCACACTTGTTAAGTGAATCCCGGCAGTTGGGTCACGTGATAAGTATGAACCAGTATGAACCAGTTGCCAAACGTCTGAGTTTTGACCACGTGACCGTGGGGAAGCTGCAACGGTCGTAAGTGTGAACAGTGGTTATAAGTCACGTGTTTTTCAGTGCCGCTGTGACTCTGAACAGTCACTGAATGAACCGTTGTAAGTTGAGGGCTGCCAGTGTGGCATTAATATTTAATAAAATCGTAGGATCCTATCTTTAATACCCTACCCTTACTCTTGTGCTTGTTCACAGTCTTTTTCCTCTTACCTAAAGTCATACAGACTCAATTTGTGTGTGTGTGTGCATATGTTGCAAAAATAGGCCTGGTTGTTAGCGCCGTGAAGCATATGCAGCTAATTTAGTATCTTTGATTCCGTGTCTGTCTAAGCCTTGAAGGCACTTAAGCACAACTCTCACAGTTGTGTTCCATCTAATGAGCTTTTTTCCCCCTGCTTTTGTCTCTCTAGAGTCCCGTTCCCACGGCAGAGCAAATTTTGTTCAGCGAGACGAGAGGACTCTCAAAATGCAAGAACATTTGAAGAAGAGGCTAAAAGACCGGCAGGCGAGCGGGCATACGAATAACAAGGCCAGCAGCCCTCCTTCCTCACCTCATAAAGGCAACAGTTCCTCCAGCACCAACGTTCAGAACGGCTACGGAAAAGGACAGCAAGGCTCCTTGGGGCCAATCAAACAGAAGCATGTAGGAAAGACCCGGGGAAGCCCCATCCCTTCCGCTGATTCAGGGATGGGAGGTGCGTAAAATTTGGGGATGCGTGTGTGTGAAAATTGATGTACACATTAATAAATTGTGCATAAGCTGGGTGGAACCATGTGGGAGTAGGCTGCCTATGAATTGGTAAAACCAACACGTCCCTTTCCTCCATGGGAAGGTAAAGAAATGCTGAAGTCCGCCTAGGCTACCCTACGTTTCCTATGGTTTCCTTCATGGTTTACTAATAGCCCTTTTATGACTTTTGGACTTCAACTCCCAGAATTCCTGAGCTAGCCACCTATGATGTAGTGCTTAGGGGAGGGGAGGGCAGGGCAGGGGTGGGGAGCTATAGCCCTTTCGTGACTTGTGGACTTCAGCTCCCAGAATTCCTGAGCCAATCATCTATGGTGTAGTGCGAGGGTCTTCAAATTTGGCAAATTTTAAGACTTGTAGACTTCAGCTCCCAGAATTCCTCATCCAGCCATCCACCTACCTACCTACCTACCCACCCACCCACTCACTCACCTATCCTATCTCTCTCTCTCTCTCTCTCTTATCTATCTCTTTAATCTATCTGTTATCTATCATCTATCTATCTATCTATCTATCTATCTATCTATCTTATGTAATCTATATGTATCTACCTATCTATCTCTTATGTAATCTATCTCTATATAATCTAATCTAATCTAATCTAATCTAATCTAATCTAATCTAATCTAATCTAATCTTTATCTATCTATCATCTATCTATCTATCTATCTATCTATCTATCTATCTATCTATCTATCTATCTATCTATCTATCTCTTATCTAATCTGTCTGTCTGTGTCCGTCACATGCCTGCCTACCATCTATCTACTCCTTTTTACCTGTTCTCAAACAGCAACTCCCAAGTTCAGTAGAATCCACTAAACCTCTGTGCAGCCTGCAATTGTCACACACAATGGTCTTCCCATCCACCTGGAGATGTGTCTATTCAGAAGATGAAATGCTTCACTGCTGGATTAAACTACCATGTTGTGACAGCACAGAAGCGAAGCTATTATTAAGTGGGGCACTGGAGTTCCCTGGGCCAAAGATATCGACATAATATAATTTGGCCTCATTGACTGCCCTACAAACAGCCAGTTCTCCAGTGAAAGAAAGGGGTCAGAAAGAAACACCCGTAATTACAGGTTCCTTTGTTTCCATTGGCTTATTCAACCCTTTACATTAATTAGCCTTCTGAACTTTGAACCATGGAAGCCTCAAGCAGAAAAGCGAACATAAAATTACCTGAAGACCTTCGTATTTTTCCCCCTTTCAGTCATTTTAGCATTCCTAGTGCCGAAGTTTTGATCTTAATTAACGAGTGTGCTTCAAAGGGTTCCCAAGCATGCCCTGGCACAGGGTGCATAGCCCGTCCTTTGAGGAAAGTTTGCTTATCGTTTGGTATGTGTCTAATCTCAAGAATCCACTCCCCCCCCCTTTTAGGAAAGTTTTCTAGTGAAAGGAAAGGGAATATTCTAAACCATATTTCTAAAGTGCAGGGAGTTATTCAGATTTTAAATACTAGAATTTTAAATTGGCCAAAGGCCATGCAAGATATATGCAAATTCTGGGTGGCATAGGGCAAAATAGAAGGAGGTCTGTGCCGTTCTCCTCCTCCTGAGCAGACTTGCAAAGTTGGCAGATTCAGTGGTCAAAAACAAATAAGGCCAGTGAACTTTGCACAGCTTGTGTTTTGCTGGTTCTAACAACTTTTTATCTGTTGGTGCTGCAGTTAAAAAAAAAACACTTTACTGGGGATTTTTGTTCTGTTTTCCCTTCACTGAATATGTTGTTGTATTTTTCCTCCTAGAATCTGACACAGAGTCTAGAAAATCTGAAGAACTCTTGAGCTTCAGTAAGCCTACCGTAAGTTGCAATAATTGATCAAGGGTGTGTGTGTGTGTGTGTGTTTGTTCTAATCTTCCCAAACCAAAGAAAGATAGAAAGGATTTAAAGTAATATCAAATTTGGTTTTCAATTCAATATCTTAAATATTACAAGTTAAACGTGTTTGCAGACAAAATCATCCACGTGTGTAGATGTTTAAATAAAACAAGAAGTGGATGGAAAATGGAAGTGACTTAGCCTATAGGTTCAAGTAGGAAAAGATAAGGACAGGAATACACGACGCCAGAGAATTCCACAAGATGAATCCAAAAGCAGGCTGGTAAAAGTAGCATCATATAGATCCAACCATGCCCTGTTATACCTTATACCCTATAGCATAGCAATAGCATTTAGGCTTACAGTATATAACGATAGCAATGGTACTTAGACTTATATACTGCTTCACAGGACTTTACAGCCCTCTCTAAGCGGTTTACAGAGTCAGCATTTTGCCCCCCAACAATCTGGGTCCTCATTTTGCTGGCCTTGGAAGCACGGAAGGCTGAGTCAACCTTGAGCCAATGAGAATCGAACTCCTGGCAGTGAGCAGAGTTAGCCTGCAATACGGCATTCTAACCACTGCGCCACCGCGGCTCCTTATATACCACCCCATAGCGCTTTATAGCACACACTGGGTGGTTTACAGTGTAGAAGCATTATTTGCCTATTGCCCCTGACAATCTGGGTCCTCACATTACCAACCTCGATAGGATGGAAGGCTGAGTCAACCTTGAGCCCCATCAGGATCGAACTCTAGGCTGTGGGCAGAGTTAGCCTGCAGTTTTTGCACTTCACCACCAGGGCTCATGATGATGCTCCAGGCCAGGGGTAGGCAACCTTGGCTCTTTTATGATTCATGGACTTCAACTCCCAGAATTCCTGAGCCAGCCAAGCTGGCTCAGGAATTCTGGGAGTTGAAGTCCATGAGTCATAAAAGAGCCGAGGTTGCCTACCCCTGCTCCAGGCCTATCCAGTTGGGGCAGATGTAATGCATCATTTTGGGGGGAGCAGCAAAACAACCACAGACTGCCTGTTTTCGTATTGCAAATGGTAACCATCTTCCCTTTGGTTGTCCAAGATCTCTGAGATAGAGGCGCGTTCAGCAGTTATTTCTTGGAATGCCCCAGTTGCAGCCCAGAGCGAAGAAACGCAGAGTCTCACTCCTGAAGCCTTCACTTTTGAAGTAGCAGTTTCGAATAGCGGTAAAAATGGAAAATTTAAATCCGTTTACAGGTGAGTCCATTTCCGTAATTGAATGGCACAGCTTCTCTTAGCTGTTAAGTCGGCGGGCCAGCGTCAATCAGGATTGTGTTTCCAGCATCATTTTCATGGAAGCAATTTTAAAAGTTGAGCTTATCTTGGCTTCTCTTGTTGAACTTCGAGCGCCAAATCCTGGAACTAAATTCTACGATTAGCTCGCAGGCCTAGTTTATATACTGTGCCACCCATCCTGCAAGCTGTAGGAAAGTCATTGTAAGCATGTTCTTATTTTTAGGATTTTCCCCCCTCTGTGCAAAAGGCAGAGGGATTTTGTGGCTCGTTATTTTCTTCGTTATGATCTAACGGTATCTTTTTTCTTTCTCCCCCCCCCCTCCCCCCTTACAGTGGTGAGGATGAAACTTTTACTCTATCCGAACTTAGACCGGCGACTGATTATCATGTCAGGTGGGCTTGGAAAGCAAAGGTTTATCAATATCAAGACAATAAAACAAAGACCACACAATCTTTTAAATTTGGGGTGGAGGTGAGGCCTTCCATCAAGGGGGTGCCGGGGACATGGGAATTGTCCTAGTGCCTGTAGAGGACGGATTTTTTTGGGGGGGATTATTTTTAAGCCTCCTTGTTGGGGGAACGTTGTATCTTCTTGTCAAAACGAAAGTATAAAAGGCATTCAGGTTTAAAGTAGGTATTTTGGGTCTGGGGAATGAGGAGGAAGGGAGAGGGATCTGGAGCTGTGGGTCTCTTCCAATGAATCTTCAAATAAGAGGACTATATTCCAAAGGAAGTTCCTTAAAACAGCTGTACGTCAGAGCCTTATGTTAACCGTGGTCTGTTTTTCCCAACTCTCAATGTCGTCGTATGTCGGTAACTTCCTTGGTATATTTTGTTTCAATGTATGCTTAGCATTTGCTTATCTTTCCAACTTTACCGGAGACTTTATACGCCCCCCTTTCAAAGCATTTTCCCATCTCAAACCTTGAAAATGAACACGTAAGGAGGAGTTAAAACAGAATTTAAAAAAAACAAACGGTAAAACCGAGGCTTTGCTTTTAAGATGTATCTGTGTCTCTATTGACTTCATGCAGGGTTTCAGCCTCAGGTCATTCCACAAAGGAGTCTGTTTCAGAGTTGGTGAGTTTTACTACCGAGAGTTGCGAACCGGATCCTCCGGCGGCACCGAAAGTAGTCAACAAAACGAAAAACAGCCTGACTTTACAGTGGAAGGTAAGAAGGAAGCTGAGAAAGAATCCAGAGTTCTCTGAGTTTTCAAAGGAAATCTGGATTTTGCCCCCCTCTCCCCTTTGTAACGATGTTCCTTACGGAGCGACAACTTGGCTTTGAATGCATTCAGTTCACCTTTGTAGTGCACGCTCTGCGTAATAACTAAATATCAATATCAACTATGCCTGGGAGTGGGGGGGGGGGACAGTGGGGGGAGAAATGCAGGTCCTAAAAGTATCCTGGAAATATAGATTTTATGTATTTATTGAACAAATTGATACAGCCACCCAACGTACACATAGGAGACTCTGGGTGGCTTGCAAAATTTTTAAAGTTTTAAAAATTCACCACATAATAAAATCCATTAAAGGAAAAAAAAAAAACCTCCGCCCCCAGATCAAGGCTGTTGGGGTGTTGCTTAATGAGGGTGTACTAAAATATAGCAATAGGTCAAAGTAAATATATGTTCTACTTCACAATGAGACTAAAGGGAGAGTTCCACCGAGCTGTTAACGATGAATTGAGTGGAAGTTGCATCTTTTCCACCTTTTCTCAAAACAACGCAGGTTGGAGTTTAGCTAAGTCAGATGCCAATCCACGTGTTAAATGTCCTTCAAGACATACAGGTAACCCTTGACTTAGAGTTGAAGTCCACAAGTCTTAAAGTGGCCAGGTTTGAAGACCCCTGCCCAAAAGGTGTGATTTTTGTCAAGAGTGAGAAAACATGATTCACAAGTACGAAAGGGGCAGTGTTGGATTCACAACCTTGAGATACACATTTCACCTCCTGACTTCCTCAGCAGACACCCGGCTTGTAGAATGAAAATCCGTCTTATCTCATTATGTATCTGGAGAATGGGGGTGAATTTCATGTATTTCCCATCGGAATGAAGTACTGGGAATGGCTAAAATTAGGAGGTAATTTCCTCTTTAAATAGCCAAGCAAACTGACCTTTTTTTCCTTCCCTTTTCACAGTGCTCCAATGACAATGGGTCCAAAATAACTAGCTACCTTTTAGAATGGGATGAGGTATGTTTCTTGTGTTTAATGAATTTATTGTGAGTCTTAATCATTCTGATACCTTGGTGCCAGACGTTGATGAAGACATTGGACTGCATTTGTGTAAAACTAACATAATAATAGGGACGTGGCGGCTCAGCGGGTTAGGACGCTGAGCTTGTCAATCAGAAGGTCGGCAGTTTGGCGGGTCGAATCCCGAGTGCTGCGTAACAGAGTGAGCGCCTGTTACTCGTCCCAGCTTCTGCCAACCTAGCAGTTCGAAAGCACGTAAAAAATGCAAGTAGAAAAATAGGGACCACTACGGTGGGAAGGTAACAGCGTTCCGTGCGCCTTTGGCGTCTAGTCATGCCGGCCACATGACCACGGAGACGTCCTCGGACAAGCGCTGGCTCTTCGGCTTTGAAACGGAGATGAGCACTGGCCCCTAGAGTTGGAAACGACTAGCACGCATGTGCGGGGGAACCTTTACCTTTACCTTTAACATAATAATACTAATGATGATGATGATAATGTTAGAAGGGACCTTGGAAGTCATCTAGTCCAACCCCCTGCTCAGGCAGGAAACCCTATACCATTTCTTCAATGCAACATTCAGAGATGGCTGGGTGTTGACGTCTGCCCATCTTAAAAGTTGCCAGAGTTGAGAAATTACTGACCTAATGGCTTTTCTGTGTGAAAATGGAGATAGGGAGAGGGGGTCCGGGAGGAGGAGGAAGAGGAGGAGGAGGAGGAGGAGGACTGTAAGCACCCTGTAAGCATCAGAGTTAACTGGATTTTTGAGGATTGTGTTGTCCATCATTGGAGACTTAAGAACGGACTGGACAACCACTTGGGTTGAGTTGGGCACTTGGTCTCTAAAAGGTTCGCCATCACTGGCGTAGGGTCTCCCTAAGCAGAGGGTTGGATTAGAAGACCTCCAAGGTCCCTTCCAACTCTCTCATTCTGTTATTCTTTGAAAAGGGGAAGAGCGGAGCCTTCAAAGAATGTTACTACGGCCATCTAAAGCAGCACAAAATCACCAAGCTGTCCCCCTCTACCAAATACGCATTCAGACTGGCGGCCAAAAATGACATTGGCATGAGGTAAAAAAAAAAAGGGGGGGCATGTTACGTCCACCGTTTTCCTTGAGGTTTGTCTTGCTCAGCGTCTTCCCTAACCCCCCTGTTTTTTTTTTGTGAACCTCCAGTGGGTTCGGCGAGACGTTGGCGTGCTTCACAATCGGAGTTGTCCCACCACCGCCCCTACCCCCGCAGCTGGCTAAAGCCGGTGTGAACTGGCTGTCACTAAAATGGGGCTCTCCAAATGGCACGTCTTCGGATGACTCTCTGACGTATATTTTAGAAATGGAAGAAGAAGGTTCGGTGAGTAGCTTTTGACTCCAGATCCTTGAGTTTAAGAGTAGGGAGAGAGAAGACTTGGAAGAGAGCAGCTGCCCTCTGGGGTGGATTGGAAGGTTGCCTAGTGAATAATTGCATTCTGTGCCATTCACCCATCCCGGAGGATCTGGTAGTCAACGAGCTCTTCTGAGAGTCATTTAACGTCTGCCCCTTAGAAGAAGAGGTGATAGCCGTGGCAGTAAACAGTAGAGTTGCGTAGTGCTTTTGATTCAGAGACAAAAACTGGAGAGAATCTGATTTTATCAGGAATAATAGCTTTATCGAGCATGGGGAGGGGTGGCTAAAAGAAGCACATTAAAATATTGGAAAATTGTTATTATTCCAGGTTAAGAAGTTGTTTTGGGAAATGTGTGATCTACTTGTTTTGAGAAAGGCAATATTTTCTAATAATCAAAGATTATTATTATTATGACAAAGCTTCTGAAATATTTTATAACCTTACTTTGTACTACATTATGGTACTGTGCTTATTAATAACCAGTGGCTGGCAGGCAGGCTGGGTAGTCTCTCTCTCTGTCTGTCTCTCTATCTTTCTATCATCTGTCTATATACGATATATATCTAAGATATATCTACCTCTATCATCTGTCTATCTATATCTATATCTATCTCTATCATCTATCTATATCTCTATAATCTATCTATATATATCTACATCTATCTATAGCATCTATCTATAGCATCTATCTATCTATCTATCTATCTATCTATCTATCTATCTATCTATCTATCTATCTATCTATCTATCATCTATCTATCATCTATCTATCTATATCTATTTATGGTAGATTTTCCCCCAATCTTTGAGATGAATGCAGATTCTTTAACTAGAAACACAAATCCATTCTGAATAATTACTGGGATTATGTTTTTTTTTAAAAAAATTACAATTGTCGTGAATTCATATATTATATAATCCTTGACTATAAGGTGGAAAGTTTACTAAGGAATATGTGAGTGGTGGACGTATCTTTTCTTTCTGCAGGATTATGGCTTCCAAGCAGGGTACAATGGAGATGAGCTTTCTTGCACTTTAAGTGACCTTAGAAGAAACACTTCCTACAAATTTAGGGTAGGTACCAAGTCCAGATGATCAATATATCCACATGCTGAGAAACACCTTATTCTACCCTAAAAACTGCTAAATAGTGAATTGTTCCTATAAAGTAGGTGAAATATATGACCTCTTCAAGGCTCTAGGACAGGGTCTTCAAACTTGGCCCTTTTATGACTTGTGGACTTCAACTCCCAGAATTCCTCAGCCAGCGTGCCTGGCTGAGGAATTCTGGGAGTTGAAGTCCACAAGTTATAAAAGGGCCAAGTTTGAAGACCCCTGCTCTAGGAGAAGTTTAGACTTCTAGTCTAGTCGAATAGTGAGGAACCTGAGTAGCAGCAACTTTATAAGAGGGTTTTTTTTTAAAAAATTCTAACTGGAGACACTGAGGTTGGAATTTGAGATTTTCTTTATGCAAAGCTGGTGGTGTTGACTTATGACACTTCTGTTAACCTCTCTATGCTGCCCAGTCTTCAGCTATCCTTTATTAGCTTGCAAAATATCTTGTTCATTGATTGGAAAATCATGAAGATTCTTGAGTCTGTGGAGTCCTTGGTGCTCTCTGACCTTGGTTGTTTGCTTGGGGATGTTGCGTTACCCAACTAGGTTGGCACACGAGCACTGACGCTATTACCTAGTTGAATAATGAAATATTAACAAGCAAGCAAGCAATCTCCGAAAGCACCAAGGACCCCACAGTTCAATCCTGAGCTACAAAGATCCTCTTCTTTTGACTTCTTCGATCTACCAAATTCCCCTTCCACCACCAAGTTCTGCAAGTCTTCTGTGACAGCCTTTCCTGGTTACTTTGTGCTCAACTTGATAACTGTTTTCTCATGTTATGAAGAGAGTAGGGTTATTCTACATGTGAATATCTTCTTTAGAGTCAGACCTGTTGCATTAATGTCTGTAGTCATGAAATGCTTCGAAAGACTGGTTCTCCAACATCTCAGGACATGCCTCCCACTGGATTTTGATAAACATCAATTTGCCTACAGGGGGAACAGGCCGACAGACGATGCCATAGCTACTGCTTTACACTCTGTAGCAAGTCATCTTGAGAAACCTGGAAGCTATGTCAGGATGCTTTTTGCTGATTATAGCTCGGCTTTCAACACCATTTTGCCGAGCACTCTCATCAAGAAGCTGACTGACTTGAAATTTTCCCCCTCCATCTGCAATTCAAGACTTTCTTAGGGACCGGTTACAAACAGTGAGGGTCGGGTCTGCTTTGTCCACCCCCCTGAAGCTTTGCACCGGCTCACCACAGGGTTGTGTGCTTAGCCCATACCTGTACTCTTTGTACACATATGACTGTGTATCTTCTGACCCATCCACTGCGATAATTAAATTTGCAGATGATACGACTATGGTGGGTCTTATTACAGGTGGGGATGAGACAGCATACAGGGCAGAGGTACAAAAACTATCCATATGGTGTAGTAACAACAACTTGCACCTGAACATCGGCAAGACGAAAGAGATGGTGCCAGACTTCCGGAGGAAAAAGGAGGAACCTGCCCCACTTTACATCGGGGAGGACTGTGTGGAGAGAGTTTCCTCCTTTAAATTTCTGGGAGTCTACCTCTGTGAAGATCCGACCTGGAAAGTTAATACAACCCAGGTGGCCAGAAAGGCCCAACAGAGGCTTCACTTTCTCAGGGTCTTGCGGAAGAACAGGGTAGAACAACGGCTAATGACCCTCTTTTACCGGTCTACTATAGAGAGCGTCCTCTCGTACGGTATTGTGGTTTGGTATGCTGGTCTGACAGCCGCGGATAGGAAAGTATTACAGAGGGTGGTGAGTACAGCACAAGACATTGTGGGCTGTCCCCTGACACCACTGGATGACCTCGCCAGGGCTCGCTGCCTTGGAAGAGTGAGGAAAATTCTCAGGGACGACTCACACCCTGTACGGTATCTCTTTACTCTCCTACCATCGAATAAGTGATACAGGAGTATAGCCAGCCGCACCAACAGGCTGAAAAACAGCTTTTATCCGTGGGCTGTTAGGCTTTTGAATGGGAAATAATTTTATAAACTTTATGCATAATCGACTTGCGAGGCCGGTGCGTTGTGCAGTTAGCTCACATGGTGTAATAAGATGGAGGGTTTGTGTCACTGTAAACTGGGGGGTGGGGGCACGAAGGGAGGCTCAGCCAACCTCAATGTATACATGGTTGTACTTTGACAATAAAGGTTCATTCATTCATTGTGTGGACTTTTACGTGTTTTTTGTGGTACCTTGTAGGCCAGTAATGTATGAATGGCCTAGTGGAGAAATAGTTCCCAAAGGTGTTTTTACAAGAGGCAAGTGGGCTTCCTGGGTTTTTTCCCTCAAAGACTTAAGATGCTTCTCATCCAAGATGAAGTCTCAGAACTGAATAAAGCTTGAATGAGAAACGAAATGTCTTTCAAGTAAAAACAAGGAAAGTCCCAGTTGTCTTTCGAAGAAGCGCTTTTGGGACAACCGTGACCTGGATGACTTGAGAATCTCCACGGACGTTTAGTGGAGAAAGAGTTTTGAATCTTTGTTCCCCTGTATATAAAAGGCTCTGATGAAAAGAAAAAAAAATCAATGTACAAATGTTTAAGTTTGTTCTCTTTTGTGATGGGACAGTTGTTTGCCCACAACACTGAAGGAAAAAGTGGGCCTAGCGAAGTTGTGGAGTACAGCACCTGCCCTGACAAACCTGGAGCTCCTAGTAAGCCCGCTGTCAAGGGAAAAATCCATTCCCATAATGTGAAAGTTACTTGGGGTAAGGAAACTTTATTCCTTTGCTGAAGCTCTCCTTTCTTCCCTCCCCTCTGCTCCCCTGCCTTAGTCCTTGGTTGTGGTGAATGGAAAGAGATGCATTCACGCTGTATTTTTTTCCCCTTGGTCCTGTAGCAAATTTCCAGGTTTTGCAGAACAAACCTGGGCTTAAATAAAAGGCAGTGCGTTGCTTTTTTGTAGATGAGGGCTAAATTGCTCAACCTTGAGCCTTCCTTTCTGAGCCCAGCTTTTGTTTGAAAACATATAGAAGCCATTGTTCAGGACAACGCTCCTTAATATAATCCCCTTTCAGTCCCAGCAGTATGTTATTTGCAGTTAACTACCCTTGACTTAAAACTTTTGATTTTCTTTCAAGTTCTAAGCTGTGTTGTTGTGTTTTTTTTTGCATTTCTTCTTAAATTAGATCCACCGAAAGATACCGGAGGATCAGATATTTCTTCGTATATCTTAGAAATTTCCGAAGCCTCTCCTGGTAAGCGCCCGTGTATTTCACCGGCCTGTATATATTTCTTTAAAAAAATGGAATGAATGACCCTTTGAATTGATCCGTTAAAATAATTGGGACAGGCTGACGATAACTAAGGATGACGCTAACCCCTTTGATTTCACGGTGTCCGCTTGAAGCCTTTATACAAAATCGTGTTACTGCAGATTCTTTTTTTGCATTTATTTTCAGCCCAGCGGCTTCTCTGTATTTATCTAGTTCTTCCAACAGTTTCGGTCCCAATTGTTGTGGTTCCTCCACAACAAAGACCAAATCATCCGCGAATGCTTGGAGTTTAAATATTTCTTTTTTTAATTTCCAATCCTTTTATATGTGGTTCGTTTCTAATTATCCTCGTTAGGGCCTCTAGCGTCAGTATACATCACAGGTCGGCAACCTGCGGCTCCGGAGCCGCATGCGGCTCTTTGAGCCGTCTCTTGCGGCTCCCAGCCGCCCGGTGCGCGCGCACCTCTTCCAACGGGCAGTGGTGCGCGCGCACCTCTCCAAATGGAGAGTGGCACCGCCCGTTTGGAGAGGTGCACGCGCACCTCCCCGAATGGGCGGAGGTGCGCGCGCACCTCCCCAAACCTTTGGAGAGGTGCGCGCGTACCTCTGCGCGAATGGGCAGCGGTGCCGCTCTTTCAGGAAGCCCGCCGCGGCCCGTCTGTGAAGCTGCCGAAAGCGGCAGCTTAGCAGAAGGGCCGCGGCAGCTTCCGCAAAGAGCGGCGCCCCTGCCCATTCCGAGAGGTGCGCGCGCACCTCTCCGAACGACCGGAGGTGCGTGCGTACCTCCGCGCGAATGGGCAGCGGTGCCACTCTTTCAGGAAGCCCGCCGCGGCCCGTCTGTGAAGCTGCCGAAAGCGGCAGCTTAGCAGACGGGCCGCGGCAGCTTCCGCAAAGAGCGGCGCCCCTGCCCATTCCGAGAGGTGCGCGCGCACCTCTCCGAACGACCGGAGGTGCGCGCGCACCTCCCCAAACCTTTGGGGAGGTGCGCGCGCAACTCCGGTCGTTCGGAGAGGTGCGCACGCACCTCTCGGAATGGGCAGGGGCGCCGCTCTTTGCGGAAGCTGCCGCGGCCCGTCTGCTAAGCTGCCGCTTTCGGCAGCTTCACAGACGGGCCGCGGCGGGCTTCCTGAAAGAGCGGCACCGCTGCCCATTCGCGCGGAGGTACGCGCGCACCTCCGGTCGTTCGGAGAGGTGCGCGCGCACCTCTCGGAATGGGCAGGGGCGCCGCTCTTTGCGGAAGCTGCCACGGCCCGTCTGCAAAGCTGCCGAAAGCGGCAGCTTTGCAGACGGGCCGTCGCCATCAGGCAACCGGGAACCGGTTCCATCTCATTTTTTAAAAAATGGCAGCCGCGTGCGTCCGCGCATGCGCAAAAAACCTTTTTGCGCATGCGCGTGCATGGACACACGCACGCGGCTCCCTCTTTTTTTAATTTGTGATGGAACCGGTTCCCAGTGGCTCTTTTTCTTTTTTAGGTTGCCGACCCCTGGTATACATAGTAATGGGGATAAAGGGCATCCTTGTCGTGTTGCTTGTTGTATTTGAAATTTCCTGGTTGCTTCCCCGTTTATTATTATTTTAGCTTCCTGATTAGTTGATATTGCAGATTCTGATTAACAAAGGGGATTGCTCTTTTTCTCACCGGAGAGAACAGTCAGGATCCACTTTTTTATAGCACTTGAAGGTCTCTTCCCGTTGCGAAAGGAATTCTTTTTCCAGCCTGGCTTGTGAACAGATCTTTCTTTTTCCTCGTTAGGCAGTAAATGGGAAATGGCCTATAAAGGTTCCACGAGAGAACATGTATGTGCTCATCTCAAGCCTGGGACTTCCTACAGGCTGAAGGTTTCTTGTGTTGGTAGAGGGGGACAAGGTCAGGTAAGGAGAAAAACATGCCTTGGGGAAAAATGCAAGTCAAGTTTTATGTTCTGTATTTGCTAGGTACAGTTGAAATTATGCTGCAGTTGGATTTTGGAAGGAGAAGGAACTGGGTGGATTGTCACACCTTACAAACTAACATAGTGGAATATAACAAATCTGAGTCTATGCTTGCAGTTAATTGCTTTGTTTTACAACAGTCCTCAACTTACAACAATTCGTTTAGTAACCGTTTGAAGTTACAACGGTACTAAAAAAAAAGTGACGTATGCCCGTTTTTCACACTCTTCACAACTACGGCAGCATTCCCCCCCCCCACGGAAATCCAGACTTTGGGCAACTGACTCGTATTTATGACGGTTGCAGTGTCCCCGGGGAGGGTGTGTGTGCGTCACGTGTTCCTCTTTTGCGACCTACCGAGGAGCAAAGTCAATGGGGAAGCCAGATTCGCTTTGCAGCCACGCCCCTAACTTTTAACAACTGCAGGGATTCACTTAAACAAGCAAGAAAGGTCCTAAAATGGGGCAAAATTCACTTAATAAATGGCTCGCTTCATAACAGAAATTTTGGGCTCAGTTGAGGTCGTAAATCGAGGACGACCTGTATTTGCATTTTTTTGGGGTGTGTGGCTTTTCTTGTGAGTTGGGTGGCCATCTGAACACTTTTTAAGTAAATCAGCAAGTAAGGTGTGATTTCTTTTTTAGCCATCCGACGTGCTCACTGTCCAGACCGCAGCTGTTCCCCCTGGGCCGTGTCGTCCTCCCTGCCTGGTTGGCAAACCCAAGCCTAAGGAAGTTACTCTGCAGTGGGGTAAGATCCCAAATCGTAAGAAAACGAGAGTATAAAAATGTATAAGTACCGCAATTCAATTAGAATGAAATGACAGTATACTGCTAAGCTTGTAAGCTGCCCTGAGTCTTCGGAGAAGGGCGGGATATAAATGGAATAAAAATAAAAATAAATAAAATAAAACCCAGAAGTGGTGCACTAACTCCCCCTATCCAGCCAAACCAGAGAATACTGGGGGGTTGTAGTTGAACACCCACTTAAAAACATACAGTTTTTTTTCCCACCCTGGAAAATATGGAACTGCCTCAAAAATTCCCGTACCTTTCTTTCTCTCCAATAAATCTGGGACTAGATGTAGCTCATTATACTTTTAACAGCGACGTTTCTGTCCCCGGAGGTTTTGGAGCACAGTGAAATCCTATAGTTTGGGGAAACGTTAGAAAGGCCCAATAAAATTAAAGTGGCACTCTAAACAGAGTCACAAAAATCAAATAAGCATTACAAAAAAAAAA